>NW_024063369.1:0-600000 GCF_006381635.1 Hibiscus syriacus | reverse complement strand
ATTCAACTTGGAACTTCTTTACTTCATCAATCATTTCTTGTTGGGTCTTTACGAGCCGTTCTTGAATTCTCTCGATCCTACTAACTCGTGCTAATATCTCATTCATTGCTCTCTATCTTTCCAGAAACACGTCTCGGGGTAACTTCAATTTGCTTTCAGAGCTTCTGCCCCATCATCATTCACGAGTTACTCTCATATTTTCATGATTGATGCATGTAAAAATGCTTAAATTAATACATGCAATGCGAAAATGCAAAATGCAAATGCAAATGCACGAGGTGTTAATCCCAAAAGTGACCACTTAAGAACAACCGTTCACTTAGACAACAAGAATTTCGTAAGTACACCATGTAGTCAAAATACAACTGCGATTTTTCATCTCTTCATTTCCTTGAGTCGTACTCTTCATGGGATCTGGTATCGCACCTCCAAAGTTGTTGGCGTATTTCATCACCTTTGATGACGTCGAATGTCTTGAATCTTGAAATCTTTATTCTTATCTTCCATGCGATGTGGTCTTCTCATTTTCATGAAGGGTCTTCTCGTCTTGATGAATGGCATTCTCGTCTTGATGAATGACATTCTCGTCTTGATGAATGCTCTTCTCGTCCTTGGTACGATTGTATCTATCCCTTGACTCAACATCTTGGCCTTTACAGTTTCTTCAATCAGCTTCAGATTTCTTCATTCATCGGGTGTCCTTCATGGATCGTTTGAACATCTCTGGATCTCCTGGTTTAGACTACATAGTGGAGAATTTCTTGCCTCAATATGGTCAGCCTTCTTGTTAGTCAATCACTTGTGAATTAACACCCCTCGATGACATGAGGATGCAAATGCAATAAAATCACAATAAAACAGACATAGAACAAAAACGGGTTAGTACACATAAGATAAACAACAAGATAGTGGATACCGTAAACATCACATAAAACCTACCTTCACATGCTGGCTACCCAATCATGCTTTAGTAGATCCTACCCGACATGATATCTACCCACATGTTTTGTCATTCATAAAAGATCCTAACCGCATGGTATCTAATTCACATGTTTTGTGCGAAAATATAAAACCTAACCGCATGCTTTTCTAGTTCTCATACTTATTGCAAAAAATAAATTCGAGGAAAAGGTTAGAATGAGTTTCCCCTTCGTGTCTGCAGACAAAAATTCAACATAAGATGGGAAGAGTTTCAGTATTTCTAAAAGGGTCCTCGAATTGTCCTTTGCTGGTGCCCCCTTAGGCTTGCCAGACCCTCGATCCTCGTCCATTATAGGCTTAAAACGGATCAAGTTCAATTTCGAGAGGATACATTTCCCTATGTCCATGCGAGGAAACTCAATGTTTCACTCGTAAACATAAGGCATGTACCCCAGAGGTTACTAGCTAAAGCCCATGCGGAGAAAAGTAATTTTTCTCACGTAAGCGTAGCTTTCACCCCTACCTAACGGGACAGAGCACAGTTAGAATGCTCTAAATATTAAAGGTTTACAACAACAGTGGAGAAACTCATAATCCTTTGCCTCGATCCAAGAGAAACAATAGACTAAAGTGAAAGTCAGAAAACTGAAAACATGTAGATCACACATTAGTACAACTATTTACTCATTAACCCAAATTACAAATTAAGATGCACACAAAACAATTCAAACAAATAAGGGATCAAAAACCAAATCAAAGCGAACTTATAACTTTCATTTGCAAAGACAATTAATTAATCGACTATAGGCCTGACTCTCTAAAAGTGTCCCCAGCGGAGTCGCCAAGCTGTCGAAACGATTTTTTTAACCGGGAGCGGGGGCGAGATTTTGAAAACCGCGTCATTTTTAATTATTTTCTTTATGATTGAATTTTAATTAAAAACAGTGCGATTTTAGAAAACCTCTCGTTTCGAAAAATTGGAAATTCCTTTACGATAAAAATATAAGGTTCGAGGAGTCGCCACCAATCTTTGATTAGGGTGTGATTGGGCACCCAAAAACGATTTTGTCATTTTAAATAAAAATTAATTTTAATTAAAACGACAAGTAGAGGTCTGCGTTATCAAAATCTGAGTTCGGGAGTCGATTACGTGTGGGGAAGGATTAGCACCCCCACAACGCCCTAAATCGGTACCTAGTCGATTAATTATTGTCTTTGCAACGAATTTCACAAGTTCGAGTTTAACTGGATTAATGATCCCTTAAAACCATAATAAATGCAAATTTTATAACATTCAAAAAGTAACAAAATAGGTTAAATTAAAATTACCAAGCCATTAGAAAGATAAAGAATATTCGATTATTTACAAATATTGAGACCAGATCTTTAGGTGAGTTCTAACGATCTTTTCTCAAATAATTTAAATAGCCGAATATTTCTTTTTCTTTCATTCCCAAATTTTAAAGTAATTAATCCAAATTTAATTAGGCGTTACTGGTGGGATATACTTTTAATTTAAAATCGTCAAAGCGGATATCTAATCAGTTAAGACAACCACTTAAAACAATTTTAAATTAAAAAGATATTACCCTTAATTAAATTATGTAAATACATCGAGTTATGCACACAAGGTTAACACACGATATTAAAAATTATCTAATTAATAAATAATATATGAAAAACTAACGTGCACTAACATTACCTAACATGTTAATATGTAACATACTAATGGGACTTAAATACAAAAAAATAAAAACATAACATACCAAACTATACATGTTACACTAAAAACCAGATCACATTAAATCAAATTTTAATATCCAAAATATAAACAAAATAATCATTGAAATGAACATACGAGTAGTACACATAGTAAACAATGAAACCAGAATAAAACAAATCATCACCATAATGGACTAAAATTATAATAAACCCTAAACATACATAGGACTAAAAAGAAACATGCAAAACATTCAAAGTCAAAAGTCTAAGAAAACAGAAACTAAGTATATTACCACTCAGGACTAAAATGCAACATGCAGAACACGAGGGTCAAATGTTTAAAACAGTAAAGATTCAACTACAACACTACTTAGGACTAAAATTAAATGTGGGTAAAATAAAGAGACAAAATTATAAACATGCAAATGTTGATTTATGGACTAAAACGAACATGCAACAATTCAGAAGTTAAATGTCTAAAGTAACAAAGGCTAAATGACACAACATTTGGGACTGAAATTAAATACGGGTAAAATATGGAAACAAAATTACAAACATGCAAACAACGGTTTATGGACCAAGATGCAACATCCGAAAATAAGAAGGCCAAATTACTAACAAAAAGATTGCATTCGGGGACCAAAACGAAACAGGTTAAACATACAGGACCTCGCGCTAATAACCCCTAAAACACGATGACATATAGATGATTAACCCTAAATTTCTAATATATATTCTAAATATAAACTAAACCTAACCTAAACTCACACTACCCCAGCCGTTCCTCTCATCTTCTCCCTCACCACTTTCATTCTTCTTCTCTAATGGCCGACAGAGAAACTCGGAACAACCAAAGCCGGCCGCCGCCGATCGGTGGCCGTTACGCCTCCGACTACCTCCCAAACCAACGACAAAAGAGGCCCCTAACCTAAAACCCAACACCTACGAGGATAAAGGTAAGCAGATTCAGACCCCCCTTTACTCTTACTCTTTTTATTTTTTTGTTTCTTTCTTGATTTAAGAACATGCATGTAAAAAAACAAAATAAAAATAAAAATTGAGATACCTCTGATTTGAAACGTTTCTATTGCTTTCGAATAAGACAGGGAAGACCCCTATTACACCCTGTTTCCGTGGGTTTCATAATACCCTCATTACAAGAACAAAGCTTGATTTTCGTGTTTCTGACTTGCTCTTGTTTCTGTTTTTCTGGTTCGTAATTGCTTCGTGGTTCTGTTCTTTCTTTTTCTTTGTGTTTGATTCTGTTCTTTGCTTTTGAACTCCGGTGATGTTTTTTCTTTGTTCTTGTTGGCCGAGTTCTCTCGTTATGATTCCCGGTTGTCTGTCCACTGTGCTCCTTTCAATTGTTAGTGATTGATGGTTTCTGGTTCCTCTCTTGTTGATGGCCGATGGATATTTTTTGGTTGAGTTCTGTTTTTTTTCGATCTCTCCTTTCCCCCCCCCCCGTTTCTGATGAATGAGAGATCCCCTTTTGTTGATGAATACTCTCCCGTTCCCGATGATGGTTTATGTCCCCTTCCAATCTAATGGTTACCCCTCCTTTGTTGGTGAATTTTTGGTCCTCTGTTCCTCCCGTGAACTCCTGCTAATTTTTGTTGTCTTCCTCTATTTGTGCATGGTATGGGCACGAGATGGACTGGGCAGTGGAGCAGGAGCAGCAGGGCACGGGTGTTGGGAAACCGAGCTGCTCGGTCATAATGCTGGCAGGGTGATGTCCGGTCAAGCATGGGCTTCCTTGGGAGGCATGATCTGCTGCAGTGGATGAGTGCTTCACATTGGGTGCACGTGGGAGGAGTCTGCTGTTGGGTGTCTCCTTCACGTGGGCAGCAATAGCACCGTGTTAGAGCTGGAAATGGTGCCAAATGGGTCGAGTCTGGTGTAATGGGTTTTCATTTTGAGACTGCTGTTGGACTTGAATCTCGAACTTTCATTTAATTTGGCTTGTAATTGGACTTCAAAGACATAAATGGTCTTTAGACACTTAAATTTGTATTTGGGATTAAATTTCAAATTGTGCCTTAATTTCCAAAACGAACCTATACGACTTAGTCCAATTAAACACCTCAAGCTTTCAAACGTAAACTTCCGTGATTTATCTTTTGAAATAATTCATCATCAAGCACAAACATCTTCAACTTAATTCTCGATCGTCTTCAAATGAATTTAAATGGCCCGGACAAAATTAGGGTATTACAATTGTAATAGGTTAACATACGGTTAACCTGTAACCGAACCGTTAATAACAGTTAACCGTTAGCGATTAACCATTTCTTAATGGTTAGGTTACGATTAAAAAAAATCTCATAACTGCTATAACGGTTAACCAACCATTTAAACTAAATAGTACGATTAACAGTCCATGAACATCTAATAAAAAGGTGGGTGAGATGATTGAGCTGCCGCCTTGTGGGAAGAACTTGGAGATTAGTGGGTGAATTTACGTTGATATTGTAGTTAAGTTTGTTATTTTTGAAAATGTTGTATATCCATTTTATTTGCTATAATAAAAATGAAATTGGGACAATTACAAATCAACTTCATTATTTATTTCATTTTTTAAAATAAAATATTCAAACACAATTACATATCATTTTTATCCACCTATGCATACGTGTGCGGTGTGGCCTGCAGGCTGAGGCTGAGGCATACAAGTCGAGGTTGAAGAGTACCGATATGTAGTGGACGTAAACAGTGAAGTCGGTATATAATTCGACCGACTTCACTGTGCTTGAATTTTGATTTTGTATTATTAAAAAATTCAGTTTGTCCCAAATATATGAGAAAATATGATATTAGGTTTCCAAATTTCAGTTTATTTTGATTTTGTCCCTTCATTTTTACGGTTAATTATATTTTATCCTCTCATTTTCTATGATTAATTATACTTTGTCCCCTTAAGTTGGAAACTTAGCTCCGTCCCTGATTCCAAGTACGTACACATTTAGGAGCAGCCAACCCTCCACTTTCCCAGCAGCGTATACGTTAAACTTTCTTGTTTTTAACTATAGATTAAATAGAAAATAATCTAACTAAATTATTTAATATAATTTACATTTTGTAAAAATAGATGTGATTAAAACATAATTTAATTTAAATTTAAATTCTTCATAATTTAAATGTTACCCAAATTAAAATTTGACTTCTATTTTTTCTCCTTTTTATTAATATTTTTTCTCTTTAAATACTACTTAAATCGGTAATTTATTTATCCCAAGCATTCTATTTTAATTTTGCCTTTGTTTGAGTGGATTGATGAATGAAACGATTTAGGTTTCTTTTCAAAAGGTTGTGAAATTGATGAAAATTTGATTCCAATATTAGGAACAACTTATAAAATTTTATAGTTAAAATAAATAAATAAATAAATAGACTAGAGATCTAGTATCTCAGCGTTGTAAATGAATATATAAATCATCTCTAAATCAACGTGTTCTTGAATACATAAGTAAATATCTTCACGAACATTAAACGAATATGTTCTTGAATAATAAATAATGGAACACGAACACATTTAAAAAAAATAAACGAACACGTATATAATATTAAAATTTTAAATGAACATAAACACTTCAAAAATAATCAAACGAATATGAACACAGTCTTATTTGTTGATATTGAATAAAAAGTAGAATCTATGTTTGGTAAATAGTATTTATAATATGTGCCTATGTGGAATATATTAATTAGATTAAAAAATATAAGGTAGAGTACACAAATGGTCCTTCGATTATAGGGTACTATTTTATTAAGTCATTCGATTATTAAAAGTTATAAAATGATCATTCGACTATAGAATATTGCTTTGTTAAGTCTCTCAACTATCAAAAGTTATAAAATGGTCACTGGACTATTCATTATGTTCCAAACTTGTCCTTTTCCGTTAAAAATTGATGGTTGTCTAAGTTTAACGTTAAAATGATAATTGGGATATGATAGTCGTCAGTGGCGGATCATAAAATATTTTTGAGGGTGGACACACATATGTTAGCAACATAAAAATTTTAAATGAGATGGATACAAATACAATATCAAATGAACACCGTCCGTGAAATAAGTAACTAATCGAAGAAAAATCAAATTTTAGGGTGGGCACAAAAGAATTCAGGGTACACATCATCAATAAAATAAGTAATTAATCGAAGAAAACTCAGATTTCAGGGTAGGCACATATCCGCCCTCACTAGGGATGGGTCAAAATATCATAACCTGACCCTATAGGGGTGGTTTTTTTAATTTGGGGTACAATGCGAGGTCGGGTTTAAGGTGAAAAATTATCAATCCAACCTAGTTATATATATATATATATATATATATATATAAGATTTTAAATATTTTATCTTTATATTGTTAAAAAATATTATTTAATTATTAAAAATATTATAAAATATATTATTTTAATTATTTTAAAATATTAATATATTCGGGTCTAGTTGTGGCAGAGTTTTAGTTTAAAAATTGGAGTGGGTTCAAAGCAGGAGAAAAGCTGAAAATGATCAGGGCGAGACAGGGCCAGGTATAAGCAATAGATTTTTGGGTCGGGATCAGGGCGACCAAAAAACCAGCCCGCCCCGCCCCATGCCCATCCCTAACCATCTTCAAGTTGTGGCTTCGCCAGTGATAGTCGCTTGAGATTTTGAGATCATATCACACTCAATAGATTAACGTTCAGCTTAAAATATCGTCAATTTTTTTAATAAAAAATGATAAGTTTGGAACATAATGAATAGTGACCATTTTGCAACTTTTAATAGTCGAGGGACTCAAAAAAGAAACAATTTATATTTGAAAGACCATTTTATAACTTTTAATAGTCGAGAGACTTAATAAAATAATATTCTATAATCAGGATACCATTTGTATACTTTATTTTAAAAATATAAAACGTATGTCATTGAAAATATATGGACGTCTTTAATGTCTATGGTGTAATGTCAAATTGCATCATTTTAACGAGGCTTACAATTTAGGTTGTTGCTTTCTTCTAATAATTTTTTTTTTGCCCAGAAAAAAGAGGGAAAAATCCTATGTTCAGTCTTGAACAGTCTCTCCTCCCCAATACTTATAAAAAAAATTGTCAATATTATCTTTAGTCATAAAATTTTATATACACACATAATTTATCCCAAATATGACATAAAATTTCATATTTACACGACATAATTATATATGTAAATTTTTAAAATTTTATGAGACGTTTAACTCTAATTTTAGTATTTATAAATTTAAGTTTAAATAAAATAATAAAAAATACATATTTATAAAAGATAGTGAGATAATATTTTTTAAGGTGAAGTACACAAATGGTCCCCTAACTATAGGATATTACTTTATAAAATCCCTTGACTATTAAAAGTTACAAAATGGTCACCAGACTATTCATTATATTTCAAACTCGTCATTTTTTTTTGTTAAAAGACGGTATTCTGATCAATATGTTAACTTGTTGACTGAGATATGCTAAAATATGATCTTATAACCTCAAACAATTATCATTTTTCAGTTAGTATGTTAACGTCTAACTTAGATAACCGTTAATTTCTTAACGGAAAATAACGAGTTTGGAACTTAATGAATAGTCAAGTGATCATTTTTTAACTTTTAATAGACGATGGACTCAACAAAGCAACTCTCTATAGTAGAGGGACTGTTTTGTAACTTTTAATAGTTAAGGGAATCAATAAAGCAATATCTTATAGTCATGAGACCATTTGTGTACTTTACCCTATTTTTTGTGGATTTGACTTAAATGATAATCCCAGAGCTGTATTATTGATATTCCAAAGTTAAGCTTACATATTCATATAGTGCATGCTTTTTTATGCTTTATAACATGCATAGTCTTATAACCAAACTAGAAACTTAATCTATTATAAGTCATTTTACTATTTCATCTAAGGTGCAAGTAGGTGATTATGATAGGAGGTAGCTCTCATGGGATGTTGTGTTCGACACTGATTCAAAGCCTTTAGCCGAGTCGTAGGGCTAGAATCAGTCGAAAAGCTGCACCGAAGAGACCCGAAGGAAGAAGGCCGCCAGTTATGGTGGCGTTGGCGGTTGCGAAAATGATCCTTAAAACCTCCGTTTCGATACGTGTGAATGCCAGGGAATTGACGTCTGCCGGCACGACGTTAACGGTGGTACGATTCTGCGCTCCGAGTTGGAGCGGCACGATCAGACCTTCCTCTTTCACGTCGCACCTCCCACGTAGGTTAACAGTTCCAGCAATAATGTCGGTGAGATTCCTCACCGTTAGTGTATAAGGCGGCACCGTCGCGTTGACGCTGGCGTAGAGTTGGGCTCGGATAACTCCCAGTTCCGCCGCGTTGGTACGTTCGATTCCAGACAGCAGCTAAATCACGGAGAAAAACCATGGCATGCACTGAGTTTGAATCGGATTCAAGGAAGAAAGGATGGGGAGAGAAGAGAAGAGTAGTTTACCCGTTGCTCATCGTTGCCGATAATCGCAGGGGCAATCGCACCTTCATATTGTACCAGAAGATTAGTTAAAACGTTGGCTGCGAGCAGAAAACTGAGACTGTTATTGTAAACATTGAACGGAGGAACCAAACCCCCGAGATCCAAACGTTGGCGAAAGCTTCCGCCCTCACATCAATCAGTGGCCTTGGGAGCGGCGGATTTAGTGCTGTGACGTCCACGATGGCTCTGCAAAAATCAAATTACTTTCGACGTTATTCCACACCCTAAACCCTGTCAGTTCAAATGAACAGGGTTATGGAAAATAGTAAAGGATTAGAACCTGAGATGTCCGACGCCGTTTAAACCAAATTGCTCGATAATACCTCTCGTGACATTATCGAGAGTGGCGATGGCGGCTCCGATGGGAGCGGGGCCGCCTTGGATCAGACCTGGTGATATATCATTGATTCCAACACCAATTGAACTTCTCAGAAGGAATTCTGTTCTCAATTGGATCAATGACTAAGGAATTCGAAGCGGGCTAGGGTGGCAAATGATAACTGTCTGCACTCACGCGGAGGAAGAGGAAAAATATTTGCCCTAATAATAGGGGATTGAAATGCAAACACGAGGAAGAGCAGGAAAGCACACAAACATGATCGAGTAGCCATTTTTGTTTGATTTACTTGCTTATCGTGCTCTATTCAGGATGGGTTTGAATTTGGTGCCACCATGAGTATCCTTTTATAGTGGGAAAATCTTGGTATATACCCGGCCCTTCATGCATTGCATGCGACGTGATATCGCAAGTTTGGCCATCATTCATTGCTTAACGAATGCACATGTACTTTGATAAGTATTAGATACCTACTCTAATTTTCTTTCTTTCTTTTTCCCTTCAAATTATGTTCTATTTTCCCCTCTTCCTCTGACTCTTTAATTTATTATTTATAAATGTTGTATTTCATTCCCCATAGTAATAAAACTGAAGGATATTACATACAAAATTATGGTCAATGATTTTTTATAGATGAATTTTATATTCAATATCAATTGAATTTAATTCATTTAATATTATTATTAATACAACAAAAAAACATATGAAAACGAATATAATTTAAAACTCATAATAAAAAATAACTAAAATATATTAAAATATAAAAAATTTTAAGAATACGATAGAAAAGGTAATTATGTAGATGGTGAGAGACTTTACTCTCGTTTTTATGATTTATCTTGTGAGTCAGATTTTAAATTTTATTCTAGTATATATTAGTGACGAATTTAATTAATTAGTATCCTAAGCGGTGACAGATCGTGAAATTTAAATTTTTTTTATATTAGTTTTTTAATTTACTAAAGGTGTCCACCCTAAAATTTTATTTGTGCTCAGGTCACACAAAAATATTTGTTGTTTTGAAAAATATTTTTGGATCCGTCACTGCTATTCAGTTAACCTAAATAGCTATTAATGTTTTAGTTTTTTCCCATGTCTCTTTTGTTGCCTTTATATCTTAGTTTAATCAATAAAAAAATATTGTAAATATTTTAATGTAAAAGCATTAATAAATCTACAAAATTATAATTAATATTATTAATAGAAAAGTATTAAAATAATAATATTTTTTTTAAATTATTTTATTGATACACGTTAGTCAAACCGTTTAGAAGGATAATTGATCGATTTCACCACTTGCCCATGCAATTAGTTATATAACTATATGGGAATTTAAAAGAATGGGGAATTAATTATTTTAATTTGACTCTTCTGACCTTAAAAAGTACATATTATGCCTTATTTTTTGCCTTAAAAGTAATAAAAATATAATATTTAAATTATTTATAATTCTCTATTTCAAAATTATTATAATTCTCAACGGAATAATCACGTTAAAGCACGCACGACAATGTTATCTTAATTAGTGTCATTAGGAAATGTCAAGAAATGTCTAATGTTATTGGCATACGATCACATATTATATTATATATACTATCATTTTATTAAATTTAAAATATTTATAAAATTATTTATCGATTGAGTTCAAAACTTTAAAAATAACGATCACCGATTAGGAGCTTTAGATTTAAAAAATAAAATAAAATAGAGTCAACCATAAAAAATATAAACAAAAATATATATGAAGCCGAAGGAAATTAATTAGTAATTGATTGGTATTAAAAACAACTTTTTTTTTTGTGCCAATTATGGTTTTCCTAAGTGCCACAACTTTTTGCCCTAGAAAAGTCATTAACATTTAAAATCTTAAATTAATGAGACATTTATATCGGAACTGGGAAAGAGTAACGAAACGAGAAAATAAAAAATAATCTCAACTAAATTATATAGTTTAACTCAATTCGAGTTTTTATTTATTTTGTAATTCGATTTTGATTCTATTTAGACATCTAATTTCACAACATGATTTGATTTTAGCTTTATTATGTTCAAAACGTTTGTTAGAAATCAATCTGAATTAATAGAAAACATAATGATCTAAATTAATTTATTTTGAATGAGTTAAGATAGGTTTAAGTAAGTAAAATTCTAAAACTGATAAAAAAATTTTGAATTTAATCATGTGTTTGCAATGTTTATTTTTTTCGTCGAGTTTAAAAATGATGAACAATTAAAAACTGGTAGATTGAATCAACCAAAAAAATTTATTTTTTATGTCATTCGGTTTTAGTTTCATTTATAAAATTATTTATCGATTGAGTCCAAAACTTTTAAAAATAGCGAGCATTGAACATTTTTTTATTCTATTTAGGTTTAGGAAGAATTTTTAACGAGGCTCATGTCTTTTTCTTAGTTTTGTATTTGTGTACCGTTCAATATAATACAAAACTCAGTGGCGGAAGAAAATGGAGACTAGTGGGGGTCATGGCCTCCAAAATAAATTTGAAAAATTATAGTTTAAATCTTTAGATTTTTTAATATTTTGATTTGACCCCACAAAATTTTTAAAATTTCATATTAATTTTTACTTTTAATGTTCTTAATTAAATACCTCCCCAAATTTGTGAAAATTCTCATAAAGCCTTCAAATTTTCAAAAATTTAAATTATACCCCAATTTTTCTGATTTTTTTTTTAAAATTGAAGCCTTCAAAAATTTTAAGAATTTAATTTAAATATCTAAACTTTTAAGTTGTCATTCCAAACTCTACCACAAAGTTCCGCCACCGAAACAAAACTTCCCTTTCAAAAAATTAAAAATAGAGTCGACCAATATAAAATAGAAACAGAAATATATATGGAGCCGAAGGAAATTATTTAGTAATTAATTGACATTAAAATAGAAAAAAAAGGATTATTTTGAATGTGATATAAGACAAATTTAAGTAAATAAACTTCTGAAACTGATAATAATTTTTGTGAGTTTTAACGTGTTTAGAAATTAATAAAGAAAATAGATAATTATTTTAACGTATAAATATTTTAAAATAATAATTTGAAATAGTTTTGAGTTAACTCCAACATTAAACTTGGAAGAGAATTTGGTCCCAGAAACTAAATGCTACCAAACCTCAAGGCTAAACTAAAACGAATAATAAAGCTGTTAATCTACCATTTATTTATTTGTTTGTTTTTCCTTTGTCTGCCCACTTGGAATTAGCATTTTTATGTAAGAATTATACAAAAAGAATTAGATTCAATTCTATATTTATATTATTCGATTTATATATTTCAATATATTTATACATTTCTTTTATCGGAAAAAAATATTTATAGAATAAAAATTTCCCTAAATCTAAATAGATAAAAGAGTACTCCTAATTAAGGGGCTGTTTGTTTGGCTCTGTATGGAATTATTCAACGTTGAATGCTGAACCGTTCAACATTCAGACTGTTTGTTTCTCATCTCTGAATGATTCAGTGCTGAATGATTCAGCATAGAAGTACATTTTGAATGATTCAGAGTCATTATCAAACAACATGTCACATTCAGAATTAATTCATACAGAGCCTCTGAATCATTCAACATTTGAATAATTCAGCGTTTAATCATTCTGAAATAAACAAACAACCCCTAAGACAATAACAACTCTACAGCAGTTTACGCCGCGAAATACCCACACAACACACCATCACCAAGCTTATGGGTTTTCATTCTATATATAATATTTGCCGATCAAAATATATATACACATAATTGTACATTATAATAATTGGTTTTAGTTATTTAATTATTTATACTATTTTTTCCATAATAAACCTTGCCTCCTTTAAAATAAATCTTGGAAAATTTCAATTATTTGTTAAATTTTTTAATAATTAATTCAGTGGTTTGAATTTTCTATTTAGTTGGAAATTTGTGGCCATTAAAATTTATGGGTGTATAGTAAATTTAGACATTCTTTTATAGTAAATTTGATGTGTATATATATATAAATCTGATTATTTTGAATACAATGTTGAAAAACAATTAAATCATGACCAATGTTAAGAAAATAATAGACAGAATACGAGTACATTAATATATAAAAATAAAATTTTAAAAGTTATTTTTTTATTATACTTTATATTTAAAATTTCATAACTCAAATAGTGATGGAATTAGACATTACGACGTGATGTTTAATTAAATTCTAACCAGTAGATGGAATTAGACCAGCAAGAGATTTGGTCCCTGCCAGTTAAGTTCCGTTAATCTTAATTAATAATAAAAGTTGGATAAATTACAAGTTTAGTATCTATATTATCAGTTTTCATTCGTTTTAGTATCTCAACTTTCTTCTTTTTTCAAAATCATACCTAAAGTATAACTTTTATTTTATTTTAGTACTCCGTTCAAAATTTAAAGTTAACTTTTAAAAGAATTTGAAAGTTTAGGCACTAAAACGGGTCAAAATTGATAGTTTAAGTGCTAAACGCTTTGAATTTTTAACGGCGGGATACTAAAATGAAACAAAAACTAAACTTTATGTATGATTTTTAAAAAAAATTAAAAATTTAGATACTATAACGGACCAAAACTGATAGTTTAAGTATTAAATGCATAGTTTACCGTAAAAATTCATTTTTCTGAGAAATAAATAAAATAATTTTTACCTGCCTCCCTCAATTGAAAAATTATATTTCTAAAAGTAAAAAAATATTTTTGACACTTTCTTTAATAAATTCGTAGTTCCGTCATTTCTTTCATTTTTGTAAATTATAGAAGCATAAGATTTAATTCATTTAACTAATACGATAAATTCAATTAATTTAGTTATCTCGTATTTTATTAATAATTTATTTTCGTACTCCTAAAATTTATAAATTTATTTATGAAATAGAATTATGTGCTGTATTCTAGGTTTTTCGAAGCTCTTAGCTAAGTCCTTGAGCTTGAATTCGTCTGAAAAGTGTACCATTGAAATCAGTTGGGAAAAATCCACCCGGTCTGGAGGGAATTACCGGTTCCGAATAGGATCTTCAAGAGCTCCCGTTCATTCCGTGGAGATGCAAGGGAATACACGACGTTACCGGTGGTCCGATTCTCCGCTCCGAGTTGGAGTGGCACCATCAATCTTTCATCTTTCACGCCGCACCCCGCAAGTTGGTTAACAAGTTGTGAAATAAGATCGGTGAGATTCGCCTCCGTGAATGTATAAGGCGATACTGTTGAATTCGCCCTGCCGTACAATTGTGCTCCGATAACTCTGAATTATGCCGCAACCTTGAGAGAGATTCCGGCCACCGGCTAAATTGAAAATGAAAAAAAAAGGTGTAAATTATACTGATGGTCATTAAATTTTAAGACGTTTTAGTTACAGACGCTAAATTTTAATTCATTTTTAAGATGTTACCCGTCGTTCAGCGTCGTCGACTATGGAAGGAATAATTCCGAGCAAATATTGTTGTAAAAGAGAAGAAGTATCGGCGGCAACGAACAAAAAGTTGGTGGTGGCACCGTAAACATCGAATGGAGGAGTCAAAGGATAGCCGTTCAAAACGACGTCGATTAAGTATGAAAAAAGTTGTCTGCTGAAACGAGTCAGATCACATAACTAACTTTGGTGGATGAGTCTCCATGTGAGAATTTTCTGCATATCCAATGGCTCGAACTCAAGACTTACTTAAATGACTTCATAGAAATCCCTCGTTACACGGCAAAAGCTCTGTTAGAATCATTGAACAAACATATTCACAACTTGTATGAAGTAATAAGAAATTGATTATCAATTAATCGACATTAAAAACATCATATTAATTGTGGCGTTCTTAATTATCTGCTACTGCTTTGCTATGGAAAAAAAGTCTTATTAATATTTTTTTTTTGATAATGTAACTTCCCTAAACTCGGGTTAGTAGTTCGGGTCAACCCGAGACCCATAGTTGAACTCAAAGGATTTATTAGAATAGCTTGGAGCAAGTTTAGTTGAGTTGGTCTTGTGTTGGGCCTAAAAGGATTATCGAAGGATGTTGGGTATTAATTTAAAGGTGACTTTATGATCAGATTGCGATGCCATTTTGGGGTGGCAGGTGAGCGGTCTAAGATTTGCGTCGACGACTTGTGAAGGACTTCGACAAAATAAACCCGTCGCCACCACTTTGGTTGAGGCACGCTGCTTCCGTGGCATTTTGGATTTAAAGAATCAAAGAGGAGAACAAATGATTTTTAAAAAATATTTTTAAAAATAAAATTATTTTTTTTTTATAAATTTAAAGAATCAAATGGTAAATTTAAAATTTTTTAGGGACCTACCAATATTTTTAATTAGCTAAAACGTGGAAGTTTACAGTATATATTACCAATATTTGAAGCCTGAGGTCAAGCCCTCTAAAAACATGGGCCTTTAATGGATTGGTCGTAGTAGTCCAACTATCAATTGGACGTTCTTAGGCGTTCAAAACAATAGATATACGTATAAATATTTATTGTTCGAATTGATCATTGAGGTTCATTCAAGGCTTAATACACTTTTTTGCATTAACCAAACAATACCAGGGGTAAATGAATTGTTGTTATTCCTTAAGGTTCTAAGTTCGAGCACTATGAATGTCAAAGGTGTAAGCGCTCAATGTCAAATTATTGAGAGTTATTTTCGAACGGATACTTTGGTGCCTAAAGAATTTTTTTTTCTTAAAATAGGTGTCTAATATTTTCAATGTTACACTTTTAGGTGTCTGAACTGTAAAGGACCATAGATTTGACTATTGTCTGATACGTATCACGCATATAAAATTTAAAAAAAATATTTAAAAAAGTTACAATTTTAGGTTCGTAAATTATACCTCAAATTAATTTTCGATACATAAAGAATTTTTCGTTAATAATAGGTACCTACCATTTTCTCCGTTACACTTTTAGATGTCTACTGTTATATTTTTTATTTTTAATAATAAAAATATTGTTTTTAAAAAAAAATCAAACCATCTCTATGTCTTCCTCTCCCTCCCATCCCCACCTCCGGTGAAGACTAAGGGTCGCCATCGAAAAAAGTTACAATTTTAGGTTCCTAAATTATACCTCAAATTGATTTTCGATACATAAAATTTTTCGTGAATAATATGTACCTACCATTTTCTCTGTTACACTTAGATGTTAATGATATTTGTTATTTTAATAATAAAATATGTTTTTTTAAAAAAAATCAAACCATCTCTATGTCGTCCTCTCCCTCCCATCCCCCACCTCCGGCGAAGACAAGGGTCGCCACCGACTGGGTTTTGTTCGAGTAGGGCGAGAAACTCAAGGTAGTGATCGTGTAACGTACGACCACTGTATCCATTGGAGTCATAAAAACAACGAAGGAAAACTTAGAAAATGGTGACCCTTCATGGCGCTTCCCACGACAATCGATGTAGTTTCAAGGTGGGTAGAGTACTAGGTTTTTGTTGCGATTGCTAGACGATTCTGATGGTGTCAACAATGATGGTCACAGACCGATGGTGGCCGAGTGGTGATAGAATTTTGAGATTTTTTTAATATTATTTTTAAAATATTTTTTAAAATTTTATATGCGTGACATTGTTAGATAATGGTCAAGTTTAATAATATTAGGGTCCAAGTTAGGCACCTAGAAGTGTATTAAGCCATAATAATAAATAAATAAAATATAACAATAGTATGTAAGAGTAATAAAGAAAATGTTAGATACCTAAATTCTTTAAACACCAAAAGTCAATTTGAGGTATAATTTAGACACTTAAAAGTGTATTATGCCTTCATTCAATATTACAAATTTTTTTAAAATAATTATCGATTAATTTAATTATTCAAAATACTATTATATATATATATATATATATATGTATGTATTTTTTAAACCGAGACCTATTAAAATTTTAAGATCATAATATACCCAAATCCAATGAAAAAAATACTCATAGATTATAAGTTATTTAACAAAACTAAGGAAAATACTCATAGATTATAAGTTATTTAACAAATAATTAATTTCAATTGTTCGATTTATAATTTCTTGCATAAATTATGAACCGTTAATGTAATTATAAGTAGTTTATATCATGGCATGGATTTTTTTAGTGAAAAAGGTGAGATGAATAAGTTATGACCAAAGGAGAGACGAAAGTTAAAATGGTGTAATTTTGGTAGGTGAGGGTAGGGGTAAATGAACGAGGTAATTGTGACTTATTTAATATCGATTCGGTCAAATTTAATAATACACGATTTGATTGGACTTGACTCGAGCTCGACTCGATTCTTAATGAACCGAAACGAATTACATGATACTCGATTAGAAAAGCTCACGAACAACTCAAAAAATATAATATATGTGATTTTATAAATCATTTTAAATTTTTGAATCAAATTAAACACAATAATATTTGAATTCAACTCGACTCGTTTACGAAACGTGTGTGAGGGAATAAAACAAAGCAGATACATTTGGGAGCAAAGATTCCCTTTGCCCTAATTTTTGTTCTCCTTTGTTATTATGAACTGTCCTGCATTTGCCCAGTTTCAGGCTTTCAAATCATAAATCTTACAATCTTGTTTATGTTGTCCTGTCCCTTACTCGTCCAATTTTACTACACCCCACTTTTTCAGTTCGTCTCGACTTGGCAACGCATTGTGTCATTATTCCCTCAACAATCTGTTAAGTGTTAATTTATGATTTTTTTAAATAGCGGATGATTATAATATAACATATGTTTATAATTATTTGGTAAAGAGTTACATTTGTTCTTATAGTAAATTTAATTTTTTTTTCTTTATTAATTTAGCCCTCGAAGTTGTCTATGATGTTCATCATAGCCTTCGAATTGTCTATGATGTTCATCCTAGCTCTCGAAGTTCATTTTGACTAACATAACCATTAATTTTCTATATTTTTTAACACCAACAATTTTAAGATCAATCAAATATTACTGACTGGCTTGATGATGACGTGATGTTTATTAAAATAATAAATAATAAAATGTTTAAAATAATTACTAAATACAACGGTTAAAAATCCCCAAAAATTGACTTACTCCTTGTCTCACTGAAAAAATAATAAAATTTTGGAATTTGTTCTAACCAGAGTGTTTAATAAATACTTTAACTTAATATCTTAATCCACAAACGTAGAATATTCAGTTCTGTTAGTTAAACAGTCAATGGATTCAAGGGCTAGATGAACACACAGACAACTTCGAGGGCTAAATTGATGCAAAAAAAATAGGGTGAAAATAAATTGAGTTTACTACAAAGATACAGTGACCCTTAGTCTAATTATTTTCAGCTATTGACAATGCAGACACAAATGATAGAACCTAAAACCTCTAACATGATATTATTTGTTACATGATAAAAGGCACCTGTTTTCTATTTAGTATCTATTTATTTATTGCAATAACTATGAGGAACTTTGATATTTTAAATCTTAGGAATACAGGAATCAAGCAAGCTGTGTTTTCTACAAGTGATGGAATTGGAGAAGAGACAAATAAAGGTGGGTGCTTGTCTAGATTTTATAAATCATTGTCTAGAAGAGGGCCCAAAAATTACCAGCACCATTATCGTTTCATCTTTGACAATAGTAGATTAAGTACTAACCCTTTTCTTTATTGTGAAAAGAGCATTGGAAACCAAGTTATCATCTTATGATTCAATTATTCGAACATGTTTTTGTAGGGCCTCGATTGCTAAATCCGCGGAAGTTTAGGGCTTCGATTGCTAAATCAGCTGAAGTTTAGGGTTCAATTATTCAAACAATGGACTTGCATGTTCTTTATTTCGGGAGAAGTGTGGGAACCTACTAATTCCCTTAGTGTTGAAAGCAAAAGACATTCATTACAGTACAGAATCTTCAAGCATTTCTTCATGTGGGAAAATGAGACCAAACTTAACAAAATTCTTAATTTATAAATTAAGAAAAAGGAGGGGAAGTGAGAGATTTTAAGGCCCTACAATATCCCTTAAAGAGGGCTTATAGTGCTCTTAATAACGAAACCCTAAAAGAAATTACAGACAGTACGTAAAGACAATAACTGTAAGACCCTTCAAACCCCAATAAAAAGTAAAACAGCTTTTTGTTTCACATGATTGAGCAGCCACTTTCATCATTATCGTAGTAGTAGTAATGATCTTCACTGAATTTATCGTTCGGATCAGACGGTGGAGCTGGTGGCACGTAATGCATGGTAGGGCAAATACGAAGAGGTTGAGTTAGGGCAAGTGGTGTAATAATTGCTTACCCCACAAAATGGAGAGCCGTAGAGAAAAGGTTTTGAGGGTACATTGGCTGATTCGGAGGGCTCAGATCGATTGATGCATCGGGTCGGGCATGGTCGCCACCGGGTGGTGTATCGGCCTTGGGACCAGGGTTGCCTTTTTGGCCTGAATTTTTCTTTCTTTTTATTGCCTCCACAAGTACTTTGTGGGTCGGTTCCTCGCTTTCGCCTCCCCATTTGGTCCCCTGTTGGATGCTGTTTATCTCTGGCAGAGCCTTTAACAGCAGCGGCGGCGGATGCTCCGCCGTTTTTGGAAGCGGCAGGTTTGGGTTTCTCAGCTGAGTTATTATTCTTTCGGCCATGGTTATCATCAGCACCGGCTTCTACTCCACCGTCTTTTTGTTTGTCGTTGTTATTAGTTTTGCCGGGCTTTTTGTCCTTCTTCTCAGGCTTTAATTCCGGCCAAAGCTCGACGTGTTTCCCCGACTTGGTCAGCCTCTTAATGAGCGTTTCTGCATCCACGCTGCTAATGACCGTCACCTTGTGCTGTTGAGAATCTATCTTCGTCTCATAAACACCTGAAAAGAATAAAAAAAACATAATATACACTGACCATTTTCCAAGAATCAGCAACAGTAATGTGTAAACACATTTTAGCTAGCAATACACACACACGTACGTACCATCATGGCTTGAAGAACTTTCTTGATTTTCTTCTTGCACCCTTCACAATGGATGAGTACTTTCAAAACCCATTTCTACAAAACAGTGAAGAAGCCAACTAATTTAAAAAATTAGCATAAGATGCATTAACTGCACCAGATATAATATATATATATATGTCTGACCTTATATTTCAGTGCTCCTCCTACAGCATCTTCATCAGCACTTTAGTAGCCATCTCCGGGAGAGAATGGAAGGAAAGGAGTGCTGAGTGAAGCACGGGTAACGACTTTATAAAGGAAATGAGAATGATTAAGAGTTATAAGTATATTTATGGGTAAATTTTACGTTTAATACTTAAACTATTAATTTTGATCTATTTAGTACTTTAATATTTTCAAAACTATACTTAAAGTTTAATTTTTATTTCCATTTTAGTATCCCGTTCAAAATTAACATTAAGTTCGAAAATTGAAAGTTTTAGGTACTAAAACGGACCAAAATTGATAGTTTAGATACTAAACACGTTAAGATTTTAACAACGGGTGTTGAAATGAAATGAAAACTAAACGTTAGATATGATTTTGAAAAAATTAAAAGTTTTAGGTACTAAACAGAGTAAGACTAATAGTCTAAGTACTAAATGTTTAATTTTCCCTAGATTTATAGGAGGGGAATTCAGCTAAAAAGTAGTTTGTAGTGATAAATTCTGAGCGAAGAGCTCAAACGCACGAGCCTAGCTTATTCACGTGACTTTCAGACCTCTTGATTTCTACTTGAGACGTGCAGTTATAATTAGGTTTACTTTTATAATATCGGATCAAATGAGTCTTAGACTCTAATCACTTAACGTTTTTATTACATTGGGTTAATTTTTATTTAGTTTTCTTATAGAACAATTTTCAAATGGATTTGATTATTTAAACAAATTTAAATGACCAAACACTTCAATTCTCAAAACCACTCGTCTCGTTTTAACAAAGATGTGATCGCTCAATATTAACAGTCGTTATACCTTTAGCGATAACATAAATGACCAAAGTAACAAGTCTTAATAACAATAAACGTGACCAAATCTTAAAGAAAACGAAACGAAAGTGATCAAATTTTATGTTTTTTTTTATTCAACGGGGAAGAATTTATAAACTAAAACGAAAGTGACAATTTCTATGGTTTACTCTAAATAAAATATTCCGGTTGAATAATATCAGATTTTAATTAAATAATTACCACTGTTTTTAACCTTAAGTCATGTTAATCAACAGCGAATAATAATTAGCAACCATTTTGCCTTTGCTCTTCTTTTGGTTGCTCAAAATCATCGCATGTCCCTTTTTAGCAGCTGCTCCAAAACATTACAGACCAACAACTAAAAAAGCTACAGTATAAAACCTCACATTACACGGCTTTGTCATAGGCGGCCGGTTGTCGGGAACACTACAGAAATAATGCACAACAAGAATGTTATCATCATTAAAAGTCTATCATCCAAATCTCAAAAGAAAAAACCCAATAAACTTTATTGCAGCAACAACCTTGATGTTGTATACGGCCGCACTGAAGGGGGCTTATATCAGGAGTGGACCACACAATATAATAATGCAAAAAATGGATAAAGTCCCACTGCTAAAAGTATTACTATTCAACTTGGCCATAGAGGGCACATGGGGATAGAAGGAACTTACAGAATCATTCCTAGAGAGTAATCCGCAACCAACGATACACTATGCACGAGTTATTAGCAACTAAAATGTCGGTTAGGGAACCAAGCAAGCTTAAATACTTTTCCACTACAATCGATGGACACTCTTCAACCTGGTGTGAACCCGGTAAGCCTGCAGTAGCAACATAAGGTACCTACTTCTATGGCCCTAAAATAATGGAAAGGAAAAAGAAACAAATTCCATTTTTCCATTCTATTGTCTACAAATCCTAAGAGGCAAGTTCAACTTAACATCAGAGCTCTTTGTCTCAGTAAAGATCTAGTCAGATTCACATCCAAATAATTAATGGTTACTCATACACAGAAATTTAAAGAGTTTGAAAGTAACTCTTAGTTTAATGGTATAAAAAGCATTCCATCATACCAAAAGGCACTTCAATATCTAACAGTAAGCAATCAAGAATACAATCTTTAAGTAAGAGACCCAGATATTTCTTATATATAGATCTGGCAACAAGAGTAATTCACCTTATTTGCAGTCATTTAAACTACAACATCACTTCCTTATCAAGAAATGACGAGAACATAACCAATTTTAAACCACAAGATGATGATGATTGTATATGTGTTACAGATAAATTACTAAAACGTTTTCTTGACCACAAGAACACCTACTATCACACCAAGAAGAGCTGACAAGGCTCCATCCCTGGAAAGCCAGAATTCAGTCCATGTCAAGGGCCTTTTGACCAGCGGCAGTACCTCGTTGAACCTTTCCTGCAAATCCCGAAGTGATCCGGTGTTATCTATCACTATATCTGCACGGCTCCTCTTCAAATCTAGAGACATCTGAGCATTTATCCTATTTCTGGCATCCTCCTCTGTTGAGTTATCTCTTTCCATAAGTCGTCGAAGCTGTGTTTCAGGATCAACCCATACAACAACAATGGGTTTTGTCCACTTATCCAACTTGGCCTCAAACAACAAAGGAATGTCGAGAACAATCACCTTATGACCTTTTATCCAGAGCTTCAAAATTTCTAAAAAGATGCCAGAAGATATATAGGGAGCCAATAACCTACGAGAATAAAATTAACCAAATTTCGGAATCAATACTATCCGCAATTCCAAGACAAGGTAAATGACGATGATACATAATCAAGCACTCGTCCAGATTACCTCCAGGTACAAAAGGACTCTAACATTCCTAGCATTTAGGCTACGTGAAATGAAACATCAAAGTAATAGAATTTGACCTGCACGAATTAAGGATCAGAAGACAACGTAACTTCCAATTGCCGTTAAATCATTAAAAAGCACTCTCCTAGGAACTCATGGTATCGATTTGCTATGATGTCCGCGCCATAACAGTCTACTTGAGAAAATCATGTTACAAAACCACTTAAAGGATACCAAATTTTACACCACAAATGCCAATAAAATTTGCATCCTAAAGGTAAAATTCCGACCTTTGGAACTAGTAGGCAACCGGAATAAGCATAACAGAAGAGGAAGTTATGAAAATTGTACCGATTGAGGAGTTGACGTTTAGCGGCATCAGAGAATACGATTCGGCCCAATTTCAAACGATCAACATGGCCATCATCTTGTAAAATGTCCGGCCCAAAGGCCGCCACCACCTTTTTGTACCCGCCGGAACCCTTCTTCAAGGCATCCTGCAAAAAAAAATAGTAGTACCATTTTCTTTTTTCTAATTGTAATTTCATCGAACATGTGATGGGCGAAGCAAGAAAAAGGTGTAGAAATTACACGACCAATGACGTCAGCATCGACAACAGAAATCTTGTCGTGCTTGAACATGGAAGAGACCGTACTCTTCCCAGATGCAATCCCTCCAGTTAGCCCAACCAGCCTCATTTTCACTCTCTGCTTCAGATCACTCAGTTTGACCAATCCCCCCCTGTTTTCTTCGCCGCTTACCTTACCTACTTTTGTGAAAACCTAAAAAACAATTAATAAAGTGGCAACTGGCATATATATATATATATCAACTATATTAAAAAAAAGTTATATTGAATACCTATCAAAGGAAAACGAAACCCTACCGTTTGGGCCATTTGGCTCACCATTTTGCCCAAAATTGCTCAACTTGATCACTTGTTTATTTTCCCCGAGCTGAAAGTGGAACTCTCGCGCGGTAATTAATGCGGTAAACGAGAGGAAACATATTGTTAAGTTATTTAAAATTAATTTGATGGAAGTTTGATAAATATCTGATTTGAATAAACTTAATTGAAATTTAAGTTTGATTTAAGTTCATAACGAGTCGAAATACGTTAGTTGATATTCAATTTAAAAAGTTCGTAATCACCTCGAAAATATATATTAAGATTTTATTTTTTAAAAAATTTATTGATAATATTAATATTATGTATTGATTTTAAAAAAAATACAATAAAAGATTTTCATATATTTAAAGTTCAGGTTCAAATTTAAGTTTTAGACTTTGATCGAGTTAAGATTTTTTTCTCATTTCCAGCTTTTACGAGTTTTATTTTATTATTTTGAGTTCGAGTCAAATTTAAAAATTTTAAGTTAGAAAGTTTTCGAATCGATTCGAACATTATTTTAGACTATTTAAATCCAATCAAACTTAATAATACTCTAATTCAAATCTGCCCTACTCGTTTATGACCTAGCGATAATAATTCCATAAATTCGGGGCTTTAGAATCGGTCAAAGAAGAACAACTTCAATCATTTCCACTAGGTGTTGAAAACAGTAGGAGTCATACTTTATCGGGTAAACACTCTCATTAGTCACTATATTTTTGTATGTATTCTTTTTCAGTCATCAATCTAATTCTTTTTGTAAATTTAGTCATCATTGTTACAGTCTATACATTTTTAATAAAGAGATCATTTATGTGCTAGATTTTTGGTTGCGGAAAGGATAAGCGACCCAACGTTTCAGGATCAAATTGAAGTAACGTTGGATAGTAAAATCATATAATAGTAAAATGCATTTAGTAAATTTAGTAAATTTGTATAATAGTAAAGAATTTCAACAAATAAAAACTTTAAAAAAAATATCATGACTATTTTGATGTTTTCCAAATATATATTTCATTTGATTTAATGGGGTTTAAAATTTTATGTTTTCTATATTAGTAATTTTCTCGTATTTACTTTAATAATACTCTTAGTCATTTATCTAATAAAGGATACCGTGATTAAATATGTTTTTGAACTATCGATGCAGGTTTTTTATTTGATTTTCTTCTCTGTTTACTATTTTACCTGAATACATGGTTGTTGTTTTCTATATGGTACTTATGTTTGTTTGCTCAATACAATTCGTTGATTATCGCATAAAGGTGATGAATAAGATTATTGTTAAGGGTAAATTATTTTTTCCGTTGACCATTTTGATATTTCTTGAAGTTTCTCTCCTCCATATTTAATGTTCGGAGTCGTCGGTATATTCAATTTTTATACATCGTTGCTTTACTTGTTAATAATTTTATTTTTAGATTACCTCTAAACGATAATTGTTATATGTTATTTTTTTCGATAGTCATAAATGTATTTATTTAGTCAGACACAATTTTAATAAATGAATATCCTTATTATTTAAAAAAATAAACTTAAAAGAATGTGATAAGCCATATTCCTTCTACTTTCCTTACGTTTTCTTAAATATTCATCCACTAGGATGCAAAAAAGTGACCTCGAATCGCACTAGTATAATATATAGTACACACATGAAATAAAAAATAAAATAAAAAAAGTAAAAGTAATACACAAATCATCCATCGAATATATAATTTACTTTTTAAAATTTTAAATTATTAAACTTTTAAAAATATTATTAATTATTAAAAAATATAAAATTATTTTAAAACTTTTAATGATAGAGATTTAATAAAATAATATCTTACCGTGAGGGGCTATTTATGACTTTACCAAAAAAATAAAATAATAAAATTACTATATAAAACAGATTTAGGGAATGAGAGTATTAAATTGTAGTGATATTGGCACTAGATGAGATGAAACACAAGCCTCACATAAAGAGAGAAACACGATAAAATAAAAGTCCACAAAGGCGTTAAATCATCAATCTTCCACATGGAAGATTATTGAAGAAAACGCTGCACTGAAACCAAAATGCAAAATATTACGACAGTGCCATTATTCATTAAACACACCACTACTACAGCATGGGTGAATGCCAAAAGCACTTCTTTCTACTGCTTTTGCATCGCGAGGACCTTGGACCACGCCGGCCTAGCGGTGATATCCTTTACCCAAGCGTCAATATGAGGCCGCGATTCTAGCAGCTTCTTCGCCGGCGTAGACAACAGGCACTGGATGTTGGGGAGATGGTACAGATCGGCCAAGGTGAAGTGACCGGAAGCCAAGTACTTTGACTGACTCAACCGAGTCTCGTACACATCGAGAACTTTCCCGAGCTTGGCTTCGTTTTCCTCCACTTTAGCGGCGTCGGTGGCCTGTCCAAAAAACGGCTTGTAAAACAGTTCCCAGGCCAAGGTTGAAGACGGAGAATTGAACTGCTGAGCTTCCACCTCCTGCCACAATGTTAAGACCGCCGCTTCCTTGTTGGAGCCGGTGATCAACAGCTGGGTCCCTTTGCCGGTGTATTCATGGGCCACGTAGTGGGTGATTGCTCTTGATTCTGCATTTCAAAATAGGGTGTTAGTGGAAATTGAAAACTAAATATGGGTTTGGGTCATGATTCTCATGAAATTGTACCGAAGAGCTTCAAATCCCCATCTTCGAAAGCTGGAACTTGACCGAACGGCTGTGTGAATGACGGGGAAAATTAGTTTCTGGGAAAAAACTGATGAAAATATTAAAAAGATCTGAGATACTTACGTTGAGGGCAAGGAAGTTGTCGGATTTTTGTTCACCGGCGGCCATGTTTATAGGAACAAATTGAAAATCGACTCCTTTCTCGTAAAGGCATGCAAGCACCCTCTGAGTAGCTGTGGACAAAGGGCTTCCATGGACTTTAATGGCTGCCATTGTTTCTTGATGAAGACGACGACGTCTCAAATTGCTCAAGTATTCTGTATCCTTTGTGGGTTTTTGAAGGAAACTATTGCTTTATGTGTAAATATATAAAACGGGGAAGGGGAGACACCTTTCCGTCATTGTGGAACGTTCCAGTATAATTAATTTAAAGAAAAGTCAGTATTATCTTCTTATTTTAAAAAAAAAATCGTATCCATTTCAGATTTGAATAAACTAAAGTTCATTTTGAAAAATAAATTATTAAAATATTTTTTATATTTATAAAATTTAAACGTAAAATTTTAAAATTATCCTTTCTTTATTAAATTTTTTTATTAACATAAAGTTATTTTATAATTCCATAATAAAATTAAGGATTAACTATATTATTGACCACTTATATTTGTGTTTTATTCATTTTTCTTATTGATTTCAAAATATATAATATATGGTCAATTTTATTTTTATTAGTTAAGAAATGATCATTTTCGTTTTTATTTAATTAAGACATAGTCACCATGAGTTAATTGTCGTTAACAATTAACATATTAGGTGATGTGACAGTTAAATATTTTGGTATAATCACATATTTGATCCCTGTTATTTACTACATATTCTCTCAATTTTTCGATAATTATCCAATCGAATGATACAACATGTCACCATTTGGTTGGATGACTAACTTTATTATATATAAATTAAATGGAATATGTAAAGTAATAATGACTAAATATCTGATTATACCAAAATACTTAATTCTTGCATCACCTAATCTGTTAACTATTAACGACAGTTAACATATGGTAAGCATATCTTAATTAAATAAAAACGAAAGTAACCATGTCGTAATTAAATAAAAACGAAAGTGACTACATATTGTGTTTTTTTAAATCAGTGAAGAAAAAATGGACAAAACATAAAACATAAGTGGTTGATCGTGTAATTAACCCTAAAACTAAAATTTAATTATTCATTAATTTAGTTGAACACTACAGTTTTAAATTTTAAATAAACAAATAATATTTTAATAAATAAGATTATATAATTTTAAAAGTATATTGCATCATATAGTTTTTTTAAAAATAATACTATTTAGGAAGTAAACAATAATCCATATGATATAACTCTGGTTGCTTCAAGTGGTAAGCAAACTAATATTGCTTCAGTATATTTTGAGATCGAGTTATAACATACGTAGAAAATCTTAACTAAAATAATCACCAACCAAAATCAAATTTATAACATTGGCCGATGTAAATTAATCAAGATAAAAATTCGAAGAATTGAGAGGGAAAAAACAACAACACATCATATGTTAAAATAGTGGTTGGGTTGTAACGTTGATTTTTTTTGCCTTCTATTTTTGTTATTTGAAAGTTTGAACGATGTTTAGAGGAAAAAGTCAATGGTTTTTATAGGTCAACCAAATCACCGAACCCACTACTTTTGTACAATAGAATAACTAAATATAAACTAAATTATACATTTTACATAATTTTTTATTTAAATTTTATTATCTTATCATTTCATACTCTATTTATAAAACCATACATACTTGATTTCGAATAGGATAAAAAAGTTGATTTCTTAATTATAGAAATTAGACGGTACAACAATGGGCCGAGCCTGGCCCTGGATTTTAGCTTCCGTGACTTGGCCGAGATCTCATCGATTTATCGCTTGTTTTGGCACGAGGGACCCGATGATCGATCGGTAGAATATACGGGTGATTATAGGAATGATAATTTAATTTGAAATTATTAAATTTTGATTTTATTTATTTTAATAAATTTGATTCCTTTTAAAAGAAAATTTAGATCGAGCCGGGACATATTTTATATATGATGAGGTGAGTTGGATTTGGGTTGAAGTTGAAAAATCTCTAACTTGACCCAGCTTGATTGTAATTTTATCTTAAAAAGATAGGGATAACTACTATAATACTCTCTCTATAATTTTTTAATTAGATCCTTAATTTATATTGAGTGGGATAAGGTCTGACTAAGTTTATAATCTAAACATTCGGATAAAATAATATTCGAGTAGAGACAAATGATCTTTAGATTGAGTAAAGAGTATATGTTTCTCGGGTCATATTCGGGGATAATATATATTTTTGGGATGCAATGAATAAAGAATTTGAGAAAATCGAAAGTTAAATCAAATGCTATTGTTTTTTAGCGATTAATAAGGTATATATAAACCAAACCAAACCAGAACACAGAGCCGCTGCCACAATGACAAAGCAACAAAAGATGCACGCCTACATGTCACTTCTTATTCTAATATTCCAAACTGTGAATAATCACTTATTTTATACGATAAAAACAAAGCTTCCCATGGTCATGAAAGCTATTTAGGTTTCACTACATCGAGGTATGACCGGGAATAATATATAGTCTGTATCTGATAAATATCGTCGTCGCTAAGGTCCCTTTTGAGACTTCCATAATAAAGCGTAGGGTACATGACCGCACTCGGGTCTTCACTATGCTCAAGGCCGAGCGTGTGCCCTATTTCATGCATGGCTCCGGATTGCAGGTCCAGTTCGTCCCATGCAGGATTAGAATCAATGCTCCATTTTGTATGATCAACGTCAAGGTAAAGCCTCCCATCGGGTGGATAATAGCCAAAACCATAATACTCGGGGCTTAGTGGAGCGAACTCAATTTTGATATTAGCGTTTTCGCCTGGGTATACCCTTTGGAACTCAAACTCAGGGACAGCAGTTTGCCACTGTTGGAATGCTGCGTCGATGGCGTCGACCACCGCTTGAGGATCCAAACCTGCCGGCAGGGAAGAAGTGGATTGGAATCCGTAGGTCACCGGAAAGTCGTACCACCTCCCACTGGAAAGGGTGTTGTTAACTTCCAAATGAAACAATCCGTCGGTGGTTGGTCGGCCGATGTCGTTTTGGCTACCAGAACTTCTTCTAAGGTCGAGTGTCACGGGTCTGGACTCAACCGCAGAAGGTTGTAATACAAGGAGCATAAGAAATGCTCCGATGAGCTGATGGGAAAACTGAGGTGCCATTGCATATGAATTACTAGTCTATGTGTTTAGCGTGTGTTTTGATGTTTGCATTTGCTCCCATTTATAACCAAAAAAAAAATGGGGAAAATAGTTAATTACAATTTGATTTCTCCCATTTTTTTCATTCTAGCTTTGTCCTTATAAAAATTAAATTTAGAATTTTATTTGAGCAAGCAAGCAACCATCAATAAAATAATTATTATCTTGCGGAATTTAGCTTTATAATACGAATAAATAAGAAATACAATTTTATTCAAAACTTGACCTACAAATCAATTAAAAAATACAATTAAAACGTGGCTTATAATTTTCCCTAGTGTTGCTAATTAAAAAAGGAAAACTAATTGCCGCAGCCATAGGGACTCAACTGAAAACATATATAAAAAACTTGGGAAAATTTTGACAAAATTATTTAAAATGATTGAAAATATAAGCACCTAACTGCAATACAATCACTAAATTTTTAGTCCGTTTTTAGTAACGGCCCTTACATTACCTCCCGTTAGTTTAATCTGATGTGTCATGTTACCTCCTATTAACTATTCTTCTTCTTCTTTTTCTAGAAAAGAAATATATGCAATATGATGTTCCTCGCCCTTCTCTTCTTCTTCTTCATCTTCTTGAAAGGAAATATATGCAAATATGATGTTTCTCTCCAGCTGGTTTATGTACGATGGTCTATGTCCGTCAAGCAATTGTAGCTTATGTTTCTATTGCCTTATAGGTCAATTTTCAAATATCATGCATTCATTAGTATACTAATTCGACACATCAAACAATAACAATATTCTTTAATCAATTACGACTCAAACAAATGAATAAAGTAAAATTGTTTAATATTGTTTTCATTACAACTAAAATTGTTTTTTTTTATAAAAAAATATTAGACATATGTGAAAGTTGTTTACAGCTATTATTGAAAAAAAAATATAAATGTTGGGTAGGTTCAAGAATTTTATATATTTAAAATCATTGTTCTGGCCTCATTGATCTTGCAACTTGATGGCTCAATAATTGGTATAATAAGTAATGGGCATAAAATTTGAAAAAAAATGGGTGAAATTATAAAATTATACGAGTGAAAATATATTATTAATAAAAAAATAAAGAAAGTATCACTCCGTCAATCTCCTTGATCCATCGTGGATATTAAAAGTTAAATATATTTATATAAATATAAATATAATTTATACCAATAACTAGATAGTATAATGAGATAAAGTACTAGATCCTTTTAAGTAAGTTTAGGTGTTTGAACCCTGACGTTTGTAAATTGAGCAAATTGGGTTGGGAGGGTTGCTCTCACCTCTGCGGTACTCGATGTGAATTAGTCGCAATAGATTAGATATCAGTGATTAATTAAAAAAAGAGTTATGTTAACTATTTAGCAGAGAATAACTGTATTAACACTAAATTTATAAGGTTTTAAATTTTATGATCAAAATATAATATAAAAACGAAACCGCACATCAATCATCATACATATCAAAAGCAACAAGAGCTTTACGCCGGCATATCACTTGTTATAATTAAAACATTGGTGATCACTCATTTAATATGAAATAACTTAGGGTTTTTCCAAAGCCATGAAAGCCTATGAGTTGGCTAACTCATGGTGTGGAAGGAGAATATAAGGCTCGTAAGTTATTAATGTCCAGTTGGGTAAGCTCCCTTTTGATAGTTCCAAAAGAGAGTGTAGGATACATGACCGAAGCCGGATCGTTGGAGTGCTTAAGGCCGATAGTGTGGCCAATTTCATGCAAGGCTGTAGATTGCAGGTCAATTTCGCCCCTTGCAGGATTAGAAGCAGTGCTCCAATGGGTGTGGCTATTATCAAGCAAAAGCATGCCCTTAGGTGGATAATAACCAACACCAAATTTCGGGGACTTTATTGCAGTGAACCCGATTTTGATATCAGAATTGTCGCCTGGCTGTTCTCGTTTGAAGTTTAGTTTAGGGACGGCAGCTTTCCATTTTGCAAACGCGTCATCGAAGGCGCGAGCCACGTCTTGAGGTTCCACACCCGACGGCATTTCGATGCCGGAGTAGAAACCGTAGGTCACCGGAAAGCGATACCATCTCTTTCTGGAAAGGGTTTGGTTAGCAGCTTCCAAATCGGAATTTGGTCGACCGACGTCGTCTGGGCCACCCCTGCTTCCCCACCAGTCCGGCGGAGATTCGAGTTTCACGGTTCCGGATTTAACAACAAAAGGTTGCAGCACAAGGAGCAAAAGAAATACTCCTAATAGCGCGTGGGGAATTTTACCTGCCATCCGTGGAAACAAGGATTTAAATAGCGATCCGCGACGGTGTAACGTCTGATACAACGGTAATACTGTCCTCCGTGACCGTTACTATATGACTGTGATACCCGCAATCTCCACGATAACACCCGTTATATCTGCAATCGCGACAAATACGACGTGACCGAACACGCGATCGCAACCGCTATTTGAATCCCTGTTGGAAGTGCGTAAGATAAACTATTGTTGGGTACGTTTTCATATTTGCCTTGCCTCCTATTTATACCAAAAAAATAAAATAAAAATATATAAATTTACTTTTTTTAGAAATTTTTGAATATTTAAATTCAACAAAAAAAATAGATAAGTTGTTAATAGGAACGGATCGTAAGGAGCCAGAAGGGATTTAACCCCCAAAACTATATCCCTAAGAACCTATTTATAGTTCATGCTTATTACAATAAACAATTATTACGAAATATTAAATATGATATGATACATAAACAACATAATTATTCTACATCCACATAAATATCTTAAAATTTGTATAATCCAAATAATAAATTAAAATATATAACTATTAAAAAATATTATTTTACATTCCAAGTATTTTTTTGAAATCATACCTTCTCTGAATATTTATTTTGTTTATCGAATATTGATGTTTTCAGAGTTTTTTTTTTGGATTCTCTAGAGTTATATATCCTTCGAACAGTTGATATGACGTTTTATAAACTCACATTATTTATCATAATTAAATTTATTGTCAGAAGATCATATCTATTTAAACTTGTCATCTTACGAATATCAGTCATGATCTTATGTTTGACATCATCACTAAGGGTCTCTATAAATAAACCTTACGCCAGTTTAATATGACTCTTCTTCCTCTTCAAACTTTCTCGACCACTTTAATAAAATGATATCAATTATTTATAATTTTACTATAAATCACCCACTATAATTCTTTGCTTAAATTAGAAAAAATAAACCATCAATTGTTCACATAAATTATTCTTTCCTATTAATAAATAGTGTAACTACGTATTTAGTACTTAAACTATCATTTTTGGTCTGTTTTATTACCTAAACTTTTAATTTTTTTAAATCATACCTAACGTAAGCACATTGCCGAACCTCGTAAAATTCTCGTGTTCTTTCATTTTCTTTACCCGTTTACGCCAACACGTTTAGTTTTTGTTTCATTTTAATACCTCGTTAAAAACTTAACGTTGAAGTTCTGAAAAAATTGAAAGTTTTGGTACTACAATGGAACAAAATTGATAGTTTGGATACTAAACACGTTAAGTTTTAACAATTGGGTACTAAAATGAAATAAAAACTAAACGTTAAGTATGACTTTTAAAATCATTTTCTTATTTGTAAACCCATAAAATTTTGTTTCGAAAATAAAAAAAACAAAACATTCGTTGTAATCTATTACAAAGTTATAACTTAAATACATTACAGAACATTTTTCTTAATTTCATATACATGCCATCTAGTTATCAAAAGAGACATAAATGTCCAACAATTATTGATGAGTTAACCTTTGATTGATGATCTATGTTGCACTCCTTACTCTTCTAGTCTTTGTTCTTACCTACGTGCGAAATCAACACATGCTAAATATTTACTTAATGAGGCATAATAATGTAAATGAACTGCAATTCATACATAAGCATATCATGGCTATTGAAATACAAACTAAATGTAACTTCATAAAAATCAGTTAACCATCTTAGTTAAACCAAGTTTCTTTCATATAGTCATCAAAACTAATCTTAGTATGCATAACATACCTATTTTTCTGTATATTGTTTTCAATTATTCTTTATTTTGCCCAATGTATGTTAAATGAGAATGTAAAGTATATGCATTGCACCGAAGTGCCGAAATGATCATTCACCTTTTATGAATGCCATGAGTGACACCTTTTATGCCGATAATGCACGGTTATGCATTTTCATTAGTGGCACCTTTTATGCATTGGCACCTTTTATGCTGATAATGCACCGTCATGCATTTTCATTAGTGGCACCTTTTATGTCGATAATGCACTGTTATGCATTGTCATTAGTGGTACCTTTCATGCCGATAATGCACCGTTATGTATTTTCATTAGTGGCACATTTTATGTAGATAATGCACCATTATTCATTTTCATGAGTGGCACATTTTATGTCGATTCATAGATTTAAACATTTAGTTTGGCAACATCGATAACCATTACACAACATTAACATTCATTCATTCATTTTAGAGAAGTTCATACTCTAAAAACTTATTAATAATATCATTTCTATATACATTATGAAAATATACCAAAATGCTGTAAAACATATATTTAACAAAACATTCGAGGTTGACTCATCGCGAGTCTTCCTCTTTTCATACAAGTACAATAAATGCACTTACCTAATAAGCCTCACTAGTATGTTGTAATGATGTTCGACTATTAGGCAACTTTATCTTTGCCATTTTTCTTGCTTGACTCAAGAGCTTGGTTATGATATACACAAGCATCCATTAAGTACACATACCGTACCAATGTTAGTTTACTCTCTAACATTTATACTTTTAATAAAACTCAAAAGTACTATTACATTCAATTTCTATCAAAATTCCTCATATCTAAAATTTCCAAGCTCAATAGTATCAATACCCCTACCATGGTATCGATACTTCTATACTATGGTACCGATACTCCCTTTCAGTATCGATACCATTTCTGCATTCTGGAATCCATGGTATCGATACCTTCCTCTTAGTATCGATACCCATAGCAGTATCTATACTAATTGCATCAGTATTGATATTGTTCATCGTAATTCTTTAAATTTAAACATATAGTATTGGTACTGTTCTTCTAGTACCGATACCCTTACCCATATTTTCCATTTTCAGCTTGATTTTTACCCAATTTTCATTTAAATCTCCTACTTTTACCTCAAACAATACCCAAATAACTTTCCTCCATTTAGCTTCTTATAACATCCAATACTTCTAGTCTCTTATTTACTTATTTGACAAGTCAAATATACTAGCAAACCTCAATAAAAACTCATATTTACTTATTTGACAAGTCAAATATACTAGCAAACCTAAAAAAAACTCATATTTCAGCATATCTTTCAAAAATTCATTTTCTTCAATCTCAAATAAAATCATCCATCTCTTAGTTTTAATCCTCTTTAATTATTCCTTAAGCCTCTAAAACACTCAAGGTTTCAATATCAACCATTAAACTAAAGGAAAAACCAATTTGGAGGAAACTCACCTTTGGCTATGGAGAGAACAGGCACACGGGAAGAATGAGAGGAGAACATAACTTAGCTTCCTTTTTTTCAACTTTCCCCTTTTTCTTACTCTTAAATACTTAATAAAAATGAATTTTAAATTCATTTCCCTCTAAATGACTAAAATACCATTTCATTCTTCCATTCTTACTAATTGATCTTAAACACAATTTCTAAATTATTTTCTTAACTTTACCATTTACTCATTTTAATCCTCCAAAATTTTAAATCCTTTCAATATAGTCACTGACCTGATATTTGAGATATTACATGAGACCTTAAAAAATAATAACAATTCCTTTGCCACTGAAATCACTCGATACGGGCAAGAATATAGAAAGTTAAATTATCGAATTTTATAGATAAATAAAATTATCGAATTTCAATCTTAGCCGAAGTACAAGTATATAAATAAATAAATAAATAAAATTATCGAATTTCATAGATATTATATTTTACATCTTTTATGCTTGCGTGACATGTTTCTTCCTTGTTTTGAATGTTTATTAACTAATTTATTTTGGTTACGTACTTATGTTTTTCCGTTAATAAGTTAATAAGTAATGGACGCAAAATTTAAGAGGTGAACTTATAAAATTTTAAGAGTAAAATATATTATCAATAAAAAATACAAATAAAATATTAAAACTATATGAGAATTTGAACTTTCAGAAAGATCAACCACTCTTTCAATCTCTTCGATCCATCCTGAATATTAAAGTCTAAATATATTATTATATACATATATAAATCACACATCAATCGTTATATGTATCAAAAGCAACAAGAGTTTTTGACGAGGCACTCTCCCTTGAATATGGGGTTTGTTTTATTGGGTGATTTTGTTGTTCCGTGTTGACTCTTTTTATATTGTCAGAGAGAATGTACTCTTTTCCTCATTTTAGGATTAGGGAGGTTTTTATCGAGACATTATCCCTTGACTATGGCTTGATGGTTATTTTAATAAAAATAATAATTGCCTGAGGAAAAAACAACAACAAGAGCTTTACGCTTGCATATCACTTGTTTTATCTAAAACTGTGGTAATCACTTCTTGAAATAACTTAAGGTTTTTCCAAAGCCATGAAAGCCTATATAGAGTTGGCTAACTCATGGTGTGGCTTGGAACGATATAAAGCTCGTATGTTATTAATGTCCAGTTGGGTAAGCTCCCTTTTGATAGTACTAGAAGAGAGTGTAGGGTACATGACCGAAGCCGGATCGTTGGTGTGCTCAAGGCCGAGTGTGTGGCCAATTTCATGCATGGATTCAGATTGCAGGTCGAGTTTGTAGGGTACAGGGTTAGAGCTAGTGCTCCAAAGCGTGCGGCTAATATCAAGCAAAAGCCTGCCATCAGGTGGATAATAACCGAAACCATAATATGGGGGGCTTAGTGAAGTGAACCTAATTCTAATATCAGCATCGTCGCCTGGGTATAACCATTGGAAGTTCAGTTTAGGGACGGCGTTTTCCCACTCTGTGAATGCGTCGATGATGGCAAAAGCCACATCCTGACGTTCCATGCCCTGACAACATTTCGGTGTCGAGTAGAAACCGTAGGTCATCGGGAAGTGATACCATCTCCCACCGGAAAGAGTGGTTAGCAGCTTCCAAATCGAAAGTTGGTCGACCGATATTGTCTGGGCTACCGCTGCTTACCCTCCGGTCCGGTGGAGATTCGAGTTTCACGGTTCTAGATTTAACTACAAAAGGTTGCAGCACAAGGAGCAAAAGAAATACTCTATATAGTGCATGGGGAATTTTACCTGTCATTGGTGGAAGTACGTAAAATGAACTATTGGTGTGTGCGTTTTCATGTTTGCCTTGTCTCCTATATATACCAAAAACAAAACAAAATAATATCTAAATTTAATTTCTTTTACAAATTTTTAAATATTTAAATTCACAAAAAAGGTAGATAAGATGTTATAATATACAATAAGGACAGATCACAATTAGCCAGAGGGGATTTGGCCCCCAAATCTATATCCCTAAGAGGAGATAGTGTCACACTTGCTCACACATTTTATTTTACCATATTAGTGAAAATTGATATAAAATGTACAGAAACTTAAGTATTTATAGTTCATGGTTATTACCATAAACAATTATTAAGAAATATTAAATAGGGTAAACTATGTGGATAGTCCCCTATGTTTAACCCGACTTTGGTAACTAATTTAAAAATTAAAGGGAAATGGTCCCTAACATTATCAATTCGTTCGATTTTAATCCCTCAACCATTAATTTTTGTTAACTCCCTTTTGTTTAAGTCGCTAACATGATCGAGGGACTAAAACAAAACGAGAGTTAACAGTTGATGGACTAAAATCGAATGGATTGAAAATGTTAGGGATTAAAATCGAATGGATTGATAACATTAGAGACCATTCCCCCTTAATTTTTAAATTGGTGACCAAAGTCGATCAACCGAAAACATAGGGGACTATCTGCATAGTTTACCCTATTAAATATGATATGATACATAAACAAAACAATTATTCTACTACCAAATAAATATGTTAAAATTTATATAATTCAAATAATGAACTAATATATATACCTATTAAAAATATTGTTCGACATTCTAAAAACTATACTTAAATATATAGCAAGTATATATTTACAAATTAGTCAATGCATAATGTTATTTGTGGGAAATTAGGGAGAGATTACAGGAAGTTGAACCGTGGGGAGATTACAAGGCCAAAGAAATAGAGGAAAACATACACATAAATATAATTGTAAGTCTTCAGAAAGCTGCCTCTGGCTTCAAGAAGTTGTGATATTCCAGCTGAGTCATTTCACCACCATTAACCGGATCAAATTGGCATCGGTAAAAGCTGTGCATTATATTCAATCAATTAGCTCTTTTCGACACTTAATATCACAGCAAAGATGATAAGTAACAATGTCAATCTAATGTCATGTACGTATTAAGTGCATCTAACAATTCCTATATCCGTATCATGTCGGTTTTTATCTTGTTGTGTTTGTATTATCTTGTGATTGTGTTGTTTTTACAATTGCTGCATAGAGGAGGAGAGGTAAAGAACATATTTTGACCACCTCAGGGGGAACCATCTTGATGACAACTTGCCTACATGCTTCAAGGAAATTTCCCAAGAATATACTTGTGCAATATTTACAAATTATGTTCTAACAGGTAAGGAAGTAGTGGAGTCTCACAATTTCCTCTCACAATTTCCTATGAAGTTGTGGACAACAACACTCCTATGTCTAGGGGCATAGAGTTAATTATCAAGAATGCTGCTAGGTCACCTAATACTTCCCAAAGTTGGTCCTAAACGTGAGTTTACCAATTCGTCAGCATGTTCAAATTCATCTTAAAAGAGAAACAACAAAAAATCGTATACCGAATTACTGATAGTTGTTCTAACCAATTTTCTTTTATTCCACTAGCGTTATTTGTATTTTCCTTACCTTCCATCAATGCCAAGAATTACCACTGTATTCTTTTGGTGACCGAAGGCAACAATGTAGTGAGAACCTTCAACCAAGCGGAACTGAGCCACTGACCATTCTGAGCTGAAGTACTTTGGTAACACCCCTGCATGTGGAAAGATATTTAAATGATGACCATGGTAAACTAAACTCCCCAAAATAAAAATCTCAAACAACTAATCTTTAGACAAGATAAACGCAATCTAGTTTAATTCGCATCCTATTGAAGAACTAGTTTCTCTGATGCCTGAAGTAGGAGATTAACTCTCCCATATGCAGAAAATCATTTTAAATGTTCATCATAGTTGCTGAAAAATTTTGAAGACAACTTCAAATATGTATTTTCTAGAGCGAAAACAGAAAAAAAATTGTTTAATGCTGTTAGACTGTTATTTCGCGGACTAGGTGTAGTTGTCATCAAACTGAATTAGTATTGTTTCATATAGCTTGAGTGGCAAGTATCTCGGATATCAAAAAATGAAAAACATAAAAGGGGAATTGACATGAATTTTCTCGTCCCATGATAGCTTCTATTACTATAATTCAGTAGAGGGAAGCGTGAGCATTTGCATAATCTAATCCTAGGAATAGAAAGTGGAATAGATCAATAATGTCACTTTTCACAGTTATCCATTGTCTTTAGACACGGCGAAATTATCTAGATCAACAAAAGGAGAACTTCACCTTTGATAAAAGAAAGAGACGAATGGGGTGATGCAACAGGATCTGTTGCACTTCGTGACTGGGTAGAACTAGGAGATCTGGCATTAAGTTTAAGGCCGAAAACATGGACAGTGCCTTTGTCACTTGAAACTGCTAACCACTGGGCATTTGAAGAGAATGCCAAACTATATATTTCAGCTCTATCTGCACCCCTCCTTACCTACATTGATATACAAGAGAACTTTCAGAATATCAGAATCAGAGCATGTTAGATAATATCATGTTTAATTATAAGTGCTAAACAAGATCAAAGGACCATAAAAAACACCACAGTGAACATCAACTGCACATAGAAAATTCAAAAGAAAGCCAACATTCATACAGTGCAGATGATAGTGCAATAGGAAAGGCCATGAGAAAGTTGGGTTTTTTGAGTTGCATAGGAAACGAAAAGATCACAACGATGAACTCAAAATAGAATAGTGTTTATTGCAATTAATCGCATACCTCTTGCAGCAAGCTCCCGTCAGCAGTATTGTAAATGCGAACCAGCGTCCCTTTCGTGCTCGCGGTAGCAAGCAACTGGCCATCCTGGGAGAGAGCAAAGCACGCAATTCTTGAATCATGAGCCATAATGAACTTAGTCCTCTTCGAAGCGTAATGCTCCACCCTAACTTGCCCCTTTTGCAATCCGGGGCAGACCAAAACCAATGATCCCGCCCCTTGAGACACCGCGCAGAGTCCCTTCGGATTCACGATGGTCTCAATCTGGTGCAGAAGCTTCAAATCAACAAAATTGTAAACGAAAATCTTCTGTTCCAAAACGACAATGATTCGATCCCTCCGAAGCCGAACAGATCTTACTTCGGACCGAAACGAAAGCTCGCTGATGCATCGGCTCTGGTGATCGTCCCAGATCATAACCTTATTCAGCGGGTACTGCGGATCGGGTCCGCCGCCAACGAGAGCCAAAATATTGCACCGGAAAAGCATCTCGACAACCCCGATGCCGCCGCCGCGATCAAAATCACGGCGAAATATCTCGCGTAATGGATCGCAATTGTAGATCCTGAAGCCATGGTCAATTCCGGCGGCGAAGCAGCCATGATCCTGGTTGAAGGAGAGGTGGAGAAGAGACGGCGGAGGCACGGATGGAGCAACCGACTGGGGCGGTTTCGAAAGTGCGGAGTGAAAATTGGGGTCCGGTTCGGAACAAGATTCCCGATCGAGGTTAGATTGGTCGGAAGAAGAGAGGAAATTGGTGTTAGGGTTCGAGTTAGGGTAGGCTGAGAGGGTCGCCATCGGAGGTATCTAAGATGAAATTACGGAGAATTTTAGGGACCGGTGACGACGAAGGTAAAAAACTAAACAATCAGACCGAAATTACGATGTTGTCCTTTTAGAAGAAGAATATGAAGGACTGTTGTGTCCTTTTTTGAGATTAATGGTGAAATAAGGAAGAAAACAGTTGGAAATAAGTTTCTCTAGAGTTTTATTAGATGACACGTGTCTGAAAAAAAGGCTTAATACACTTTTAGGTGCCTAAACTATATCTTAAATTGATATTTGGTACCTACAGAATTTTTTATTAAGTGTCTAATGTATTCCTGTTATATTTTTAGGTGTCTACCGTTATTTTTTTAATTTTTTAATAATAAAAATATTATTTTTTAAAAAAAATAAAAAAAAATCAAACATTCACGTCGTCTCTCTCACTTTCATCTTCCTACTTGAGACGATAATGAAGGATGATCACTAATAGGATTTGTTCAGAGTCGGGCGAGAAACTCAATGGTCGTAGTGGTCGTGTAACGTATAATCAGTTATAGCAGTCGGAATAATCGAAAAATAGTGCAGGAAAACTTAGAAAACCAATGACCTGAGTTTTGATCGCAGAGACGAGACGATTCTGATGGTGTCAACGATGACGATCAGGGGGTCGATGGTGGAATTTTGGAGATTTTTTAAATTTCTTTCTAAATTATAATATTAAATATTTCTTAAAATATTTTTCTGAAATTTTATATATGTGTTACATGTGAGATAACGGTAAATTTTAACGGTCGTTACATCCCAAACATTTAAAAGTGTAACATTCAAAACATTAGAAACTTACACTTAATAAGATATTTCTTAAATGCTAAAAATTAATTTAAGATATAATTTGTACCCTTAAAATTGTATTAAAAAAAACCGAGAGTTCGCTTCGTGCCGACGCCAACTTCGTTAAAACTAAGAATATTGTCTTATTTTCTCATCAACTTCGTTAAAACTAAGATATAATTTAAGATATTCTTTAAAAAAATGATTGAGATCGAAGCCCAAAGGCCCCGAATTAGCTAAACATTACTCTGGGGCCAATGGCACATCAACAGTCTCTGCTACATTTAGGTGTATATAGTTACGAAGAAAGTAGTCGAGGTGTAATGACAAAAGATCTTGATGGCAATGCAATCGAAACAAAGTTGGTTGAACATGGCGACGAAAGAGACACGGTAAGATTAAGCCCAAGTATTGGCTTGTTGCGACACAGCATCGCTGGTTGCCGGTTCTCCGACAAAAACTACAACTCGATAATCATCACTCATCTTTGATTATATTTCTTTGTTGTCATTAAACTTTATAAGACTTCAATTTGATCGTTTAACTTTTGACATTGTTCTCTTTAAGAATCAATTGAACATAAAATATATCTATATTTATAATTATATATATAGTTAAAAATAGATCATAAAAGAATTAAAACACTGTCAAAATATATTTATAATTATATAAACACAATTCTAAATAATAAAATTATAGATAATAGATTCAAGAAATTTTTACATCAATCATGTATTTTCTATTTCTTTCTTAATTTATTTTTTTATTAAACGAAAACTCAACCCATAATGTGATTCAAAGTGGTCACATATTTCATAAGTTTGATTTAAAACAATTTATGTTGGTGACGGATGCAAGTACGATTTAAGGTGAATAAAAATCAATCTTAAAATTTAAATTTTTTAATTAATTATCCTTTTTAATGAAGGTATTCGTCTAAAAATTTTACTTTTATTCGTATAAATCGTTTATTGAAAAAACGCCACTATAAACAACTCTATTGCATCGTTTGAGCTATAAACGCCGCTAAATTACCATTCTAATGTGATATTTGTTTAAAAAACGCCGCTAAAGTATCATTTTGTGGCGTTTGTATTGTAAATGTTGGGAAAATAGACCCTTGTAATCCAACAATCCCTTTAGATCACAACATTAACAAAAATACTTGAAAAATAAAAGAGAAAAAACACAATAATTTAACGTGGAAAACTCCCAAATGGAGAAAAACCACAAGCGTTGTCAAAAGACAACCAAGAGAAAAAATATTTACTATGTGGAAAATTATTACAACCACACTACAAAATATTTAACTCTCACACATGCCCAAAAGCTAAAGTACACCCCAAGAGAATTTCCCTTTAAATTCTCTACTAATATAGCTAATAGCTTTCTAGTACACCACTTGTATTTTGGTGATGGACATACATTTAACCAAAGGGAAATGTTCTATTTATAGGCTAAGAATTTTTTCATCATTTATTCATTTCCAGTGTGGGATTTGGCCAATTTTTGCCAAAAAACTAACAGTAAACGCCGCTACATGCTTAAATTTTATGGCGTTTTCCCTTAAAACGCCGCTAGAAACGCCGCTAGAAACGCCGCTATATAACACTTTTGCTGGTTGTTATTTTCGGCCAATGAAACAGCGGCAAAAGGGTTGATCGATGTTTTCCTTTTGATTAGGGGGCACATTTGCACTATACTCGTCTCCAGCTTGAATTGCCGGTTCTCCAAATTCTTTCTGTTGATCATCACCATGCTAGGCACTTCCATGGTCATCGGCGATGGCGTCCTCACCCCTTGCATTTCGGGTTCACCTTCTTCTTCTTTTCTATATATATCTTCACCATCCATTCACATTTCTTTATTGTATTCATTCACTTCCATGGTCACTGCAGTGTTGTCTGCTGTGGGTGGCATCAAGAACGCTACATATGCAATGACAGACGGTCAATATATATACACTGCAACTCAGTAATTCACCTCTTGCTTATTTGATCTTTTCATTTTCTGGAAAACTGTTGATATTTGGTGCAAAACAGATAGGATTGTTTGGATATCGACGGTAATCTTGGTGTGCCTCTTCATGGTTCAAAGATTTGGAACAGACAAAGTGGGCTACACCTTTGCTCCCATCATCTGCGTCTGGTTCACACTCATCGCCGGGATCGGGATTTACAATTTCTTCAGATTCGATCCGTCAGTCATCAGAGCCATGAACCCTAAATACATCGTATATTACTTCCGGAGAAACAAAAAGCATGCATGGGTTTCCCTTTGTGGTGTCGTCCTTGTCATAACAGGGACGGAGGCATTGTTTGCCGATGTCGGCCATTTCACTGTTCGCTCCATACAAATAAGCATGTGCTCGGTGACTTACCCGGCTTTGATCATGGCCTATACGGGGAAAGCCTCTTTCCTTCGTAAACACGAAGATTTAGTCTCGGATACTTTCTTTAAATCCATTCCAGGTGATAACCATTTATTTTTGTTGTGATTTTGATCAGTTCCATTTGTAAGGCAGCTAAGTGTGGCGATTTGCAGGCCCTCTCTATTGGCCGATATTCGTGACGGTTGTGGCGGCTGCGATCATTGCGAGTCAAGTAATGATTTCTGGGCTTTCTCTATAATCCAGCAATCACTGTCGTTGGGGTGTTTCCCTCGCGTCAAAATTGTACATACATCGGCCAAATACGAAGGTCAAGTATATATCCCTGAGGTGAATTACCTGCTGATGCTAGCCTGTGTTGGGGTTACTCTTGGATTCAAAACCACAGAAAAAATGGGCAATGCTTATGGTAATGTTACTCAAACCCGAGACCTCAAACACCGAGCTCTTTACTACTCGATTTGATAATCGTTGGTCCATTCCTTTCATTTCTTGTTGCTCAATCTTCTACTCATATGCAGGGATTGCAGTGGTGTTTGTAATGGCTCTAACATCATCTCTACTGGTTCTCATCATGATCATGATATGGAAAACCAATATACTCTTCGTAATCGCCTACGTTCTTATCATCTGCTCGGTTGAGTTAACCTATTTGAGCTCCGTCCTCTACAAGTTCGATCAAGGCTGTTACTTGCCGTTGGCTTTCGGAGCTCGACAATAAAATCTCTCGAAAGGTTAAAGGAGATTACGTCCGACACTAGCTTGTGTAGAATCTACTTGCCCTGTTTAACTCGGAGCTTGTTCAAGGCATTCCACCTATATTCGAACACTATGTAGAAAACATACAAGCATTGCATTGGGTCCTTGTTTTCGTCTCCATCAAATCGCTACCGATCAGCAAAGTCCCGGCCGAGGACCGGTTTCTTTTCCGCAGAGTGGAACCGAACGAGCTGAGCGTTTTCCGTTGCGTCGTCCGATACGGGTACACCGATATCCGCAACGAAGAGGACTCGTTGGAGCTGATTTCAGTCGAAAAGTTGAAAGAGTTCATCAAGGAAAACATATTGTTGGCACATGTCCTCGATGGAAAGAAGGCAAACGGAGGCGGGGAAGTCGACGACGAGTGGCGAGAGATAAGGGTGGTGGACAGAGCATCTGAAGCTGGCGTCGTACACCTGATCGGCGAAAGCGAGGTGGTTGCAAGCAAAGGGAGTCGAGTTGCTAAAAGGTTATGGATAGATCATGCTTACAATTTCATGAAGAAAAACTAGAGACAAAGCGAAAAGGTGTTTGATATCCCTCACAGGCGTATGCTAAGGTTGGCATGACTTACGAGTTGTAGAATTAACTATCCGGTTTACATTTGATGTCGGAAAGTATAATTTTATGTACCTTTACATAAAATTATATATTATCAATATATCAAATATAAATCTTTAATTATCGTATACTATACGAATAAATTAGATATACAACACTATACTACTTTGTAAACTGCTAATGCAGCATTACAGTATCACAAATGTTCGCATGAACCAAATTATCTCAATAGCTAAAGAAATGATTATTGTTCTTAGAGATTCTGATTCAAGTACTAGCGATAGTAGCAGGAGTGATTGAATGTTCATTAACAAATAGTTAAGAGTTCTAAAATACTATTTTATAATCATCTTAGATTAATAAGAAAAATCGGAATTGATACATTATAAATAAAGTGATAAAATATTTATATTTAAATCTTTAACAAACATAACTTTGATCGAGGGATGTAAACGAGCCGAGTCGAGCTCGAGTATTGCTGAGCTCGACTCGACTCGGAAATTATGAAATGGAGCTCGACTCGACTCGAAAACTCGTGAGCTTAAAATTTTCAAGCTCGATTCGAACTCGAAATCCTGAAGTGAAGCTCATGAGCAGCTCGAAAAGGCTCGAAATGAAAAAAAATTCTTAAACTTAACTCGATTGAAGCCTCAAACTCAAACTCAAACTCGAACATGAACATTAAATACATGAAATCTTCCTGTATTTTTTTTAAAAAAATACATTACATAAAAATTAATATTATTATTAATTTTTTTTAAATAAAATCTTAATATATTATATTTTCGAGTTGCTTACGATGAGTCGAATATCGAGTAGCTCGTTTCAGCTCATTAAGAACTCGAGCCGAGTCCATTCGATCCGAGTATTTATCGAGCCTTGATCGAGTCGATCTCGAATAGCTCGCGATTTGTCTCGTCTCATTTACAGCCCTACTTTGATCACTAGGTCTAGAAGTATGATTTTTAATCGTATTATTTAAAGATAATGCAAAAATATAAAATATAAAATTGATGTAATATAATATTTAATTAACATTTTAAAAATTTAGTACCTAAACTATCAGTTTTGACATATTTTAATATATAAACTTTCAATTTTTTAAAAATCATATCTAACATTTAGTTTTTATTTTATTTTAGCACATCGTCACTAAAAACTTAACAACACTGTATTTTTATGGGCAAATTACATCAATAATCACTCAAATATCTTCTACTCCTATTTTGGTACTAAAATTTAAAAAAATTTAATTTAACTACTCAACTTTCAAATTGCTCTTATTTTAGTCACTCAAATTTATTTTATTAATAATTTTTGTGACATGATATTTTTTATTATTAGTTTATTAATGTATAACTAAAAGTATAAAAAAATTGAAAGTTAGAGTGATTAAATCAAGAGTAATTTAAAAGTTAAGTAATTTAATTAAAAAAATTAAATTTTAGTGACCAAAATAGGAGTGATAAACTAGTTTAGTGACGAATTATGTAATTTGCCCATAAAAAAGGTACCACATACTAATCACTTATTAAGTTCTTTAACGGTGAGAAACTGAAATAAAACAAAAACTAAACGTTAGATATAATTTAAAAAAAATAAAAATTTAAGTATTAAAATAGACTAAAATTAATAATTTATGTATCAAACGTGTAATTTACCCTATATAATATAGAAAAAGTGACGAAAGTATCTAAACAACATGATAAATTTGAGAGAACAGTGATTGGTTGGTGGCTGACTTTTCATGATTCTCGAAACGGTCTCCCAAGTTGGGACCCTCGCAGCCTCCAGACAGCTCTTTCTTTCATCAGATTGAGATATTTTATATTAATTTACCTCAAAAGTATTTTAATTTATCCAATTTCCAAGTTATATATGTATATACTTTTTAAATTTTAAAATTAAAATTTAGAAATTAATTTTTTTGGATATGAAATAATCAAATATTTCTAATGATAAACAAAAAATTAGGAAGCTTTGGAATAAATTAGGTACAAAATCATGGTTTAAGGGCCTATTTGATGTTTTAGTGACTAATCTGTCATATTTGTTAACTTTAATGGTGAAAATTAAAACTTATTCAAATATTAGTGATCACTTTTATAGTTTACCCTTTTTAATTTTATAAATTTAACATATCAATAATTAAACCTTCAACTACCCATAAAATAGTTAATTAATTGTATCACCTAATAAAAAAAATCTAAAAGAGAAAAATGAAGATCTCAAATCTCAATGCATACATATGTTTCTTTAGATGGAATCTTAGCCATTAATTTCTTTATATATATTATACACGAATTTTATATATGAACTATAAAATACGTATAATAATTAAAATAATATTTAAAAATAATGTATTAAAAATATAATAGTTTGTAATGAATTACTATTTTTATTTTTATTTGAAAAAAATGTGAACGATTTTAATATTAGTGCTAGTTAGATTTTAATTAATTAATTTAATTTAATTAATATATAAAAAGTTCAATTAATTTAAAGTAAAGCATTGAAAATTATATTCTTATTACTAACCAACCGACTATTCAATTGACTAGTTCATATGATCATAAAATAGGATAAAGTATACAAATGATCCCATGATTATCGGTTACTTATTTATTAAGTCTCTCGACTATTAAAGTTACAAAATAGTCCTCCAATTAAATAATATTGTTTTGTTGAGTTCCTCGACTATAAAAAGTTACAAAATGATCACCCAACTATTCATTATATTCGAAACTCGTCATTTTCCGTTAAAATATGACGATATTCTAAGTTGAACGTTAACATGTTGATTGCGATATGATGAAATCTGATTATAGAATCTCAAACGACTGTTATATCTCAATCATTATGTTAATATCCAACTCTGACAACCGTAAGCTTCTTAATAGAATAGGATGAGTTTGAAACATAATGAATAGTTGAGTTATCATTTTATAACTTTTAATAATCAATAGACTCAACAAAATAATACTCTATAGTCGGATGACTATTTTATAACTTTTAATAGTAGAGAGATTTAATAAAATAGTACCCTATAATCGGGAGGTCATTTGTGTCCTTTACCCTATAAAATAATATCTATGTTTGATTTTAAATTTGAATAAATTTATATACTTGCAAGAAATATTTTAAGTTTTTAACATTTCATCTTCATCATATATTTTTTAAAACTTTTTTAATAATTCGAGGTGATTATAAGTAGTATATATATTCATACATTTTTAATCATTTACAATGTATACATACCTTACAGACAAAGTTTTTAGACCCTAAAACCTTATAATAAACAGGGTAAATTACGCATTTGGTATATAAACTATTAATTTTGGCCCGTTTTAGTATCTACACTTTTAATTTTTTCAAAATTATACTTAACATTTAGTTTTTGTTTCATTTTAGTACTCTCGTCGTTAAAAACTTAATGCATTTAGTAACTAAACTATCATTTTTGGTTCATTCTAGTACCTAAAGTTTTCAATATTTTTCAATACTTAACGTTTAGTTTTTAGCGGGGTTATTAAAATGAAACCAAAATTAAACTTTACGTATGATTTTTAAAAAAATTAAAAGATTAGATACTAAACACATAATTTACCCTAATGACACTCTCTTATATCACCAAGATTGCTTCGACGGATTCTCTATGCATCACATTAAATAAATATTATATTCATAAAATATAATTGACTATGAAGATGACTCAGCGATAAAATGGTTGACACGTAAGACTCAAAATATCGTGCTAAAGAGTGTAAAGGTTTGAATCCTCTTCAAGGTATAATATAATTGGAATGCTAATTAAACTGAAATAAATTTGTCACCAGATCACGAGATTTTGGTGGTCTTCTCTAATAAAACGTGGATTCCACTTTGAAAACGTTCGTCTGCACACATCTCGACTATAAAATCAAAAATACATTTTAAATTTAATTTAATTATAAAGTAAAAATAATAATTTTTTATATAACAATTGTTACTTAATTTATTAATTCAAATAAAATATTAAATATCATAATTTAAATCTTATTTAAAAAATTTAATATCTCGTATCAATAAATTAATTGATAATTAATAAATATGTGCAAATTTTCTATTTTCTCTCCACGGCCCTTTTCGTCTATTGAATTATTGAAAACAAACAAAACTTTTGTAATTGTTTTTTTTTTAATTTAGGTGCTGTGAATGTTGATTTTACAGTGAGAAAATATTTATTATATTCAAATTTAAGACATAATTCAAATAATATTAATTTTAAAATTTAAATAAAAATATTCCTAACTTGAAAATATAATATACTTCACCATTATATACAGGAATTATTAATTTTATTTCCTTTTTATCCATTAATCGAGGCTTGTTTTTAATTTTCCCTTTTCCTGAAATAAAAAAACATTTGAATTTGTATATGTTTATGCTCGGAAACAGAACTCAAAAAACAAGACACTGCCCCGAATTTCCTAAAATAGGATTGTCCAAAGGCAACGCGAGGCAATTAGACATGTCCCTTTTGGTCATTTACTCCACGTATCAAAACCTACCTACGACCGCGTGTGGTCTCAACTCTCATAAATTGAACCGAACACAAGCGTTAATCTTCGTTTTTTTTTCCCTTTTAAATTAGCAGCAAAAATACAGAGAGAATTTTCCTTTTTGCTCTCTTATTTTTATCTTTCTCTCTGCTAAGTCCTCAAGAATTCAACTCGTTTTCGTATCCATGGAAGCTAACCACTCTTTCACAAGGTAACCAAGAACTTTATTTTGTCGGGTTTGTTCTTTTATTTTATTTATTTATTTATTGTAGTTTTATTTACGGTAAAAGAAAAGTAAAGAAAAAAGATGCGTAAATCGAGGTTTATATGTGTATAACAACGAAAACCCATTTTTTTCAGGTTGGTTCTGATACGTGGAATTTAACTTGGATTTCCTTATATGAAGGTTAGCTATATTTTTTTTTTAAAAAAATCCTTCTTTTTTGCATGTTTATTATACATTTATTACCAACTGTTTGTCAGTTAACATGTCTTATTTTGCTGTTTTCTCTGATTGTTTGCTTTGTTCTGTGTTTAATCAAAGGGAATTGCATGTTTGTTTTTCACTGAAACAATGGACATGTTACTCTCGTGTTTCGATGAGATTGTTCGACATTGACGAACCGACAGCTATGTGTCGATCGGGTAGCTTAGATTTAGATTTAAGCTTCTTGTTTGTTTGTTTGTTTGTTTTTAATCTGCTGAATCAGTATATGAGTACGTGCCTTGGCAGTTCTTTTGGTTCTCTCTATTGATAGTTTAGATTACTAGAAATATGAATGGTATCTGTTTCGATTGAAATGATGAGGCTTCATGCTTTTGGATCGAGGGCTTCCGATTTTTCGGCTTCGAGAACTATGTTGGAAGTTTCATCGCTGATTTCGGTTTAATTTTATGTATCTTTTGAATGTATGTTCATGGGATGATTATGATGTATTTTTTTTGATGAACTTAGTCTGCGAAAGTGTGTTTTTCTTTTTGATGAATGCTGGTAATTTTGATTTTTTCACGCATCGAACGATTCCTCTGTTTTTTTCGATCTCGAACAAAAATTGTTGCTTTAGAGAGATGTAGGTCATTTAGCTTCAAAGGAGTTTACTTTAGCAGTTACATGTTGGTAATGGCATAATAAAGTATTAAAGTTTAATTATTTTTGGCTCAAATCTTGAGCAGATGGACATCACTCTTTTGGATAATGACGTGGAGGGCATTGAATATGAACCATCTGGGAAATCACTTGCTTCGTGTTCCCTTTTGGATGAAATTTCCGGAGATCCACAGCTGATTCCTCGTGTTGGAGATCAATACCAAGCAGAAATTCCACCTCTAGTTGGCGAATGTCGGAGTTTACAGGTTGTAATGCAGCCAGTGGATGCGAATGTCATATCGAATGTCCTGAACCCTTTTACGGCAGGGTTGCCTATCCCTCTTTTCTGGACAAAGACTGAAGTTGAAAGCATAAATGGTGCTTCTGAATTTGAAAACATTGATGAGAGTCGCATTACTTCGAGCCATGGCTGTGGAGAGTATAAAGTTGAAAATCTATATCCTACATTAGGTGATAGGAAAGGCATGGAAGAGAATTCTGAGCTTCAACCTATAACTGGGGGTAAGATGGATTCCGAATTACTCCTCCCACTGGAGCCAAAATCTAAGCTGAATCAGGTGGAAAGAGGTGCTTGTCCTCGCCCAGGCTCTTCGAGTGAAGTATGGAAGGATATCGAACTTGACAGTTTTCTTCTCGGGCTATACATCTTTGGAAAAAACCTTATCCTTGTGAAAAATTTTGTTGAGAGTAAAGCCATGGGAGAGATATTGTCTTTCTATTATGGAAAATTTTACAAGTCCGATGGATATAGTAGATGGTCAGAATGCCGAAAGTTACGAAGCAGACGGTGTGTTCATGGACAAAAGCTGTTCGCTGGGTGGAGGCAACATGAATTATTATCTCGATTATTTTCTCATAATTCAAAAGAATGTCAAGATATGTTGCTTGAGGTATTTTCCCTACTTTTCTGTACTCAATACCTACTCGTATGATCTTATATTCTCGATTTACTGCTGAACTTTTGAACATGATTTTGCAGCTATATTTAGTCTATTTTCCCAGAGAAAATATTTCACCATGATGTTTTATGAATTCTGATTGTTATAGGTTTCTAATAAATTTGGAGAAGGAAAAGTTACCTTCGAGGAATATGTATTCGCTATAAGGAACACAGTAGGTATTGGTATGCTCGTAAACGCCGTAAGTATTGGCAAAGGAAAGCTAGACCTCACTGGCAATGCTATGGAGCTAGTAAAAGTGAATAATGTAGTTTCTTTTCGTCCCGAAATTCCGGTTGGCAAAGCTTGTTCTAGTCTTACGTCAGCAGAGATTATCAAGTTCCTGACTGGAGATTTTAGGTTGAGCAAAGCTAGATCTAACGATCTTTTCTGGGAAGCTGTTTGGCCTCGACTTTTAGCTAGGGGTTGGCACTCTGAACAACCAAAAGATCAGGCCTTTTCTGGTTTAAAGAATTCTCTGGTGTTCCTTGTACCTGGTGTTAAGAAGTTTTCGAGGAGGAGACTAGTGAAAGGTGACCATTATTTTGACTCCATTAGTGACGTTCTTAATAAAGTTGCATCGGAACCGGGCCTTCTTGAGCTTGAAAATGAAGGGCCAAAAGGCAGCGGAGAGGACCTAGAAAATAAGTTGGACCCTGTAATAAAACAAGACCCTGATACTAATTCTCCAAAAGATAAACGTAATTGTTACCTCAAGCCGCGAAAATCTGGCTGCAACCGAGATCTAATGAAGTTTACTATTGTAGATACTAGTTTGGTCAGAGGGGCTGAACGATCTCAAGTTAGAGAGCTCAGAAGCTTACCTGTTGAAGCTACAAGCTTATCCACCCCTTCTAGTATTTCCAGCGATTCTGAGGAGGATACATCGAGTGACTCTGAAGATGAAACAGAAGAGACTAGTACTACAAATGCCCCAGAAGCTGCCATGGTTAATGGGGGAGAATGTGTCGACATTTCGGATTGTGTAAATAGCAACTCAAATATTGCTATTCCCCACACCTCTGATAGAAGCTTTATATCAGTGGAAAATCGAGAAAACCGCAACAGAAGTCTGCTTCATGACTTGGAAGAAAAGATTGAGAAGAATGATTTCAGCCAAAAGGTGAAGCGTAGCGATTCAAAAAATTCAGTTCCTGTTACTAAACTGAGGGTATTGACCGATTGTATCAATGGAGAATCTAGCTGCAGTGTTGAAAACATTTCAGTTGACAGGATGTTAAATGAGAACAATTCACACTGTAGGTCTAATTCGCCCGATGCTTGTGAAGATATGGTTATTCAAACGGGATCACAAAACTTGTCACCTGCGAGTTCTATGTCTAAAGGCAGTCCTGACCGGAGAAAGGAAGGCGTTGTTTCTGAAAACCGCTTGCATGTAGAAGGATTTCCGACAAAGACTCGGTCACATATAATGATAGACTTAAATGTTCCTCAGGTTTCAACTGGGTTCGAAACTGATGGACCCTTCTTCTCAGATATGGTGCAAAACAGTGACAATTCTTGTTCACAGATATCTTTCTTTCAGTCTGAGATAACAGTGCAGCCCGAGTCATTGAATTCGAAGATTCCCGATAAAGGTGCTGACGTCAATCAGCATCCTTCATCGCAAAACCGGAGGCAGAGCACTAGGAACAGACCGCTAACCACAAAAGCATTAGAAGCTCTTGAATGTGGGTTCTTCAATCCCAAGAGGAAGAGAAAGACAGCAGAGGCTTCCCAGAATAACTCACGACGAGTACGTTCGAGGCCTCATGTTAGTGCCCATTTTAGAAACGGTGCTAATAACCCCAACATGGGTGGAACTAAGGATGGTTTCTGCAGTGCCAAGAACACAGCCAGTCAGTCTCACATCACAATCCGAGACACTGAGAAATGAGCGGTGAATCGCAACATACAAACTGTTCCAGAAAGAAACCACACACCCCCACCATGTCCTCCGAAGCACTGCATTTTTCGGTGATTGCTCATTTCGATTTTTGTATTTCCCTAGTCAATCATGTATTCACTGCAACTGTCCGCATGGTCGCTACCAATGTCCGGCGAAAACCCGGAAGTTCAAAACATGTTCATCTTAAACATAAGTCGGTTTCAACGAATGTTGATCTGATTTGGGGTCATAATTTCCAGCCTAAAAACAACTAGCACAGGTGGTTCTTACTGTCTTCTTCATAATTTGACCTGCAAACAGATGACTGTTATTTTTCCAGTTAATTTATCTCTTTCCAATACAAAATCATGTTGTCCAACCTTAACAAACTCGTCCTGTTGTTAAGTAAAGCGTGTTTGGTCTTAGAAAGCTTTCTTAGTTTTCAAGAAAAAACAGTGTGTATAAGACATGGTCAAATGCATGGAGGGACCATGCATTGGGTCCATTTCCATTTTGAGCGTAGCTGATATTTCTCTGCTCACATGGGTAAGGCTTGAGAGACCCCACGTTCATTAGGCCGGTGGTGAATTGATGCTGATGTTAATCGTTAATTTAATCCTATATTCTAATCCCAAATTGCTTTGTTAGTTTAATTAAATAATGCCCTTTTTATATTTATCTTTAAAGAGTCAAAGAGGTATTGGATTAGAAAAGTTTTCTTTTTCTCCCTCCAATTAATCTCCAATTCCTTGGTTGAAAAAATTATTATATGGATCTTATTAATTACCCTAGTTACGGTGTTTATCAGTAAAAGCCCTAGCCGCTCTCTCTTTTTCCTCTTTCTTTTTACTATGAGTTTATGTCATTTTTATAGATCATATCAACTTTTTCTTTAATTTTATTTAACCGGCGATGATATCGGTTTTAATGTTGATTGCCAACCGCTAGTTCTATTCTTTCTATCTTTTTTAATTTTTTAAGAATAATAATTTTGTCTTTATGACACGTTTATCTCTCTCTTTGTGAAACATTTATCTTTATCCTGTGGTACATTTTTCGTTCTTTTATAGGTCATTTTTCGTTCTTTCATGTGTCGTTTGACTGTTCTTTTATTTATGTTTACTCAAGGTTGAATTTTACGACGTAACGTTTGATCAAGATGACGCTTATCTGAAATCTTGTTGATCTTCCCTGCTATGAATCTTCAGATTAAATTTGGATTATTGATTTTACGTTCGTGAATAGTTACTCATGACGCTCGGCTCTGATTTGCGGTTCTCGGTGGTCTTTCAACAGCTTAATTCCCTTTCGTTGTCTGCATGCAGATGCAATTAGATTTGTTCGCATCTATTTTTTGTTCGAGTCTTTTGGTTGGGCTTTTAACCTTATGTATGATCCTTATATGATTTAAAGTGACTAGTTTTAGTGTTATTTATGTATTTAATTTACGAAGATAGGCATAAACTCTTATTATTTACGCTCGTCTGTGATTTACGAAGATTATGGTGTGTATAAAATTTTGGAAGAAAAACATAATATAAATTATCAAAATTATTTGAAGAAAATCATTGTACTCGAGATCTGATATTGATTTTAATCATTATAAGATGGTATAAAAATGTATTTTAATACTGGTTATATATTTAAACATTTATTGTCAAATAATTGAAAATATTTAAAACATATATCATTACCGGTAAAAAACGCGTCCATTTCATAAAACAAAAGAATAATCACTAGTGTGTATTCACCTCGATCAAACCTCACTTTCATGCGAAAAATATATTCTAAAAACAAGAAAGAATACAACGCCATCTTTGTCTCTTGTTTTGTGTTTCTGCATGGGGCTGCTTGGCTAATGTCGATTAGCGACCTGGTTGGTTCTAAATTATTGCAGCATTTGTTACATTCCGGCATCCGATCAAATTGTGCTTACTCTTGTCCTTTAGTAATAATAATAATAATAAAAAGAACATCTGTGTCTTGACATTGTTGTGTTTCCTTCATAAAATATATCGATCAGCCATCGATGATAACTAAGCAATTCTTGTTTATTTATTTATTTATTTGTAACTATTATAGTTGGTGATGGAGATGTTGCAGATGCTTTAAAAAATTGGTATTTGAAATATATGATATTGACCATAGTTTTATAACTTGGCCGATGCTTCTTCATTCGTCTTTCTGTCTCTTTGTTGTCTCTCTTTCTAAAGCCAGTCTTCTGGTGATATGTGTTTAAATATTTGGGTAAGTACTATCACTTTTAGTACTTAAATTTTCATTTTTTTAAACTTAACGTTAAATTTTGAACGGGATTACTAAAATGAAATAAAACTAAAGTTTTTAGCGACGGACAAAGTTTCAAATAGCGGTCGAATAGCAGAATTACGACCGTTATATAGCGGTCGCGGCGGTGTCTGAAACGGCTATCACGGAAAATAACGGTGTGGAGCGGAATCACACCAATAGCGGCGGATCGCGGCCGCAATTTAACTGATCGCGGTCAATCGCGGCAATAGCAGACCGCTGTTCCGCTATTATTCCGTTAATTTAATTTTAAAAAAAACATTTTTTTTATTAAAAAATCAGCTCATTCGAAAAAAATTCACGATCGCGATATCCGCAATGATCGCAATAGCATCCGTTATATCCGCAATCGTGATAAACGCGACGCGACCGAAAACGTGACCGCGAACGCTATTTAAATCCATGGCGACGGATACTAAAATGAAACAAAAGCTAAATTTTAGATATGTTTTGAAAATATTAGAAGTTTAGGTACTAAATCAGACTAAAATTGATAGTTTAAGTACTAAACGCTTAATTTATCCACTTCTTTAACACAGTTCAATCAATCTCTCTTTGAAACTCAATCTTGTTCTCTTTAAATTTAAGATAATCGATCATAATTCTCTGTACGATTCAAAAGAAATAAATTATAAACTGTATATAAATTTCCTTCATTCTTAATCCATTAAATCAGTAGCAACTTTTAACAGCAAAATTGATTAAATGAGGCGTCATATGGAGTGGTGGGAGAAATATTTTTTGAAATAGGGTGATTGTTAAAGAGTCGGGAAAGAAGTACGGATTATCTTGTGACTTCCCCATATTTTATATAATTGGAACGTCAAGGCCAACAGATTAATAAAATAGAAGACACATTGTGATTGTCACGTCTTTTTGAAGACGTATCGTGTTCTTGAGTCTTCTTGTGACACTTAATACTCATACCATCTTAAAAAATATTTCTTCAACATCTCATTTGATAATTTTGCCACTTTTAACCCATTAGCTGAACATCAACCAGAAGACATAAGAAATTAAAACTCTCAACACTAAATATTTGATAAAATAACAATTTTAAATATGTGTAAAATTAAAAGAATTTTTCATTATATATATATATATATTAGACTTAAGGTCTCTATTTGAGTCTTTGATGTTGAAAAATAATATTGAGAGTTTATTTTCTAAAATAAGTTCAAATAAAGAAATGGCAATGAATTAAAAAGAGAGAAGAATGAGGGCAAATGCGATGGAGTTGTCCTATTCCAATTTTGACCATGTTCATATATATTTATATAAAGCCAAATAAGGCCTGGTTCCAATGTTACTTCCTGTGTCAGCTAGAGCTCTCTCTACCTTCACCAGACGAAGGAGATTTCAATTGCCTGCCTTTTGTTTTGTCTTCCTCTACACTGACCCTGATTTTTATGTTCACCAAAAAACAAGCCGAGCCCCACTTTTTGATCAGTTACCACCAACAGCAGCAACGGATTTTGGAGCCAAAGGAAAATCAAAGGAAACAGACAATATTGTTTGTGTTTGTGTGCGCGCGTGTGTGTGTATAATCGTCAACTCTCTTGGTTCGAATTATGTCGAATATTACAGGTGATGATGGAAGCTTCTCTTCGGGTAACACAGGAGAGGAAGTTCAGCAGAAGCCACAGCTGCAATCGGCTGCTTCAAACAGCAATGGCTCTTCTTCCTCTCAACAGCCACTTCAAGCAGTCAAGAAGAAGAGAAATTTACCAGGAACACCAGGCAAAGATCCCATTTTTTCTATGCTGATTTCATGTTGTTTTCTTTCATATGATATTAGGATAAAAAAAACATGGCTTCGGGTGTTGTATGCTTTTGTCTGATGAGGGTATCTTCAAGCTGATGGCTTTTTTGGAAGGTAGAAAAGGGTTCAATTATTGCTATGAGATTTACAATAATTTGCCAGGAAACTGTTTGTTTGATTGCACTTTTCACTTCCCTTTTTGTTTCGGACTGTTGTTATATGGGGCCATTGGTTCTTTTACTATATACAGTTCCCAACAATTCTTATTTAATTTGGTTCTGAACCAGATCCGGCTGCTGAAGTTATTGCTCTATCGCCGACAACGCTCATGGCCACGAATCGATTTGTATGTGAGATATGCAACAAAGGGTTCCAGAGGGATCAGAACCTGCAGCTGCATCGGCGAGGTCACAATCTTCCGTGGAAGTTGAAGCAAAGGACGACGACCGAGGTGAAGAAACGAGTCTACATATGCCCCGAGCCAAGTTGCGTGCACCACAACCCGGCTCGTGCACTAGGTGACCTTACCGGGATCAAGAAGCATTTTAGCCGTAAGCATGGCGAGAAGAAGTGGAAATGCGACAAGTGCTCGAAGAAATACGCGGTTCAATCCGATTGGAAAGCTCATCAGAAGACCTGCGGTACCAAGGAATACAAGTGTGACTGTGGTACCATCTTCTCCAGGTTTAATTTACGTGCTTAATAAACTTTAAGACATTGCATTGATTATATGTTTTTAAGCTCTGCTAAGTGCTAACAAATGTTCTGTTTTCTTGTAAAGATCTTTATCCACTGCTTGTTCTTTATGCAGGAGAGATAGCTTCATCACACACAGAGCTTTCTGTGATGCATTAGCCGAAGAGAACAGCAAGGTAAACCATGGAGCACCGGTGAACAATATAGGATCATCGAACCAACTGCCGGAGCTGATGCCAACGAGCAACGCGAATGCATCTATGGGAATATATGATTTCAACAACTTCGACTCGAAGAACACCCTCAAATCCCTTCCTCAAGAGCTAGTGCCGGTGCCGTTTAAGTCCATGAACATGGGAGGAGGCATGTTTTCGAGCAGCTCGGGCAGTTTATTCTGCTGTCCGAGAAGCATTTCCTCGTCGCCCTCGAGCTTACAACTTAGTTCGAACAGCTCGTCAAGCTTCAATTATTTACTGGACAGCATAAGTGGTTGCCAAGTTTCCGGGTCACCCTACATGTCTGCAACAGCTTTGCTGCAGAAAGCAGCTCAAATGGGTGCAACCGCAAGTAATAGTATAAACTCACCCATGATGCAAAAAAGCTTTGCTAGTAGCATGGAGGGCACCACCGACCAATCGATCCGACCATCGTCGTTTAACGGGATTCAGCAACAAAACACATCATCATACGATCATTTCCCATCACACGCCGATCATCATTCAACCATGGTTGAGATCAGTCAAGCCCCCAACGAGATGGCACAGCTTTTCAATGTCACCACAGGAGCAATGACTGATATGGGAATGTTCACCACCAACATATTCATCGACGGAGCCGAACGAAACCAAGGCTTGATGAACAGCATGGAACACGGAGATAACAGTGATAGCTCCGGGCTAGTACTACAAGGGAGATCTCAAGCAATGGAAAGGAACTCGACGGTGCCGCCGTCGATGTTCGGAGTGAGCGGTGGAGGAAGTAACATGACGACACTCGATTTCATGGGGATCGGAGGGTCAAGGCCAACCAATTTGCATGAAGAACACCTTCAGCAACATAGATTGCCGATGATAAACCCTTTCCAACAACAGGATTCAGTCATCGAAAAGCCCATCTGGGATGTCTGAGAGCCTACAGGCTACAGCTTTTGGCTTGAAAGATCTCATTTACTCTTTTATGGTGACAAAGCTTATATTCAAAGGGTCCACTTCCCACTTATTTTATCATCAAATAACCAGCTGGTCTCCATCTTCTTCAAAAAGAAACTGAAACAAACAACAAATATGGAGCTCCTTTCGTCTTGTAACTTGTAAGCTACAAGCTACAGAAAATTTGTGTTGAGGGAAAAAAAAACAAAGAAAGAAAGCCTCATAAGTAATCATAAAGTGTAAAACCTGTTTGGACCTCTTGCCTTAAAATAAATTCTCCACGTGCTCCATTTTTCACACACATTTTAATATGAAAAATAAGATAATTTCAAATATAGGTTAGAGTTAGATTATTGCATATATATATATATATATATACAAATGTCTGTGTATGTTGCTTAGATTTAGGATTTAGTGTGTTTTTATGATAATGTTTGTTTTATAATTTATGTTCAGAGTTAATAAAAATAATTGACCACATATAAAGATAGACGTAGGATTTTAAGTTAAAGAATGAACATATAAAATATTAAATGAAAGGAAACTAGTAAAATTTAATGAGAAGAAAATAAATTATAAATAGAAAATATACATATAAAAATCTAATATATAAGAGAATTTGAAAATTTAAAATCATGACTGTCACAACCTACCCTCGATTCATCCCAAATCATATATATATATATATATATATATTTCTATAATCTTCTTAATACACCTTAAATTCAAACCTGATCCTAAAAGAATAACTTGACCTAAAAAACTAAATTTCTTAAAAAGATTTAACAAAATTAGATCAATGGCTCAAAACTCATAAGATATAATTTTTTAGGGTAAATTACGCGTTTAGTATCTAAACTATCAATTTTGATCTGTTTTAGTACCTAAACTTATTAATTTTTTAAAATCATACCTAAAGTTTAATTTTGATTTCATTTTAGTACCCAAATTCAAAATTTAATGTTAAGTTTAAAAAATTGAAATTTTACTTACTAAAACAGACCAAAACTAAAAATTTAGGTACTAAATGCGTTAAGATTTTAACTTAGATACTAAAATAAAATAAAAACTAAACATTAGAAATGTTTTTGAAAAATGAGAAGTTTTAGGTTCTAAAACAAAACAAAACCCTTCTTTAAAAAAATGATATTTACTAACTCTAGTCTATGCTACAAGTCTTCCCCGACCCAATGAGATGTATAAAACAAGTAGGACGAAAGCAGAGCTCTGAATTTCTTCAAATCCAAGCCCAAAGCTTTTAACCAACAAAGCAGCGAAGACGAAACAGGGGAGGTGAAAGCACAAAAAGGCTAAACTTTTCATTTGGGGTCGAAATATAATTATTTTCAAACGAATTCTCGTAAAAGAAAGGCCCTCTTTTCTTCATATACATTCCTTTCCTCCAATTCCGCTTTCCGACTCGATTCTTCTTTGGCGATAGCTTAGGGTTTCTTTCATTGAACCACTCCTCGATCGTGTTTCTGGTACGCCTTTTCCGTTTATTCTCAATATATCTTTTGTCCGATAGATTTTTTTTATCAATATTTTCAATACTTTCCGATCATTTCTATTTCTTTATGTTGTTTTTCTTGATCGATTATTGGGCTATGTTTTATTTGTGGGCACAGCTTCGTTTGAGGTGACATTGTGTAAAAATTATATTTTTCTTGCTGGTTCTTGGGCTAATTTCGCTCTTTTGTTAGGGTTTTTTCGTCAATGTTTGACCTTCATCTCTTGATATATTATTATTTGGTTTATATATATCGAAGGTTGAGTTGTTTATCTTGCAAATTTGATGCTAATGTTTGATTGTTTGGTTTTCCGTGTTTTTTGTCAATTGTCAATGCTAGGGCTTTTCAGGTTTTAATTTGAAGAAATTTTTGCTCCACTTTTAGGACAATGGAGCGCAAGATTATTGAATTGGACCAGGGATGGGATTATATGCATAAGGGGATCACAAAGCTGAGGAGGATTTTAGAAGGACTGCCGGAGCCTCAATTTAGCTCAGAAGAATATATGATGCTTTATACGTATTCCACATTACTTATTTTTCAAGTTTTTCTGATTTTTTTCGAGCTGCAGTTTATTTTTAGTTATCTGGTATCTCGGTTCTCATCATTTTTCAATGATTGAAACTACTATAGGACCATCTACAACATGTGCACTCAAAAGCCCCCACATGATTTTTCTCAACAGCTTTATGACAAGTACCGTGAGGCATTTGAAGAATATATTACTTCAACGGTAAGGAATTTGTTTTTATGTTAGCTAACATATTTTGTGCCGACTACTTGTCTGTCTTGCTCTTTTTATAGATTAGTGTTTTACGTGAAACTAATGGAACTGGTCTTCTTTTTGTGAAATCTTATGGAAATGCTTATTGAAAGAGAAATGAATTTTGCAAACTTGTTTTATTGTGCCTCTTCATGGGGCTGACAGGAATGATGCGTGTCAATTGCTTCATTTGAACTTCCACGCTCAGATAATTTTGGTTGCATTTGTCTGATATTTCAGAGATTATATTATTCTTTATATTATAGTTTACAAGTTTCTTTGGTAATTGTTTTTAAGTTTTATGCTTCTGTTGTTGGATACTTTGATAAACTCTAGTTTTAATAGTTTTCCCCGATAGAATATGAAGACTTTTTTTCTACTTGTCTGTGCTAATTATGCTTTGTCTCCCTCAAATTTCCCCTTTTCTAAAACCAGGTATTGCCGTCTTTAAGAGAGAAGCATGATGAGTTCATGCTGAGGGAGCTTGTTAAGAGATGGGCCAACCATAAAGTAATGGTCCGGTGGCTATCACGTTTCTTCCATTACCTTGATCGCTACTTCATTGCCCGGAGATCACTCCCCGCACTCAATGAAGTTGGACTGACGTGCTTCCGTGATCTGGTTTGTTATTAGTTCTTCGAGTGACCCCTTTATGTGATACTGATTCTGCTATGATGAGTTGGATTTTGACTTGTATTATATGTTTTACTCATTTCAGGTATATATGGAAGTGCATGAAAAAGTCAGAGATGCTGTAATTGCCCTTGTAAGTTTACATCATTGTGTCATTGTTAATTGTATTTAATTCGCATTTTGAATATAAAATTTAAGTGGAATGATACTTCATATCAGATTGATAAAGAGCGTGAGGGAGAGCAGATAGATAGAGCATTACTGAAGAATGTCTTAGATATTTTTGTTGAGATTGGCATGGGACAAATGGATCATTATGAGGATGATTTTGAAGGAGCCATGCTTCAGGATACTGGTGCTTACTATTCACGAAAAGCATCAAGCTGGATTGAGGAAGATTCTTGTCCAGATTACATGTTGAAGGCAAGTGCTAAAACTTTCCTGCATTTTTGTTTTCCATAGGTTTTTGCCCTGATTAACACAGATGGTTCTTATAGCTTTTATTTTAATGCTAATTGCAGTCTGAAGAATGCCTGAAGAAGGAAAGGGACAGAGTGTCCCACTACCTGCATTCAAGCAGTGAGACAAAGTTGTCAGAGGTTAGTTGAATTGTTGTAAATTTATATGTTAATGATGAGCTCTTTCTCTGATCTTACGTTGGTTTGAGGGGGTGCACTTTCTTGTTTAGAGAAAATCTTTTTGATTGTTTGCCACAAGAAGGGGACATAAATGAATACTTCTTTATGTGTGAAAGTTGTCACTAAGATTTTACAATCGAAGTTTTGTGAATTCTCTTTAGGTGGAATATGTATTAAATGGACATTCCACATTTTTGACATATTCAATGGCATGGAATACTGTAATAAGAATAAAATAGAGTTCCTAAGAAGACAATTCTGTAACTCCTAGAGCACTTTATTAATAGCAGTTTATTCTGTTTCTAGAAAGTGCAACATGAGTTGTTGGTCGTGTATGCAAATCGGCTACTTGAAAAGGAGCATTCAGGATGTAGGGCCTTGCTTAGAGATGACAAGGTATTGTGCAACATCATTTTTTTGCTAGCAAGGCTTAGCTTCTGGCTGTTTGATTTAGAAAATATATATCAGATATTTATTTGACCTTGTTTACACTTTCTAGGTGGAGGATCTTTCTCGAATGTATAGGCTTTATTGTAAAATACCCAAAGGCTTGGATCCCGTTGCCAGTATATTCAAGCAGGTCTGAATTTCTGTTTAATCTATTCTGCAAGATAAAGGACCGTCATTCTTATGTTATTCCTTGATTTTACTGAACCTTTCTGAGTGCCTTTTTTTCAGCATATTACTGCTGAAGGTAACGCCTTGGTCCAACAGGTTGAAGATGCGGCAAATAGCCAGGTTTGTTTTGTTGTTGTCCTCTGATTGCTAATATGATTTCTAAATACATTTATTGATATTCTTCTGTACTGAAGTTAATTCATGAAGGTTTTTTCTGGATAAAATTATTTGTTTGTTAGGATTTTTCTGTACTAAATTTATGTACCCTTTTGACTTGCCAACTGCAACTTTCCCTTGTTAACTCTCTTTTTTTTTGGGGGGGGGGGGTAGGGGGACCATATCCCTACGACTACAGACTAATATTTCCCCACCATCGAGAGAAAAATAGATGATAATTTTTGTTTCTAATACTCGCCTGTTTCTGGTTTTAAGTGCTAATAGTCATTCATTACCACAGGCCTCAAGTTCTTCAGGTGCACAGGAACAGGTAAAATCCCAACTTTTATTGCCTACTGATTCTCTTGAAATCAATATAGATGTTAAGAATTTGTATGCAATTACCAGGTCCTTATCAGGAAAATAATCGAGCTTCATGATAAGTATATGGCATATGTGACCGACTGTTTTCAAAATCATACTCTCTTCCACAAGGTTAGTGTTCTAAATTGTAGTCCTAAATGTCTATTAAGGATCATATCCCATGATTTCCCCTGACCCATGTTTTGTTGAAATGTTCATAGGCCTTGAAAGAGGCTTTTGAAGTATTCTGCAACAAAACTGTTACTGGCAGCTCAAGTGCAGAGCTTTTGGCTACTTTCTGTGATAATATCCTCAAAAAGGGTGGAAGCGAGAAATTAAGTGATGAAGCCATTGAAGAAACACTTGAGAAGGTAGCTTTTCCATTTTATGTTAAATTTATGCCGATTTGGAATTGATTCTGAAATATCTTTTTGGTTTCTGTAGGTAGTTAAGCTGCTTGCCTATATTAGTGATAAAGATCTCTTTGCAGAATTCTACAGGTGAGGCTATTAATTTTTTTTGTCAGTTTCATATCACTTGTCAGGAAAGGGAGGAAAACCAGTTACAGTGAACTTCTTATTGCTTATTTTGATACTACGTCTACTGTGTGCGATCATTGACAGGAAGAAGCTTGCTCGCCGATTACTTTTTGATCGAAGTGCTAATGACGATCATGAAAGGAGTATTCTGACAAAGCTAAAGCAACAATGCGGTGGACAGTTCACCTCAAAGATGGAGGGCATGGTGAGTTGGCCTTTATTTCTCGAGTTCAGTATTTGTGTGGTTTGTTTTTTCCTCTTAAATTTGTGATGGAACTTGTGTTTTGCTTTTGCCTTTCTAACAGGTCACGGATCTGACATTGGCAAGAGAAAACCAAGCCAGCTTTGAGGACTATCTTAGGAATAATGCTGCTGCACATCCTGGGATAGATTTAACAGTTACTGTTCTTACTACTGGGTTCTGGCCAAGTTATAAATCTTTTGATCTTAATCTCCCTGCTGAGATGGTAATGGCTTCGGACATGTTATTTGCATGATGACCGAACTAAATATCTTACTCCACTATGTGTTCGAAAGTTTTATTTATATTTAGGAATACCATTGTTTCAGGTGAAGTGTGTGGAAATTTTCAAAGGATTTTATGAAACAAAAACAAAACACAGAAAGCTTACATGGATATACTCGCTGGGTACTTGCCACATTAATGGCAAGTTTGATAAAAAAAACATCGAGCTGATTGTTTCAACATATCAGGTAATAAACAGACTCTTGAACTCTGCTCTATTTAAATTAGAAAAAAAAATGTAGTTTGGGTTCATGTCTGTCTCTTGATGTGGTATCTGAATTTCAACTTCAATGGTAGAATCTGATTTCCTGTTGCCTATGTAAACAGGCTGCCGTCCTTCTGCTCTTCAATTCTTCTGATCGGCTGAGCTATTCAGAGATTATGGCCCAGTTGAATTTGACCCATGATGACTTGGTTAGATTGCTACATTCTCTGTCATGTGCCAAGTATAAGATTCTAAGTAAAGAGACAAACACAAAAACCATCTCCCAGAGTGACTACTTTGAGTTCAACTCCAAGTTCACCGACAAGTGAGGAGGATTAAGGCCCGTGACTGCCTTGCAATTCCTTTCTTTTATAGTATTATTGCCATTAGCATCTATTAGTACGAGAAGATCTCAACTTTGTATATTATCCTATGTAGATTCCCCTCCCTCCGGTGGATGAAAGGAAGAAAGTTGTTGAAGATGTGGATAAAGATCGTCGTTATGCTATCGATGCTGCAATTGTGCGCATAATGAAGAGTAGAAAGGTTTTAGGCCACCAACAATTAGTTTCAGAATGTGTGGAGCAGTTGAGTCGCATGTTCAAGGTATTAATATATGCTATATAACCCTGTTTATCTATATGGTCACATTCTAATAGTAGATTGATCAAGACGTGGATGTGAGTCGGGTTTTGCAGCCTGATATTAAAGCCATCAAGAAGAGGATGGAGGACCTCATCACAAGAGACTACCTGGAGAGAGACAAGGAGAATCCTAACACGTTTAGGTATTTGGCCTAAAATTTGGTCGGTGTCTTTTCGAGAATGGAACATAACAAATGGGATTTGTTTAAGTGATATGTTGAGGGTGGTGGATGGATATTCAAAAAGGAAAGCCTTCTTTTTTCATTTGTGGGATTAGTTTTATGTAAAGTTAAAAGTTCATTACAAGGATTAAAATTTGATTAGTATTTCACTTCAGATTTTCTGTACGATACGAGTGGCCTTTGTTTCCCAATAAATTTTCACCTCAAATGGGACTTTTGTTTTGTATTAAAATCATAACAAGATGTGATAAACGGAATATTCAACCGGTGTGCTTATAGGCACAATTAGGAAGGATTAAACTTCGATTTGAAAATAATTGATTATTTTAAATTATCTGAGTAATTTAAATTTTTGACTCGGATTTCGAATCGAGTTTTAAATTATAAAATTATTTCTTTAATTAAACCATTTGGTTGTTTTTTTTATTTGTTTAATTCCTTGTAAGTTTAGTTTTGAATAAATTTAAATCACATTGTTTAGCCACTTAAATTATCTGTGGAATCTTTGATAAAAGATTACTTATTTTAGTTTAATGACATTTCAAATAAATTTTGAACGATAGTGGTAACTTTAATTAGTTCAATTTTTTCCCATCCATGGCAAAATGACCGCCCAAAGATGATGGTAATTTTTTTTTCCTTTTCTAAAACCTTGTCCAAGGCCTGCAAATTCGGCTGTTACATGCGAGTATAGGAGCCGAATGAGCTGGAAATCCCACCTAACTCCAATTTCATTCTACTTTGAATCCAAAAAACAATAATAAAAAAAACCCCAGTTTTATTGACAAATAGCTGAAACAGATGTCATTGCTATATACACAGAAGAAAAGCTGTGAGAAGTTCAAAATTTTGTTATAGAAACGACACCTGGAGATGCGTAGATAGTTTGCAATGAAATAAAGGTAAGGTTAAGTCCCCATTTTGCTACAATGTTTTGATCCACAACCAGCTTGCTTCTTATGCAACTGCGCGGCTTATTCAACCTGAAACCAAATAATATTGTATGTTTAGCATTCGTCAACGTGCCTAAATGCTTAACAAATAGATTCAAAGCAGTCCATTCTACAAACAAGATATCATATTTTTCAAATTTTAAATGCCAAGAAAATGAGCATTAGAACAATAACGACCAGTGAAAGAGTTTTACCTATCAGCATCAAGAAGGCCACCTTTAACATGATAGAATGATCTCCCACGGACAAAAATGCTTGCTACAATCCACAGACACCTACAAAAAAAATTATGTTTATGGTACATAAAAACATATACAGAAACAAAACAAGAACGTTGGAAACAATGGTAGGCCAAAGCAAATATTAAGCAATCACAAACAAAAACATACCAACCTTTAAAACCACCAATTTTTCCCCATATATTTTCTCCCAATCACAAGTATATACAATGACAGACTGCAACAGCTGACCTGCACAAATACGAATAACAAAGGTGAGACCTAAAACAGATAAATGGAAATGGAATAGGACAAGGTAAAAGGAAATGAATCCAAGCGTAGCAAACCTGCGACTGCCAACTACAATGCTCTGCTTCATAGTGTCTGAACTGAGAAAACAAGCGCTGCTGCATATTCCAGTATTGTGCTAAATAGGTCTCTAACTATTATAGCATGGATAAATTTATGTCAGGTGAACTAAAACAGCCGTTGGGGAACAATGAGCACAAAATTCTACCAATCCACCTCAATCTACAATTGTCATCTCCATATTTACACAATTATTTCTTCAAACACTTCTTTTTTAGTATAATTTATACAGCTTAGATCGATCTTGCATATAAACCTTATTAATCCTGTATCCTAAATACCATCTCAAGAAGGAAATTAAAGCTTGTTCCATGTCAGAAAGCAGTTGAAGCTTGTGAAAAAATGTACTGAAAATCCCAGATTTGTCTTGTATAGCACACATGTACAGTGAGTGTTAAAAAAGCCCTTGCAAGCTTGGAAAGTGTTCAAGATCAAAGCAGGAAGAAGTTGCCCACCCCTCTTCTTTGTCAGATCTAGATCTTCATAGCCTAGGATAAACCATCAAAACAAAATTTCCTGCCAGTACACAACCATCCTTACCGACCAGATTTTTCCTTAGTGGCTAATAGCTTCCATTGCCACTCGTATCAAACGTAGCACTCCCTCTACATCTTGGAAGCTAAAATCAAGAGCTTTCTTCACAGATGATATAGCCTCCCCACTTTTAGCCCCTTCCAAACTTGAACTGGCAGCCGCAAGAGTAGCTCGTGATTTCCTTGAAGCTTCCATTGCATGATTTACATCCTGTGTCTGCAAATCATTACATTTGAATTTAGTTAAGTCTCTAAACCCAAGTACCACAATAAAGAGCACGCAATAACATGAAATATTACACATAATAATAATAATAATAATAATAATAATAAGAATAATAATAATTTATCCAAAGAAGAAAGATAATACATGAAGTTGATTGAATAACCACAAAAGTCTGTTTAAATGTATAAAGCTGCTAGGACACGAACAATTTTGAACATAGAGCAACCAGAAGCCTTTAAGTCAAGGCATAGGGAGATAAAATGTTGAGAGAACGCCAGAACAGCTTATAGGGCATTAGGACAAAAAGAAAATTAGTTTTACTGATAAAGGTGTATATTAGCTTTGTCGGTTTGGGAGGAGGGAGGGGAGGATGTGTTGAAGAATGCTTTACCTCCTATGCTATGTAAAAATACATGAATTAGACTTTCAAAATTATATAAAAGGAAAGTTAGACTTACAAAATTCAGCAACCGAACAAAGTTAGGACGGTTTCGAGAAGAAATAACATAACTTTTGGCAATCTGGGAAGAACTAACACCTTTTGGAAAAGCAGCCTTGTCTGCTGATGTTGGTTGGTTGTTATCAACATCAGAAGCAAGAGACTCACCTGATATGAAACAACCACCGATGTCAAGAAAAGAAGTTAAAATAAACTCAGTTTGCCCCAATAAATGGGGTATTAACTAACATTAGTCATAAAGAATCTCCTGTCTACAAAGAAAATAATAAATAAAAATGGTGATTAAAAAGCTGTGGCCTGCAGGACACAGAGAGACTGATGAGCAGGCAAACTAGAAAATATCTATTTGAATGCATGCATACCAACAAGGCCGATCTCCATTTTGCAAAATCTAGTAAAAGTTGCACGTCAAATGCAAATTAGAACACTGATGATTTACAGGCTCATGTCCTCCACCTAAAACAGAAGAATAAATATAGATGTTTGTGTGAATGAAAGACAACCCAAAACAACATGAATAACAGATGGGCACTCCTGAAGATTCTCAGATATCAAGATGCCAAATAAAAAATTCACAGTCTCTAAAAGTAATCTAACCATCCATGCAGTACATTTAGTTTCAGCTATGCTTCTAACATGAGCTATGCTTCTAACATGCAATCGTCTAATGTGCAAGGGTCTTTTCACAAATAAAGCAACCAGAGATGATTGACTCTGTGCCCGATCACTGAGCGGTGGAAGGACCAGTAAAAATAATTTAATTTTATATACTACAGAGACCAACAGGAAGGGTTTCAGCCAGTATGATGATTGTTCTTTGAATTACCAGGAGGAATCATTTGTAAAGCTGCCTGCAACTCATGCCGATCTCTACTAGCATTGGCATGACAGGAATTGATAACTCTCATATAAGCCACCTCCATACACTTGTAGGCCAAAGAAGCAGCAGCCATTTCCTTCAATCTCTCATATTCATGGGCACAAAACCTAAATATTGATTGGTAAACAAACATTAATAAAATCAGGTACCACAAAAAACAAACCATCCCAAATAAAATGCAATAACAGAAGATTTCCATGTTACAGGAATTTTTTCAACTAATACAAGATCAAGCTCCAAGAAATGTATAACAACATAGGTTTACAAAAGCAAGATAATACCAACTAGAGCACCAAATAATATTTTACTTACTCGCATAGTTTTGCAGTGCTACTATAAATTTCCACATGTTTGATACTCTCATTGTTGCAAGATTCTAGTAGAGAAGCACTATGAAGAAACTTCAGTGCTGCCTGGAAGTAAAGTGCTGTGCTCTCCGCATTTGATCCAGAATTCTGAGGGAATGTTCAGAAGTTATAAAAAAATGCTAGAGGCTAGGGGAAAAACAAAATACAACAAGATCAAGAGAACAAGGAAAAACCTTCATACGATCAGCCAGGTGCTTTAGATCTTTAGCCTCCTTCAAGGCATTGGTAGCTGCCTGACTTGAGGAATCCTTTCTCATTGGACTAGGGGCACCAACATCCCCGATACGTCCACCTGCTGTAGTATGTCTAGAATTATTCTGCTGACTCCCACTTTGACAATCAGCTTTCTTTATTTGTCTCTGTACCTTGAGTGCATCATGAGCTTGAGACCCACCAGATCCATTTCCCTTTTGGGACCCAGAAAGGGCATTGGGATGACGAGTCAGCATCTCATTTTGAGTTCCTCCAGAGGGTGGTAGTGATAGTGATTTCCCTCTCTCAGAAGCAATTTCTGCATGATCAGCGTTTTTAGAGTGAAACCTCTTTGTATATTCTTCTTCTTGACCTCCAGTGGCAAGCAGTTTAGCATCTGACCGACCATTTGATTGATTCTCTCTTTTACCAATCTCACCAGACAATTTCCCCAAAGGTTCTTTATTTTCGACAAATCTTTTCTCAATTTCATTAGGTTTCACTCCAGTGCTCTCCAGAAATTGATTTCTACAGTCCCTAGGTTTCATGTCATATGAAGGCACATGATCTTGTTGTACATCAACAAAACCAGATTTAAAATTACAACTCTTGTCCTTTGACCGTGAAGACCCTTTGCCTGATTTTCTTGGATGAGAGACATTGGCAGTGCCATAGTCTTCCTCATCCTGGTGTTCATTTATTGTCGTTGATTTACCAGAAAATTGGACCTCTTGGCCTAAATAATCATCAGCGCCATTCACAAACTGCCATTTTCCGGTATCAGGGGAAGGTTTAATTGGTGCCTTAGCTTTACTACTACCTAATTGATCACCATCCTTATCCTGACTATCAAGTCGTGCTGCAGCTGAAGTATTTTCCTTCCTTACTGTCCCTGACTTGTCATTCTTACCATTATCTTCACCATCTGAACATCTTCTAGGACAATCTAAAGCAAAAAGGTCAGTATCACAGTACTCATCTTTCCCTGCAACGTTCCTTGTCAATGGAAGTTTATCAAGATTAGGAATTCTCATGGGAGATGAGGAAACTGATTCTACTGATGAGCCTTTTGTTTCATGGAAGCCAGGTTTTGATTTATTTGAACAAGAAACCTTAGATGAGCTTGAGGTAGAAGCTAAAGAAGGTTGGGCAGATCCCGAATCCCTTTTCATTGTTTTCAATGAATCCTTACCATCTAAGTCCCGTTGAGACAGAGAACTACCTAGATCTTGCCCACTTAGGTGCTTCTGTTTATGTTTACTATTTTTCTCTAGTTTCCCACTGCTTTTAGTAGCAGAAGAATCCTTCCCTCCAGATTTGGATACCCTGGCCTTCTTTTCCCTCCTGTTTTCATTCTCACAGAACTCTTCCTTCACAAAAATGCTGTTATCCTGGAGGGGATTACTCGCACGTTCATCATCTTTCCTCTTTCTTGAAGCTTCCACACCATCACAATTCATTGGATCCAATGGACCATCAGTTAAGGAAACCTGAACTTTATCCTTTAGTCTTTTGTCAGGGACCTGTTGCCCGTCCTTATCAGACTTTGAATCCTTATAAGAAAAAAGTTGATTGTGTTTAGGCTGATCCTTTCCCTCCAATGTGCTAGGCCCAACTTTGCCAGCATGGTCAAACATCCAATCTTCGTCAGCAAGATGCAAAGTTTCACCCTTAATTTTCTTGGAGGCCCTTAAAGAATCTTGATCAGGGATCCTTTTGCCTTTCATCTTTGAAGTTTTTGTATCACCTATTTGCATTTTTAAGAACAATAAGTATCAGCTTAAAAAGAAGTTTAAGTACAATAAGCATCAGCTTAAAAAGAATACCTCCATCACAACTGTGTTCAGACAATTTATGCTTCTCATTCTGATTAATTTTGTGTTTCTCAACAGGTAAATCACATTTAATTAGAGGCTTTAGAGCTGGCTCCCCAACAACAGGAGATCGAGACACATCAGTCAGGCTTCCAGATTGGACTGATAACTGCATGTTCTTCATAAAAATCGGCCCATCTTTATCTGTTGCATTTGATATTTCCTTTAAAGCATGTTTCTTCCATCCACCAGGGAGCATGGAATGTGAACCTAGCCTTAGTTGGTGTTGGTCAGCTTGCAGGGCATCAGATGAGGCTGATATAGGCATGATATTGACAGGATTACTTTGCAGATTAGTTTGACTCTCTACAGCAGGAACATGATACAATGCAAAAACAGCTTTTGTAGTTTCTTCCTCCTCAACACTGCAGCTATTCATTGCAGGCCTAAACATTTACATGACAAACAGTTTTGAAGATTTTAGCTAGGAAGAAGAGATCTCTTGCCATGATTTGTCACAAAGTTTAACCTATCAACATATGTGGTTCATGTTCAATCTAATAAAAATTTTACAGCCACTAATAACATTCAAAAAAAAAATTAGAAGGGGTGATGATAAAGAACTTACAGCCAGTTAAGCATGCTGCACAACCACTTCTCAGGTAAGTCAAACGGGTTTATGATTATTGGGAGAAGGCGCCACTTTTGGCATTTATCACAACAAACCCAATTTTCTTTTATCAATACAGGAGAAGCAGTTGCAAGGGAAGTTCCAGAAACATTCTTATCAGCAGAGTTAGAATGTGCACCCATAGTTGCTCTGGGGCACGATCCAGTTGCAAATACACTTACACCCTCAATTTTCTTACCACTTAGTCTATCACCACGTCCATTGTTTATGGCCGATGTGCTTTTTTCAATCTTATCAGCTATCTTCGGCCGATCTTTAGAAAGAATTTCCAAAGAATTTGCTTGGTTCTCTTCTTGTTCTGATTCTCCGATATCTCCAAAGACATCTCTATACATATCTTCAGCCTTTTGAAATGAACTCTCAAGTTTTTTGCCCCCTATTTCCTTTTTGTTAGTATCACTGTTCACATAAACAGTCTGCTTATTATTCGGCAACAAAGACGAACCCACCCTCGAGCTTTCTTTTGCTCCCTCGGCATCTAAACCACCATTACTGTGACTACCTTTCGATTTTCTTTTTCCACCAGACGAGGCATGCTCCCTTGCAGAAGGCAACTTCATATTGGCTTGCTCATGCGTAACTCTCTGGATGGCCTGATTGGGAGGATCTACCACTTCACTATCTAGAGCTTTGCTACCTTTGAGGGTATTAGCGTCAGCTTTGACAGAATAATAAGTTTTTTCTGCATTATTATACCCACATTTTTTCACACAACCTGAAATATCACCCAAAGGACTTGTCTTTTGTTCCTCCAAAACCTTTCGAGCTAAGCCAGCCCTTGGACTCTCCAGGCCAATCTCTTGGACAAATCTTGACTCCACCAACTCCTCAGCTACATCATCGATATCTACTTCCTTCTTTGACACAGCACCAATGTCATTCCTCATTTCCCTGTTATTGTTACTCTTCCTTTCTGCAGGAAAATCATTTTTCCCCACCGACTTCGCTTTCTTGCCTCCAACAATATTTCATCACCATTTCCAGAATCAGATTCATTCTCTTTTGGAACTTTTTCCTTTACAATCAAGTTAAGAAGATGATCCGGGAGAGGTGATAGTAGTGCCTCGCCAGCTACTGGGAAGGAAGTCATAAACTGCTCAAAAAATTCAGGAAAAAATATATATTCAGATCATTTTAGCTGCATCAAATGCAAGAAGATATGAGAAAAGAAACATTATATTTATGAGGCGAATAACAAAATAGTAGATGAAGGATTTACTCGAAGAATACTGGTTGGAGATTCAAACAATGGCCCTTGAGTCTCTTGATACATCCCTTTACTTCCTGAAGGGCTCTCATCTAAGGAGGAAGATGGTGAGACATCAAGGCCAAGACCACTGTAGATTGCAGCATTCTTTTTTGTGGATAAGTTGTCTGACCCCACTTTGATTCGCACCTTCAATATTTTCTGGTCTGGCATATTGGCAGCTTTCTTGTTTGCAGGTTCGCACCTAGAGGCAAGCTCATCAGCACCACCAGGTGTTATGCTGACCACTTGTTCAATTGAATCATTCGCAGACGACGCCTTCAAAGCAGGGAGGGTTCCAAAATTTATAGGTGGTGGTCCAGCATTCCGTGTCTGTGAACCACTTGCCCAATACGTCGAGTTATGATGGACATCCTATATAATAAAACAAAGATAGAAAGATTCCTCACTCACATGAAGTAAACTATACTTCATGGGTGGGGGGGGGGATGAGACAAATTTGAGAAAAAATCTTACCTCCAATGCCATGCTTTTTGGAGATCTGGATGCATTGCAGCCCTGACTTGATGGGCTCTTTGGATGAGGCCAGCTAGGTGAACGTGTATAAGTCGGTAAGAATGATCCATAACCACCAAACTTTGCCCCTGCGGCGATGTCAAAAATCCCAAAACCATCAATTTAGATTTATAAACTCCAATTTATGGTTACTCTTGACGTCATAAGAACCATGATTCTCTTACTGTTTTGACTTACCCAGATTCTCTGCAGAAACTCCACCTTCAAAATCTTTTTGAAGATGTCCCAAAACATGTTGAATTTTCTCATCCTTCAAGCACATTACAGTAACCACGTATCAGTATATCACTAAATGATAACAAAACAAATGGAAGGAACTAAGAACAAGCATCAGACAAGTCACAAGTGATAAAACATAAAGTACTGCATTGTAGAGTTAGGGGCTAATCCTCTAGAAGCACTAGTAACTCCATATGCTAATGAATGTGCTTGAATCTTACTCTTCCTACTTCCAATTACAAAATCCCCAGTACAACAGTCAAGAGTACCAAATAATACTCCCAAGATTATAATAAAAAACTAAAATGCCAGTATTCCAGTTCATATATTATATTTCTAAAAGCAACACAATTAAGCAGTAAAGGCGTTTAAATTGAAGTTAAAATATCCAACATTACAATTAATCAGCATAACCACCTTAAACTTCGAAACTACAACCCAACGAAAAAAAAAGTCAACACAATATAATTCAACAAGGAAAGCTAAGGTAATCTAAGCTAAGCTAATCAGTTAAGGGGAAAAGAGCCAAATGTTCTTACTATGTAAGCGAGAGAAGATAAATCAGCCTTGGGATCAGTGGACGCATCATAATCATCGTTAATGTTATTATAGGAGCAAGCCTCTCCTTCCTCAAGCTCAGCCTCTTCCATTTTTCTTCCACCAAACTCTAACCCTAGCCCCTTCCTCGCATCGTTACTCCCTAATGAAATCATTCAACGAGAAAAATTCAAATAAAAAAGGGTAAATCTCACCCCCCCCAAAAAAAGTAATTACCAAGCTCGAAAACGTAATTTTCTTTTATTCCAAGGCCAAAGGTTTCTCCCAACCATTTTCCACGACACCTTAAAGCCCAGCAAAGGAAAGACGACTTTTTCCCTAATTTCGACCAAAACTCGATCACGAGCCTGAACACCTAACCGGAACTCCAAACGGTTTGATTTTCGAAAGGGGTCGCGATTCGAAGACAAGGATCTCTCGAGAATTTTAATGTTGATTTAGGGTTTCCGCGTTGAGATTCTTTGTTTTGTTTGTATTTGGGTGCGATCTCATTAGCTGGAATTTGATAGCACAGAGAAAGGGGAGAAAGAGAAGTACTCTCTCTGGTCTTTGGTGTACGCGGCAGCCGCTTTTTTATTTTTTATTTATTTCTGGTTTATTTTTTGCTTAAAATAAATTTGCATAAAATCAAAAAAAAAATAAACATAATGTAATAGATAGAAGTACGTTTATTTAATTTTTTTGTATAAAATATATATTCTCTAAAATATTACTATTACATATTTATTGTAATAATCCCATTCTGTTTAAAATATTTTTGTTTTTTTAATAAAATTAGATATATTTTGATTTGTAAAAATTAATTTATCTCAATGGTTAAAAAAATCATTATTGTTTCTAGAGGTCATAGATTCGAGCACCATCGATTACAACAGGGTAATTGAACATTCGTTATTAAATGGTTAAGAATATATAGAACAAATACTACTATGTAATATAAAATTAAAAAAAATTATATTTTGATTTTTATAAAATCATAACTTTTTTATTTTTATTCTCCTAAATTTAAAAAAAGTGTGAATTAAAATCCAATTATTAAAACTTTAAAGTAAATAATATACACAAACTATTAATTAAGATATAAGTTACTTTCATTGTTTTTGTTAAAAACATATCATAAAATATTTAAATTATAATTCATACTTACTATTCAAAATTCATATAGAAACTCAAAAAAAAAATAAACAAAGTATTACTATTATTTATAAACCAAAATTTTAGTTTTATACTAATTTTTCTTTTAAAATTAACTCATAAATTGATTTTTGAAAACATTATTTTTTTATTTTTGAAGATATCGAATATTTAATTCTAGTTCGAGTGATAGATAAAGACGTACTTTTTATTGAGATAGAATTAAATTAGTAATTTTTAAAGTATGAAAATAAAATCTTATTATTACTTTAACTTTTTAATTACATATTTTTAGAAACATTTTTACCATTTTCAGAAATTAAAAGGAATTGAAATTGTTTTCTATTAACAAAAGTAAATAAAGTTTATGCCTTCTCTTAGGGGATTAAGTTTGTTAATATTATGAATTTTCTTGGTAATCACAAAGTCCTACTTTTCATGGGTATTGTTTGGATAAACAGTGAAAAAAGAGAATGTGAGGAATTTAAGTTGAAAAGTGAGGTCCCTCACATCCAAACACGGCACATCATGAAAACTAGTGGAAGGCATTAAGATAAAGACTAGTTTGAATTGTCGTATCCCAACCGCCAATCAGATGCTTGCACAACACAACCATGTGTACAACTGTCTTCTTAAAATGTTTTAAATGAGAAGCATGGGAACCGAATCCGGTAATAACCAAGAACAAGGGGGCAACCGGGCAAGGGATATAAAAGATGATAATTTTTATATAGAGATTATAAAAAATAAAAAAATAAAATCACAAATAATCTCTAAATTATAGAGTATTATTTTTTAAGCCTCTAGATTATAAGATATTGTTTTATGTAGTTTTTATATTATTAAAAGTTACAAAATTATTCTTCGGTTATAGAGTATTACTTTATTGAGTATATTGACTATTAAAAGTTATAAAAATGTCATCTGACTATTCATTATGTTTCAAACTCGTTTTTTCGTTAAAAAATGATGGTATTCTGAGCGGAACGTTAACTTACTGATTGTGATTTTGATAAAATATGATCCCGAAATCTCAAGCGACTATCATATATCAGTCATCACACTAACGCCTAACTTAGACATCACCATTTTTAACGAAAAATTATGATTTTGGAACATAATGAATAATTAGGGGAATATTTTATAATTTTTAATAATTAAAGGACTTAATAAAATAACACTATATAATCTATAAACCATTTATGTAGAAAAATTACAACCAAGTTTACTAATGAATTGAGGGTAAAATTGATGTTCTTCTTGATCGTTATATATCTCATTTAAACATTTTATGTTATTAACATATGTTTTCCATCTTAAAAAAAATAGATCTGTCACTGCATCTAGTTGTAATAACTTTGATAAATTTTATTGTTCGGTTCCAATTTTAATTATATGCAATGAAAAAACTTCAATTTCTATTTCAAATATCTTTTTTAATAGTGGAATAAATTCTTTATTTAAACTGAAATCAATTGGATGTTCGATATTATGTGTAGCTGTTTTGTTTTGTTTTGTTTTTGTTGTTATGTTTTTTACTCATTTTTCTTTCAATTAAAACATGATGGCTCAAATATAAAATAAGTGGTCAAATATAATGTTTTTCACAAATTAATGTTTAAAATATTTTTTTAATCATTTAGGTACCTACTACTTTAGGTGTCTCGATTTTAAAGGCAGTTAAAAAAATCCATTAAGTGATACGTGTAGTGACAGGTGTCATAATTTGGTAATTTTGGAAATTTATTTAAAAACTTTGAAATATTTTATTTTCGGAAAAACTTTATTTTTTTCTAAAATGTAAAAAAAATGTGACCGACCATCCACTGATCGATTGTCACAACCCTTGATATCATCTCAAAACCAAAAATCATAAATCTGTACATTTCAATCTTTAATCCCTAAAATTCCAAATACTCAATCCCTTAAATTGTTTTGGTCGACCGCGATGATCGACTATTTAACTGAATGTGACAACCAATAATTTGACCATTTGGTCAATCGTTTAATGAAAATATAGAGAGGAAAACCATGGAAAAAGCATGGGAAAGAGAGGGGGTGAGACGTTGGTTGGGGAAAAGGTTTTTTTAATATTTTTTGAGAAAAATAAAAATTTCAAAATTCTAAGATTGTGATACATGTCATTTAATGAGGTTTTATAACAATTGTTATGGCTGAAATACCTAAAGTGATAATTTATAACGTTAGACACCTGAATGATTTAAAGAATAGTTTAAGCACACATTCGTGAAAAACGTTATAGTTTGGACACTTCTTTTATACTTAAGACAAGCATGACGTGTGCCAATTTTTATGAGAAAAAATATCACGCTAAATAAATTAAAAATAAGAAGAAAAAACTCTCTAATCAAATTGTGACACGTTTTATCATTTGATTAGATGATTAAATTTATTAAAGTGAATTGAAATTATCACGACCGGTGATTTGATTGACACATTTAAATAATTATGTGATCTAATTGATAAATTTTCAAATTGATGATCAAAATAATATATATATATATATATATATATAACAACTAAGTAGTTATACTAATAGTTTATTCTTTATATCATTAGTAGATTTTTTATAAATGGTCTTAAGGTTATAATAATTATGTTTAAATACTTTTAAAACCATTAAAGTAAATAAATATAATATTTATATATATCGTTATTTTAATAGTTTATAAAATTATTTTTAATAATATGTCAAGTAACTCACCGAGAGGTCCTAATAAAATAAATAAATATTATTATTTTTAAAAGTCATGAGATCATACAATTATGTTTATAATATGTACATTTATTGTTAATAAATTTAAAAAATGTAAATAAATTATATCCGTTATTACATCAATTATTTAAAAAAATATGTCAAATAATAATTTTGAACTAAAATTTGGTGGTTTCGCTTGAACGAAGTACAAGGATATACGGGTAATTTCAGTTTTTAAACAAGTGTCGGTTACTTGTTTTACCCTACAAGCGTAAAACATCCGCTAGAAAGTTTTACAAAACACTCTTAACAAACAGTTAAAAAAATACTATTAGTTTTGTTATTATTTAAATAATAAAATAAATAAAAAATTACTTAAAATATTATTATTTTAATATAAAATATTAATATTTTTTAATATTTTTGGTAAAGTGCCTAACAATAACAAAATCGGTAGAAAAAATAACAAAATCGGTAAAGTACCAAATAATAATAAAACTGGTAGAAATAATAATATTTCTGGTAAAATTTTATCGGTTTTTTATTTAAATAATAAAAAAACTGATAATACATTTTTTTAACAGTATATTAAGACTGCCGCACGTGATAATTTTCCGGATCCGCTAGACACAACAAAACAACAGGAATGAAAGTGGAATATTATAGGTGAAATTAAAAATTTTGGTCCCTCTACTGTAAATATAATAAATTTAAATTTTGAGTTTATATTTTAATTAGACGTTATTTATTTCTTTACTCTTATAATGTTATGTATTTAATCCAAAATATAATTCAGTTAACTATTTTTTGCTAAAATACTGATATGATTTTAAAAGATAAATTTCTTATACCCTAAAAGAATTCAAACGTGAACTTTTTATTATAAAAAAATTAATTATAATATAGTGATTGAAAACAAAATCTGATCTACAACATGTATAGACTGATTTTTTTTTTATTTCAAATACTCACTATTGTACTAACTAATCATGTATTAATTAATCATTATAAGACCAATACATGATGAAATTTAAGCTCTAAAAAATAAAATAAAAAATCGCATAATTTACACAAAATTAAATTCAAACATTAAGATTGTAAAGGGCTTGGGATATATATTTTTGGGTATACGAATTTCATAATTTTCTTAAATTCGTACTTAAACTCCTTAATCTCATATTGATACTCAATCTTAGAAAACTTATCAAATTGATAAAAAAAAATTTGACTTGATATCATATATTTAATATGATATACTATGAATTAATCGATCAATTGATAAGATACAAGTGATTTTATCTAAAAATATATCAACATTAATTATCACTCTAAGAAAAATTTCAAGTTTAAATAATAAATCATTTGTTTATTAAATTTATTCATAAATAGGGTTAATTTCATGGATGATCACTTATGTTTGTGTTTTGTCTACTTTTAGTCATTAATTTTAAAAAAATAAGATATGATTACTTTCATTTTTATTTAGTTAATATATAGTCACTTTCTTTTTTATTCAATTAAGATATGATTACCTCGAGTTAACTACTGTTAACAACAATTAAATATTTTGATATAATCACAGATTTGATAATTATTATTTATATATTCTCTCAATTTAATTATACTTTTAATAAATTAAAATAAATTTAATCCTTAAATCGAATGATGTCACATGTCATGCAAAGACCATTGTTTGGTCTAAAGTAGACAATATGGTGTATATATTTTGTATCTTTGTGTATAAATACTTTAATTCATAATATTTTATGTATATTAACTTAAAAATATTTTTTATAAACTTATTAAATATATTTTATTATTAACTTTATTTAAAACTTTTTATTTATTTATTTTCATTTACAAATATATATTTTATGTTAAAATTTATTAAAAGTATGATTAAATTGCGAGAGCATGTAAATAATAGGGACCAAATATGTGATTATAATAACTATCACGTTACATATTATATTAATTGTTAACAGTAGTTAACTCGTGATGATCATGTTTTAATTAAATAAAAACGAAGGTGACCATATCATATTTTTTTGAAACTAGTGACCAAAAATAAATAAAACATAGACATAAGTGATCATTCGTATAGTTAACCCTAATAAATAAGCGAAGCTAAAGAAGGCCCAGAACCCAGACATACGGTGTTGGAGAGTAAGGGAGAGAATGTAGAGAGAGGAGATAAACAAAAGCTCAAATACAGGGAAAAAAATAATCTCTACATCTCTTCTTCCTCCTTACTGTTTCTCAGTTTATTTCCACCGTCGATCGACCTCTTTCCGGCCATTCTAGAGCCTTCCATTTTTCTCTGTATAGTGTAGAGCCTCCATTTTTTATTTTTATTTTTTCTCTGTAGTTGGTAAGATATTCAGAAGTAACAGAACCCGCCCCGCCCCACGAACGAAAAAAAAGAATCCGTTTCCGATGGAGTTGTACGGTCGAAACCCGACACGGAGCGGGTGGCAATCGGTTCACCAGCCCGAATGGAGCCCCGCCGGTCCCGAAACTGGCTTGGAAGGTATTTTCCGTTATTTATCCCGGTTTTCTGCCCGCATTGTAACGATATCACCTCCATAAAACTTATTTTTATCTGGGAATTTAGGGTTTTTACCACATGGAGAGTGAATTAGGTGTTTTATTAGTATTTATTTGGTTTGACGCAGAATCGATGTGGCAGTTGTCGTTGAGAGGTACTGGATCGTACCCGGAACGGCCTGGGGTACCTGACTGTGTTTACTACATGCGAACCGGTCTATGCGGGTACGGTACTAGGTGCCGGTACAATCACCCTCGCAACCGTGCTGCGGTAAGTAAAATCCTTTTATCATTTGCTTCAATAAGTGAGGTTTTCCTTCTTTTTCTTTATTGATTGCATTTTGTACTTTACATTTAACTGATATTGGTTAATGGAAATAAGATGAAGAATATTTATTGATGTTTTGTTTAACTGTTAACAGCGACAGATGTGGTGTAACTAAGTGAATTTACTTCTAACAATTTCATATTGATTATGAAAGTACAAAATGCACTAGGAATAAGGAACTTACCACTGTAGTAGTGGATAACTAAAGCAACTTTCCCCAGTTATAATCTTTGTGCTGCAACAATGCAAGAATTTCTCCCTTATAGGTATATTGATAGAGGTAGTATTTCCAATATGATATTTCTCTCAAAATAGAAACTGACCATTTCAATTTACAAGTTATGATTGACATGCTTTGCTTCGGACTTAAACAAATTGTCTCCAACACATGTCTATTTGTTTCTTCAACATCTTCTCTAAAATTGGTAATACAAGTGGCCCTTCTCTTATATTCTTAATGACCTGTCAGATGTATGGGATGATTTTCCCCCCTTGTAATTCGATTTAAGCCTCTTGTCAGAGTTTAGTTGCTCATATTTATTTGGTTGTGGTGCCCTTCAGGTTGAGGCTACTGTAAGAGCTACAGGGGCGTACCCTGAACGACCCGGGGAACCCGCTTGCCAGGTAAAAAAAAATATTTATGGAAAAATGCAAAATCTTTGTTGGTGAACCAGCCCGTTTGCTAATTAATACTGCAAAGACCTTTTCTTTATTTTTTCCCTAACTTCTGCTTTTGTGGTTATTGCAGTTTTATTTAAAAACTGGGACTTGTGAATTTGGTGCATCCTGTAAGTTTCACCATCCAAAACACAGAGGTGGATCTTTTGGCCATGTTCCACTTAATATATATGGATATCCACTACGACCGGTTTGGATGATCTCCTCTTCTCATCTTCTTTCTCAATTTGTATGTATATATTTGAGTATACTTAAAAACTTCCAGAACTGGTTTGATGTGCACATATTAACAGGACGAGGAAGAATGCTCCTACTATTTGAAAATGGGGCAGTGCAAATTTGGTGTTAATTGTAAATTCCATCATCCTCAGCCATCTGGCATGTCAATGCCAGCATCTGCACCTCAGTTTTATCAGTCGGTGCAGTCTCCTTCGGGTCCTATGCCTGAACAATATGGGGGAGCATCCACCAGTGTGAGAGTGGCAAGGCCTCCAATAATGCCTGGTTCATATGTTCAAGGGGCTTATGGTCCTGTGCTGTTTTCCCCTGGAGTGGTTCCTATTCCGGGTTGGAGTCATTATTCGGTAGGATAATCAGCATTGTTGCATTACAATAATGCGAAAGTGAATGGGATTCCTGAAGCTTTTTTTTGACTTGCTTTGTGCAGGCGCCCATAAGCCCAGCACTCTCTCCTGGTGCGCAACCGGCTGTTGGAGCAACTTCACTCTATGGACTAACGCAGCTATCTTCTTCAACGCCCTCACTTGTGGGACCCTATTCTTCCTTGTCCTCTTTTACTGATCCTTCAAGCAGTAACCAGAAGGAACAAACATTCCCAGAGAGACCCGGTGAACCTGAATGCCAGTACTATTTGAGAACTGGTGATTGTAAATTTGGATCCTCTTGTAGGTATCATCATCCCAAAGACAGGGTTCTGCCACGAACAAATTGTGCCCTCAATCCAATGGGATTTCCTTTACGTCCGGTATGTGAACACTCTTAATCTCTTTATCTTGTGTTTTATGCTCAATATGACATTTTGTTAGAATGCTGTCACTTAGACTTTGCTTTTATAGGGATATTGACTTCAAAATCTTGCTTTATTAAAGCAAGTTTGGTTAGATTAATATATTGTAAATACCTCTGGAATTGGCTTTGAGCGGGTCTGAGATTCTGTTTTTAAATTTATCTACCATGGAGTTCAAAGTTTTGTTCTTTAGATGGGAAAGAAAGGAAGTGACAGCCTTTTTACCTTTGATTCCACTTTTAATCAATGCTCAAGTGTGAGTTTGAGAATGGTTCAATAATGGTCATCATTAATAGATTTGAGATTTCTTCATACACGTTTAACAGTTTTATTGTTTACACCTGCAAATAATATACTGTTGAAGGGTTTTTTGCTGGCCTTTAGAACTCAGGAATCTAATTATTGCTTACTAGATGACTTAGATTCGTCAAAGTTTCATAATTAATTTTGGATAAATAGAAGTATTCTTTGAGGAGGATGTGTGAGGATTATAGGTTTTCATTGGATATTATAATTAATTACTTTCACAGTTCTGTGATGTTGAGATGCAGTGTCTATCCTAATAACTTGAGTTTTTAAAACTTGGTGTGATTTGATTCTTTCTTGTAAACAGGGTGTGCAGCCTTGTTCATTCTACTTGCAGAATGGGCACTGCAAGTTTGGGTCCACATGTAAATTCGATCACCCTGTGGGAACAATAAGATTTAGTCCATCAGCATCATCTCTAATTGATATGCCGGTTGCTCCTTATCAAGTTGGGTCTTTACTGGCTACATTGGCACCTGCTTCGTCTTCTTCTGATTTACATCCGGAGCTTATTCCAGGGCCTAAGAAGGATTCTTATTTGACCAGAATTCCTTCTGCTGCTGGCACATCTAGTAGTTCGGCTGGGCTTTTTTTTCCGCATACAGGTTCCGTTCCCCTTTCCGATTTCCAGCTTTCAAATCAGAGTTCTGTTCCTCTAAGCAATAGCAGAAGCACAAGACAGGGCGGTGAGGTTCGTCACACAAATTGATGTAAAATGCTAGAGCCATTCTTCATTATCTGACAGATATGGTCTGAGGGTTTTTTCCCCTTCTTCTTCTTCTTCTTCCTGTTAATAGATCTGGGTACATTATAGTCAAACTGTGCAAAGTTACATTTACCAGGTGCAGCAGGGCTTATCAACCAATCTGCATTACCTCAGAGTGGAACTGACTGTACTTATGCGTAGCGTTGTCTTTTTTATTACCATCAATATTATCTGCAATAAGCTGTTGTAGCAGACTATGAAGTAGTATCCCTTCCAAATAATCACAACATAAAGCCCCTATATAAGGTTAGCCTGTGACTATCCTTTGAGTTTGATGTTTTACGTACATCATTTTGCAATAAACGCATGACCTGGATTGTTCTCAGTGCCCCTTTCCCCTGGTTGTATTTTTTTCATATCGAAAGGGTAAAAAGGTGTCGGTATTCCTCTGCTTTTGTTCGAGGGTGTAGGTGGGGAAAAGCTTTGATGGAGACACTTTATTGCTATTTATGTTTGACTCAAGGACAGTACTGTTTATGAGGGGTCAACTTATTTATGAAAATGATTTAAGGGGTAATTTTGCCCTTCTTGTGGTCTTAAATTAGTAATGCGGTATCTCGTTTTTTTAAGTGTACTAGTTTAGTCTTAAACTCTTTGTTAATATGATCTTTTGATTGATGAAATCATTATAGGTGTGAAGGTTGATGGTATTGATTTGATAATGCATGTGCGGATGATGATGTAATAGGGAATTTAATTGATTTTTAATTGAATTTGAGGGTTTAATTGATTTTTATAAAAAGTTCAAAAGTTTATTTATTAATGATAGAAAATATACGATACTAAATTATAAAATAAAAATATTTTTTAAATACAAAAATTGATTTTTTTTAATTTTTGAAAAATATATTTTTTAACTTTCTTTTTTCTTCAGAAAATAATGGATATAAAAATAATTGGATAAATTATGTGTTTAGTACTTAAAGTATTAATTTTAGTATGTTTTAGTAATTAAACTTTTAATTTTTTTCTTCAAAACCATACTTAAAGTTTAATTTTTGTTTCAATTTAGTATCCGTCGTTAAAAACTTTAGTTTTTTTCATTTTAGTACCACTGTTCAAAATTAACGTTAAGTTTTGAAAAATATAGAAAGTTTAGGTATTAAAATGGATTAAAATTAATAGTTTATATACTAAATGCGTTAAGTTTTTAATGGCGGCATACTAAAATGATTAATGGTGGTGTAATAAAATGAAATGAAAACTGAACGTTAGATATGATTTTGAAAAAATTGAAAGTTTAGATACTAAAACTAAAATAATTTGAACAAAAAAAGTACTTTCCAAGTGCTAAACGGGACAATTACATAAATCAAATAGGAAAGTTAAATAGTTAATCATTGGATTTCACCGGATTCAATGGATAGAGGGCGCACTTTACATTCTTTGTATAGAACTTACGAGCATGCGCAACCATCACTAAGTGTTTATCTGTTCTGATGACAAAGCCATGTTTCCTGCTTTGCTTGAACTTATGGCCAAATGGCCATAAACTCCCATGTTTTACTTGCATGAAAGCAACAGTATATTTTCCCTTGAAAGCCATAATTACTGCTGGTATTTTCAAAAAACCTAGACCAAAAATGCATAGCTTTTACAAAATATATACATGCAGTGCAACCTCCTTTGGACAGTCAAAGCTTCGGACAAGAGGATAGCAACGTCGGGAATCGAACTCGAAACCGTGTTAACTAAAATTTGACATCAAACTATTTGTTACTCTTTACATGAAAATGGCTTCAAAGTGGGTGAGGATGTGAAGAAACAGGGCCGAAGAGCAGTTCTTAATGAACAAACCCACGTGCAAGAAGACACGTAGACAATCGATGGTTCAATGATTTGAAAGTAACCCTTTGGGTCGAGCGTGGCAAAGACCAGTAAGTGCAAAACAGGTTAAAAAATCTTCAGCTTCGTAAATAATTATAGTAAGATCATAAGTAAGCATATACACACACCCCCACACGATCAACAACTTTTCTATTTGCAGCAAGTTACCATGATGATATCATAGTGTGGGCTCACATGTTCTCTGTTACTATAATTGTAGCCACCAACTTTGCTTTGCTTGTCCACCTGCTGTACTAATGATTCAAAACTGCTTTCCCCCTCTTCATCTGTGTTTTACTTGAAAAGAAAATGAAAAGAGAGGGGCAAAAGAAAATTGCCTTTTGGCTTTTGGTATCGATGTCCAGCTCTGGGCTCTGTTCTCCCATGTTCTTGGCTGATACAGGTTTAATGGGACATTCCGAAAGAAATCGAACCTGAAATTGGGATTTCTCATTTCGAATCGAACACCGAAGATCAACTCGTATATGTTCGATATGGATATGTTGAACTTTTAATACAGGTGAACATACTAAAACCAATCTGTTAAGCTGCTTTTTCTTTTCTTTTTTTCTGGCGTAGGTGCTCAATGTCATAATGCCTGGTTCAAACATTTAAAAATCTAAAGGTGTGCTCTAAAGAAATGGGATTTCAAAAGAAAGAAAAGTAAAAAGTTAAGATGTCTTTTGTCACAAGAGACCTATAAGTTGCTCATGATGTGCCTACCTAAGAGAGAATATAAACAATTAAATGAAAATCAAACCTTAAATCCCCACCCTCCCAAAAAAAGAGACAATAGTCCTAATTGGATTCGAGTATTCATACACATAACACAGAGGAGGACAACATAATGTTGTTATCAAATCTAACCAAGAAAGAAAAAAATGACATTTCGTTGTCATCGTCTATTGAGTCAAGTAATAAAGAGTTCGATGTTCCTTGAAATAAAATTCTTAGTATGAATATTATATATACAAAAATAATATCCGAATAATTTTCTCATCTAGATATAACCAGGGCTAGGATTTTATGAGACAAACTTTGAAGCTAATTAAATGCTACCACTTACTCTAGCCATACATACAAAAGGGAAAAAGCAAGAATTGATTGGATATTATTACCACTTGATCCATGCAATCTTTGGTTATAATTAATCCAGCAGTTAGCCGTTCCAAGAGTACATATATACACTTGTTTAGGTTAAATGAAGCTTCACAATGAAACCAAAACTATTCACATCAAGATGGATATTTTTGTAGTTAGAATGGTTGAATCTGTAAACAATTCCCCCCTTAACTAGCTGTTAAAAGCTTCATATTTAATCATATACACAGTGTGGTAGCACCAAAGTTTGTGTAAGGAAACTGTAGCCTGTTAAGGTAATGTCCTAGTGATTGTGACAAAGAAATGACCATAATTGCTGGCTTTGGCTACTAGCTAGGACCTAAAATAGGCTATATATAGATACACGCATATTTATCTGCGATAAGTAGTTTTGAGGGATGTAATATGGACAGAGGAGAGGTACTAATTATTACATGTGATCCAACTCATCCTCTTAATACCCTACTTTAGTAAGACTTTACACATAATATAAGAGTTAATTAAGCTAACATTTTATATGGGTGGCTTTCACTAGCTATGATTAATCCCGAACAAGCAGTGCAACCCTATAGGATTCCCGCAATATTTTTTTTTACTTCATAAATAAAAACCATGTCAACAAGGTCATCTCCCACCGGCTTTCGCTAAAAAGTACAAACAATCAAATAGTTAATGACTTTAGATTAAAGCACATTGTGTACATGACACTCGTTAAAAAGTATATTTTAAAGCCATCACCACCCTTTAATCCTGCATGAATTCTTGGTCCACCTCACCCCAGAGTCCAGCCTTTCTCCTTCATAATATAGATCATTACGAGAAGAAAAGGAGAGATTTGGTGTCCTTAAACAACAACCTGTCAGCAACAGAAACCAAGGAGTATTGCTAACTTGTTAGTGGCTGCTTGTGGTTCGTAAATTTCATAGGGCTAAAATCCGAGAATTTCCAGGTTTTTGAGAAGATGGGTGTTATTGCTCTTGGTGAAGTGAAACCTACTATATCAGGGAAGAGATCTTTCCGTCCAAGTCCAAGGCATGCCACTGAATGGTAATAACTTTCTTCTTCTTCTTCTTTGTTGCTGTTGTTTATGGGAAATCTAGCTTTGTTGCAGAGTGATTTTTAAGGTTATTTTCAGTAGTTTGAACCATTGTGTTTCACTTCCCAAAACAGTGAATTGATTTAGATATTTTATTTAATTTTGGAAAGTGATGTTTTCCAACTTCATTCTTCATTTCTGACACAACAAGAGTATGTATATTGCTATGTATTATTTCCTAGGTTCATAATTTATGCAAAGAGTGCAATCTTCTTTGTGCAATAATTTTTCCAATAACTGTTATCAGAGAAGTATATGGATTTCAGCCTTTTCTTATATCAATGGCTTCAGCTCATCTAAGCCCTACCTCAAGTAAACCACTGGCCGACTGAATACAGTCATGTAGAATTTGACAGGTTAACCCCTTTTTGCTAAGATCTTGACCTCGGAAGTTTTCCGTCTGAAGTGACGGCACCACGAGGCTCGGTTTCCGGATGTGATGATGTGTTCTTATCCTAAAATATCAATAATACAACCTGCTATTTTCTCATAAGCTACCCTACCATCAGTTTCTATATTCTCTTAGAATGCAACAAAAACACACACAGTTATCAAATTAAGGGTCCCTTTTGGTTCCCAGCAATTCATATCCATGAATGTAAAATAATACAATTGTTTTTTCCACTTCCAAACTAAAACCAGTTCTGCTGTGTATGCATCTAGATTTTTTTTAACCTTTTGATAGGCAAACATGATCCTTATTGGCTATTGAATGCAGTGATGTTTAAGCAACACCACTCGTGCTATAATTATTGAGTTATTGTCAGTTTCCCCATCTGGGGTCCTCCATGTTTTTCTTTTTCCATTGACTGAGATGTTCAATGAAACAATTGCAATTGACTGAAGCAGTGAGGAATTTATGATTTCAAGCAACAATATGGTGTCTAAACTATTTACACTAACAAGCATGTAGAATTTCATTCATCTTTCTCCCCCATTTTTGTTTTTAATTTTGTAGTTTTTGTCTCTTTGCAGCCTCCTTTTAACCTAGTTATCAATCATGCAGGCCTATTTCTGATGTTTCTAGTGATCTCACCATTGAAGTAGGACCTTCAAGCTTTGCACTTCACAAGGTAAAGCTGAAACTGTTTTGGCATTTCCTTAGCAACCAATATGTAATTCTGATGTTTGCATATATGGTATTTGAAAGATGTTTACCTTGTGACCCAGAAATTGTTGCACCATTGTGATGGAAGCTTTAGTCATGTGGTTGTAAATTTTCTTTTCAGTTCCCTCTTGTCTCTCGGAGTGGAAGAATCCGTAAGTTGTTGACCAAAGTGAAGGATGCAATGATTTCAATTATGAATCTCTCTTCTATTCCTGGTGGACCAGAAGCATTTGAGCTAGCGGCAAAGTTCTGCTATGGAATAAATATCGAGATTACGTTGTCGAATGTCGCCATGTTAAGATGTGCATCGCATTTCCTGGAGATGACAGAAGAGTTTGCGGAGAAGAATCTGGAAGCTCGGACAGAAAGGTATCTGAAAGACATGGTACTCCCAAACATATCGAGCTCGATATCTGTTCTTCACCGTTGCGAAAACCTCTTGCCTGTATCTGAAGAGATCAACCTGGTTAATAGGCTTATCAATGCAATTGCCAATAATGCATGCAAAGAGCAGCTCACTTCAGGCTTATTGAAACTTGATCACAACTTCCCATCAAAAGCTATATCGAACACCGAACCAGAAACACCATCTGACTGGTGGGGAAAGTCTCTGGCGGTTCTTAATCTTGATTTCTTCCAACGAGTTTTAACGGCCGTGAAGTCGAAGGGTCTAAAACAGGACATGATCAGCAATATTTTGATAAATTACACCCATAATTCTCTTCAAGGTCTGGTCGTCAGGGATCATCACTTGGTAAGGGGAAGCCTGTTGGACTTGGAGTTGCAAAAGAAACAAAGGGTAATTGTTGAAGCCATGGTTAGCTTATTGCCGACTCAATCAAGGAAGAGTTTGGTTCCCATGGCTTTCCTCTCCAGCTTACTGAAAACTGCAATTTCCTCATGGGCATCCACCTCTTGCAGATCGGATCTCGAGAGAAGGATAGGCCTGCAACTAGACCAGGCAATTCTTGAAGATATCCTAATACCAGCCAATTCATATGGAAACAATCATACAACCTTGTATGATACAGAGTTAATTTTAAGGATCTTCTCCATATTTTTGAACTTGGATGAGGATGACGATGAGGATAATCTCATGAGAGATGAAAACGAAATGGCATATGATTTCGACAGCCCGGGATCTCCCAAACAAAGTTCAATCCTCAAAGTATCGAAGTTACTGGACACTTATATTGCAGAAGTTGCACTGGACACGAATTTACTGCCATCAAAATTCATAGCACTAGCAGAATTACTTCCCGACCATGCTCGCATCCTTAGCGACGGATTATACAGAGCTGTCGATATCTTCCTCAAGGTGAGGGTTCCACAAGAAAACACTAAAAAATAGTCTCGTAGCTAAGTCATCTTTAGGCAAACCGTTTTCTGTTTTGCTTTCTACAGGTTCATCCGAACATAAAGGATTCTGAACGATACAGACTCTGCAAAACAATAGATTGTCAGAAATTATCTCAAGAAGCTTGTAGTCATGCAGCTCAGAATGAAAGGTTACCGGTGCAAATGACAGTCCAAGTGCTATATTTCGAGCAAATCAGGCTTCGGAACGCAATGAACGGAGGACACAATCAGCTCTTTTTCGGTGCAATCAATGGACACTTCCCTCAACGTTCGAGCAGCGGTGCAGGGAGTGGAGTCATCTCGCCGAGAGACAACTACGCATCGGTTAGAAGAGAGAACCGAGAGCTGAAACTCGAAGTTGCAAGGATGAGAATGAGGCTAACAGACCTTGAAAAGGATCATGTGTCAATGAAACAAGAGTTGGTCAGGTCTCAGCCTGCTAACAAGATATTTAAATCATTCACCAAGAAATTAAGCAAGCTCAACTCTTTATTCAGGATCAACAATCTGAAGCCTTTAGGGGGTAAACCAAATGCAGAATCTCGGCTCTTGTTCCAAAGGCGAAGGCGTCACTCGATATCATAGTTAACTAGGTGTGGATAAACGGAATGAAGATATAGTTCATTATATGTGCTTGTAGTGTGTATTTGTGGTCTAATTGCAGGGTTGATAGTGGCTATATATATATATATATGATTTTTTCTCTTGAGTGTTGGATTCTGGGGTTGCTTTGTTTAGTGAGATCATTGCCTTAACATTTTTGGAAAGAGTCTTGAGAGAAGGGGCATTTCTCAATCAAAACCTGTGTATCTTAAATGTGCGACTGCGAGAATCTATATATGAATTCAAGTAGACAGGAACAACTTTATGCCATTTCCTTATTAACATTATGAGTTCAAATGCACTTGAAACTCTTTTCTTTTAAGAATCTTCAAAATATTGGTGTTAATTTAATTTAATACTCAATCGATCATCTTTTAAGAATCAGTGTGCTTTTTAAGTTATTATATAGATCCAACAGATGAATTATATTGGAGTTGCAACCGCTTTTGTTTCAGATAGTTTATCTCAATCTTAAAATCTGGGAAAACATCAGGCAAGATGAACTGTTTGTCATATGTTTGGAGCTATCAATTAGTAGCTTCGAAAGGCCAAGCTTGCATCAGAATGGTCATGAAAAGTAGGAACCTGAGATGGTAGTTTAAGTCTACGAGAACAGCTTCGAATTGCTCTCACCGCCAACCCCGTGTAGCAGTTGCATTCATCGGGAGAATTATCATCGGGGGTCTCCATCAGGTTACGGCCCTCCTCGTGAATCATCAAATAGTCTCATTGCATACGAGGCAAAAGTAATATAAATATGGAACACAAGTACTTTCTCAACCGAGCCCTGATGCCGGGTCACAAACAGATAAAGACCATGACAGGTTCCTTACCTGGTAAACTTTCTTGGGATGGCAGGGTCCTCATGTAACATCCCTAGCCCATGCATTGAATTACATGCAAGCGTTAATGGCATAACCATGGATTCAAGCATTCATCCCGACAGCACACTCTGCTGTCAAAACATCCACAACGAACACCCGATCAAGTATCAGAAACAGCAGCTCGCTGTGTTTCGAATCCAGGAGCTCATAGCAGATACCCGGAGGGATCAAATTCAAAGCGGATAACCACATTATTCCATTTCTTCCCAAGGATAAAAACCAGGTTTTGGTCATTAACAAGCAGAGCTTCGATGAACAATCATTTGTGCCGAATATAGTTAAAGAAACACATGAACTACATAGCAAGATTTTCTCCCTGTGCTGGGAAGAGCAAAAGCCAATAACAGAAAAGGAACCACTTTGTTCAATTTTTTCGAGTTAATCTTTCATCAATATACACGAAATTCCCACCAAAAGGAAAAATGGATAAGTTTATTCATAACCGATAGCAAAGCCTACATAAAAAGATAAACACCAAGCAATTTTTTTTTTACTTTTACCATTCTCTTCAAACTTCCTTCTATCAATCGCGTACTGAAAAGATCACAGCCGCATGATGATTGTTTACTTGTGAATGTAATCTTTCAAAACCCCGTTTCTTTGCTCTACGATTGCATTCCTCCGCCAATTTTCGACGGCTCTACGAACGGTTGCGTTTGCCTCGCGAATTTCTTCCGAGGAGAATTTGTGCTCGATAATCCCCAGGGGTCCAGGTTGTAACACCTTGATTACGGTTTCCATTTCTTGCTCCAATTGCCTGGAAAAAAAAATATCAGCGAAAAAAGGAGACAAAAAAGATTCAATCTTTTCGAGATTGGGAATTCGAAAATCCTTAAAAAAAAGGAACTCAAGGATGAAATTTGTAGTACCGAAAGAGCTTCGGAATGGGCAATATGTTGCCTAATTGAGAAAGAGAAGCCCGCATCTCGTCCGTACCGTTTTCCGATTCGAAAGATCGACCGAGAAAAATGGAGGTGAATTTTTCGGCCTCCGCGGAGGAACAAGCAAATCTCCAGGTTTAAAAGTTAAAACTCCATATTTCCGGGGTCAAATTATGTTTTTGATCCCTATAGTATTCTCAGTTTGTGATTTAGCTACTACACTTAAGTTAGCATAATTTAGTCCCTACTTTTATAATAACCTTAGTCCAAATAGTTTACACTTTAGTCTTTCTGGTTAGGATTCTGATCTGAAATTCTCTTCAAAGAAAATCAGTTTACACTTACATTACTGAAAATTCTTGGAAGACACCTAATGTTAAAAAAAAGGTTTTAAGGGGTTAGAAGTTTTTGAATTTTTGAAAAAATCAATTAAGTCCTTGATGTCCTTTTACCTTCAATTAAACTTTTATACTTCAAAATTTTATCATCTCGCCACTTTTTATCAATTAGGTTCTTGTCTTCTATACAGTGGAACTAGCTGATGATCTACATAGGGGCTATAACCTGATGAAGACTTGCAATGAGATTTTCCCCTATGAATATAACTTAAAATATATATTTATTAGACACCTTTTGGTATTGTTTAGTCTTCCATATTTACTGCTAATTAGGCCATTTTAATCATTGTTCAAATATATCCGCAGCTAATAATCAAGTAATTGAATGAGCTGATGTCACTACTGCTAAGATCTTTTAGCCAGATTAGATGACAAGAAGCATCAATTTAGTTGGACATATTGTATTGCCTATTACAATGCTCAAGCTAGTACACAATAGCAGATATACCTTCATTTAAGCATATGCAAGTAAAAATACAAGTTAGTACAAGGAAAATACTTTAACATATATCTCTGGTCAACCCCAAAAATGGCGTACAAGCACTCTCTGCAAAAATATGTAGACACACAGATATATCGAAACCAGTTATCACTTTATTTGAGTTAATCGAAGTATGCTTTGTCTTTCAAATCCATATAGCTCCAGCCCTTTTGAGCAATGGGGCAAGCTGGTTCCTGAGTTGGAGGGACATGACTTGGTTAGCTCCTCCAATGAGCTGCTGGCCTATGAAAACAGCTGGTACACTGGGATTGCACCCCATCTGTTGCAGTTCCCTCTCTACTTGTTCCCCGTTGGGAACCTCGTCGATCTCATAAACCGTCAGGTTCGCCCCGAAGCCACCGATGAGAGTCTTGATGGTGTGGCTCATGCAACAAGTGGTCCGGCTGAAGATTACCACTGGACTGTCTACAACCATACTTGCGACCACATAATCCATTGCTATATGCAGCAGAGAAGCGTTTTTGGTAACTAATTTGAGAGCTGTATGAAACTTTAAAACTTCTTAGGCTTGATGAAGAACCAGCCACCTTGGACACCTATTTATACTGTCAAACGAACAGTGTTGAGAAGGAATAAAATCGTCGAAAAGATCTTCCTTCATATTCCCCTTGAGGATTAAATTGATAAAGACGTTCATATCTCCTTACATTAAACACTGACAATATATAGATCTTTTTATTTTTATTTCAAATGACTGCAGTATCCTTAACATGCATATGTGCAAGCAAAGAGAGCAAAGCCTTTCAATATTCTATTCTTACTCAATCTTTATCTATCATTTTGCGGCATCTCTCTGCTGAAGTGGAGAAAGAAGTTGGGTTTATCCAATCAATGGTTCGCATAAGTTCCAAATCAAGAAAGCCAACAGAGAAAGCGAAGGGAAAAAATGTGGAAATAGAGAGAAAAGAGATGCTTACTATAAAAGCTACAAACGTAATGACCGTACAAAGAAGCCAGAAAAAGATGCCTTCACATGGCACCCCATTGTCAGTGCACTCAACTATTGGAAATGCTTACAACATCAATGTAAACCCGAATCTTAGTTTATAAAATGGCGGGCTAATGGCTAGATAATGATTCTTTAACACATCTTTTCTCATTTATCTGCAGTTTGACTAGTGCAGATGAGGGACTCCTATAGGTAATTAAGTTTCTTAACTCTTTGTGTTCATACTCCACAATAATTATCACATGGTTTATTCACAAATGGCTCATTCAGGACTCCCGTTCACCGGGCTTCATTTCATCTTCTCATCATCATGATCATGTATCTGATGTGAGATAACTTATGTTTATCATCATATTCCTCTTCATAGTTGTTTGGTGTTAAATAATTTATTAGGTCAGAACATATTCTCATGTTAGAACAGCTGGATCCATCATGATCACTTTATCCTTGCAACCCTTTCAATCCCACCGTCAATTTGAATCACACTCACAGTAATGGTGCATCTGCTTATCTTCTTTGTCTGTTGACAACATCAAAAACTCCACTTTCTCGTCGTAACAGTGTGTGTGTGTGTATATATATTTATTTATATAGCATTTGAGCACGTACCAGTAGATATTCACCACGTAATATTGTCAGCAGCCAAACCTGGCTCGAGATAAAGTGAAAGGCCGGGGTCAATTAATATTATCATTTATATATATGTATATATTTGCATGAAGAGCTGCCATGCATTCTGCACCTGCATGGATTGATATATATGCCGCTAATAATATCTGTAAGAGAATATTATGTGAAAGATATCGACCTTTTTCCTTTAGCTAAAGCACACTAGAAAATATTTCCATGACAAACGTGTAATATTCTTGATTTGCATGAAAGAGAGAGAGTGACAATGAAGATAACAAGTACATATATACGGATACGGTGATGAAACTGACAGTGGGGGAATGTCAAATCTGGTGGATTCGCCTGTACAAATTGCAGTACTTTGAGCCACTAAAACAAAGAACAACGATAAAAGATAACCAGCAATGCGAAGTCGGCTCCTGGCATCACAGCAACTGGGATTTTATTGATGTTCTTTTAAAAATAGTTCCAAGCAAAAACATAAGATTTTGGGGAATATTTGTTTATGAAGAAGATTTTCCAATACGAAGATACAGAAAAAAAAAGGCATTTTACGGTTCTTGGAGAAAATGAAAGTTGTTCTGCAAATATTAAAATGGATAATCGTCTTGAACTGGAAGCTTTATTCCTTCAATTCTGTGAAGTCTCAATGCGGACGCTTTTATTTTGATAACGTGTACTGTGAGATCATATGCTTTTAAACATTATTTTTCCAATAAAAAAAATCATCAATGCTTTTCGTGAGTAACTCGAAAAATATAATATATTAAGATTTTATTTTTTAAAATATTAATAATATTATCATTTGTGTTGATTTTTTTAAAAACAATACAATATAGAGTTTTCATGTATTTAAGGTTCATGTTCAAGTTTGAGGTTTTGATTGAGTTAAGTTTAAGATTTTTTTTCAAGTATTTTCGAGTTTTTACGAGTTTAAGTTCATGATTTTGAGTTCGAGTTAAGCTTGAGAAGTTTAGGCTCAAGAGTTTTCGAGTAGAGTCGAATTCCATTTCAGAGTTTTTGAATCGAGCTCGACTAAACTTATTGGCAGCCCTACTTCCATTAAAAGGTCATCCTTGTTTTTATCAGTTCATGCTGCCATTACATTGTCTGCTCACTCTAAAGCTTATTGTACTGCTTATATTTTATGTGCCAAGTGTTCCCAGGTCATAGTGAAACTACAATGCAAGCCAAGGTTAAAGCAAATGCACCTTTATTTAAGCATAGACACGTTAGTACAATGAAAATACCATAATATATAACCCTGGTCAATCCCAAAAATGGGGTACAAGGATTCTCCGCAAAAACATGTAGACACGTACAGAACCCAGAAGGGAAACACAGATGTATGAAACCATTAATTTATCACTTTATTTGAGTTAATGGGAATCTGTTACTCAAATCCATATAGCTCCAGCCCTTTTGAGCAATGGGGCAAGCTGGTTCCTGAGTTGGAGGGTCATGACTTGGTTAGCTCCTCCAATGAGCTGCTGGCCTATGAAAACAGCTGGTACACTGGGATTGCACCCCATCTGTTGCAGTGCCTTCTCGACTTGTTGTCCGTTCGGAATGTCGTCGAGCTCGTAAACTGTCGGGTTAGCCCCGAAGCCACCGATGAGAGTCTTGATGGTGTGGCTCATGCAACAAGTGGTCCCGCTGAAGATTACCACTGGCCTGTCTGCAACCATACTTGCGACCACATCCATCGCTATATGCAGCAGAGAAGCGTTTTTGGTAACTAATTTGAGAGCTGTATGAAACTTTAAAACTGCCCAGGCTTGATGAAGAAGTAACCACCTTGGACACCTATTTATACTGTCAAATGAACAGTGTTGAGAAGGAATAAAATCATCCAAAAGATCTTCCTTCATATTCCCCTTGATGATTAAACCGATAAAGACATTCGTATTCACATCCAGAAGATCTTCCATGCATGAGGCCATGAGCCATGAGATGCATTGAGATTTCGTGTATTCATATATATCGTCTTCCTGTTCTGATCATCTTTTTTCCATCCTAGAACTTCCTATTCCATCTCTATCTTCTTGCACCATCTCTCAGCTGAAAGTGGAAAAACAAGTTGGGAAAAAACACAAACGTAATGGCCGTACACAGTAGCAAGAAGAAGAAGATATTCCTTCAATTGGAAAGAATGTAATTAGATCAGAATATATTCTCATGTCACAACAACGGGACAATTTATCCCTTCCCTGGAACACTTTCATTCCACCACCAATTTGGACAAATCTCACAGCTATATAGAATCTACTTTTCTTTATAATCAACTTAGCTTAATAAAAAAAAACTTGGTGGAATTCGTCTCTACATATGGTCGTACTCGAGTCACTAAAACAAAACAAAACAATGCGGCCAAGTCGGCTCCAGGAATCACAGGGCAACAGGGATTTGATTAACATTCTTGAACCACTGCATGTGTACCCCTAATATTAATGGTATTTAATTTCTCACCACTCAAAGTAATACAACGTGTGCTCACTGTTCCATATTTCTTGTTTTCATGCTCAACGCAAGGATTGATCAAAGGGGCAGTCGAGAACAGTTATACTTGAATATTTTAAATTCATATATTGTTTACATGTTTTCTATGCTTATATCAATAATACGTATTTGATTTTTAAAAATTACTCCTATCTCATTTATATCGTCTATGGTTGATTTTTTCACGTAGTTATAAGAAGAAACAGTGTGTATAAAAGATGTATCGTAAAAATAATAAAATGACAATTTTATCTTAAAAAAGTTAAATTTTACTTTGTTGACAAATTAAAAGAAAGATAGAAAGTGAAATGTGTCTAGTAAAAGTTATCGATTTATTCAAAGGGACAATTTAAATGGGACAATTTTAAAACACAAAAAAGACAAATTTAATGAGTTCTACTAAGTAATATAAATTCGTCCTCCTAATATAATATTGTATCTGCCCTTGATTCGACGTGGAAATTGACGGAGACTAAAAATAAAATGAAATTATTAAGGACCAAACAGTTTCGCATTGCAGATCTGAGTGTATTTGATCAATTCAATAAAATAAAGATAATTATGAATTTGATTCCATTTTTATCCGTTTTATTTTTGGGTAAACTACGCATTTAGTAGCAAAATTATTAGTTTAAATTTGTTTTAGTATTTAAACTTTTAATTTTTTCGAAACTATACATAACTTTTAATTTTTATTTCATTTTAGTACCCGTCGTTAAAAAATTAACGCGTTTAGTACCTAAACTATCAGTTTTGGTCCGTTTTAGTACCTAAACTTTAAAAAAAATCAAAATTTAACGTTAAATTTTGGAATAGAGTATTAAAATGAAACAAAAACTAAACTTTATGTATGATTTTGAAAAAAATTAAAATTTTAAATACTAAAATAGACCAAAACTGATAGTTTAGGTACTAAACACATAATTTAACCTTGTTTTTTTATACATGGATCAATGAAAGTTAAATATATAAGAATATAAAGATTAAAAATAGTTGAATTATAACATTGAAAGTTATCTTTAAATATATATTACTCTGTATTCACCTCATATATATATATATATATATATATATAACTAGATTATAATATAAAAATTAAAACAAGAAAAATAAAACAGTAACAGAAGTGCATATGGGGCTTAAATGGGCATTTAAGAGTTGGACTAAGACTCCAGTTTCTTTAGTTCAATACATCATACAATTTGAAGCCTGTAAAGGTAAATTCATTGAAGACTACCCCACAGGCACTGCATAAAATTTTAGGCTAAACTATGCCTTTAGTCCCTGAACTACCAATTTGGTCTATTTTATATTTTTAGTACATAAACTTTTAAATTTTTTAAAACCATACTTAATGTTTAGTTTTTTATTTCATTTTAGTTAAAAACTTAACGTGTTTAGTATTTAAACTGTCAATTTGAGTATGTTTTAGTACTTAAATCTTAAAAAAAGTTTCAAAACTTAATGTTAAATTTTTAACGGGTATTAAAATGTAGCCTTAATGCCCAAATAAGTGCCCAAACTATGCCCTTTTTGCCAAATAAATGCCTACGGGTTTTTTTTACTCATCTGAAAAAGTTACCCTTTTAGGTGTCTAGGTCATCAATGCCGTTAGTTTTTTCCATTAAGTGCTAAGTGTCCACCTGGCAATTTTGAAATTTATTTTTTATAAAAAAATATTAAAAATATTATTAAGTTTATAAAAAAACTCTAACTTTTCTTACATTATAAAATAACCCCAAAATACTAAATCGTAACCTTAATATGTCGTTGGCACCTTCTCCGATCACCGACGTAGTCCTTGACATCATCCTAGTTATATGTCGTCATAGTTGTCGCCGATTCATTGTTGAAATCGCGTGTGATCACGATTTCATCCTAGGGTTTGTGAGATTTAAAATGTCGATTTGTGGTCTATTGATTGTCAACCGATCACGATTTCATATGGGTTATGGTTTTTGGGGGGAGGGGAGGCCGGGTGGAGCTTCTTCGATGGTAAAGGGCGGCGATCGACTTGTCTTTAGGAGTTGAAATGAAAGTTTTTAAAGTTCAGGGTTTATTTCAAAATTTATGTTTTTTTTCTTTTTTAAAAATATATAATTTTATTTTTTAAAATTTTATATAAAATTTTAACATTACCAGGTGTTGACACGTGTCACTTAATAGAGAAAACTAACGGCGTTGACGACATGAGCACCTAAAAAGGTAACGTTTGTAATGTTAGGCACCTGGACGGACAAAAAATCCGTAGGCACTTATTTGACACAAAAGGGATAGTTTGGGCACTTATTTAGGAATTAAGACTAAAATTAAACAAAAATTAAATGTTTGATATGATTGAAAACATTAAAAGACGGATGAAAACAAAATACTTTACTGCTCGGCTGGATAATGCTTCCATTATCATGTATATGATAATATAATGAAGCAGATTTATGGGTGTAAACGAAGCACTTCGCTTTGCAGGATTCTTTAGTATCAGAAACAGGCACAAATGCGCGTCCTTTAAATCAAATTTAGGTTCAAACTGTGTTCATGGAGTTCCCACTGAAGAATATTTTAAAAACTTCCCTCCTGTACAAAGCTAAACTATAAAAGAATATGGCACAAAGCAACATCAAGCTGATGATATTCTTAAGGATATTGCAGGTTCACAGGGCATTTTCTTTTTAAGGTGTTAATTAGTACTGAAAGTGGTCGAATTGGTTGGTTGATAACACTAACAGTATCGATTAGAATGTTTAGTTAATGATTTGTGTATAAATTTATGTCTATATGGCCTTATCTGTGAGACAAAGAGCTGCTTCTTCTAGACATAAAACATCATTTATAATTTCCGTGTGTTGCAAAGGTGTAATCTTTACTGTACATACCCTCAAGGATAGTCTTATAGGATGAGCACTTCCTGTAAAGCCGATTACTTTATTCTTTACAGTGAGATAGCATGACAATGGAGAATCCTGCCCCACCATCGAGGAAGGAAGAGTCGTTGTCACTGCACTTATGACCGTTGGCGTTGTTCGCAGGCGGCTCACTCGCACATGTTGATGGCTGCCATCTCTGAGAACAGCATCCCTGTGCCATGAAGTGATCAGACGCTTTATGAACGCTCACATGTGTGAAGAATCATGCAAGTTGGAGGACACATTAGTAAGAATTTTGCAGCCACGGAAAGACGTCACATTCGCGATCTCGTTCGAAATCTTTTTCGCAGCAGAAGGATTCAAAGGAGGCGATTTCGAGGATCTAGTGTAAATTGACATGCCGGGCTCAGAATCTTCTTCTTTCGTTACATTTTGATAGAACTTATAAAGCACTCGTCTCCATAGAATCTACCAAAAAGGTGGGAATGCGTATGGTTAGCGGGCCAAACACGTAGGCCGATGAATCAAGTTAACATGAATCTTGCTACTTTATTATCCTCTGTGTTTTATTGAACCGTCTAGTTAAATCAGTGATTATATCAGAAACTTGAATACGTTTTGAGTAATATTTAGCAGAAACTTGTTTTAGCCCACTCGTTCAGCCAAAGTAGAATCTCTAGCTAATATACATTTCCTTCTTGTTGCTTGTGAGCTTGTCTCTATAAATACTCTAGCACGGAAGCTTAAGTTCCAACAACCTTAAGCTTTGAACCCTTTTCTCTCCTTTTCCTACTTCACCTTCTAAAGGTCCAAACTTCCACTACGGTTCGGTCCGACGCTCGTCGGCCTTTAAGTGAAATCTGCTGGTAACCAAGGGACTAGTGAACAAGGATTTTCAACATGGACAAGGTGACAAGATTGGCCTCAGAGAATGGGGTGGTGCTATTCAGCAAGAGCACATGCTGCATGTGTTATGCAGTCAAGATCCTGTTCCAAGAGCTTGGGGTGAGCCCTACGGTTCATGAGCTGGACCAAGACCCCGAAGGCTGGGAAATGGAGAAAGCCCTGATGAGGTTGGGGTGTAATGGTCCTGTTCCAGCCATATTCATTGGTGGAGTGCTGGTGGGTTCCACCAATGAAATCATGTCTCTCCATCTAAGTAGAGGGCTGATGCCTATGCTGAAACCTTATCAGACTTTGTGTTAAAGGAACCCTTTTAAGTATGACTTCAAATATCAAATTGAAAGAATAAAATTGGTTCAATAGTAGTACTGATCTCTAGTCATGAGCTGTGTGTTGTGTAGTCTGTATTGTAGGCCTTTGTATGTCTGATGTGCCTTTTATCTTTGGAACAGTTCTCTACCATGTAATCAGTTTCTATTTCTTAATGAAGTAAACTTAATATACTTTCATTTTATATCTTTTTAGTAGGGGTGAACGCTCAATCGAGTCGAGTAAAAAAATTATGAGTTATATAAGTTGACAAGTCCTATTTTATAGCTTGAAGTTGACTTTAAATTTTTTTTTAATCGAGTCGAGTCAAATTTTTGAGTTTCTGTTTAAAATTAATTATAAATATTTATAATATTATGATATTATTTTATTCCAATTTAAATGATTTTATAACTATATACAATACATATATATTTATTCATATTTTTTTCATATGTGATATACATATATCATATATAGTTGAGAACTCGACTCAAATTTAAAAATCAATCCATTAATTACTAAAAATTTTGAGTTATTCAAGTTACTATTCGAGTTGCAGTTTACAATTCGAAATGAACTTAAATTTTTTTGAGTCGAGTCGAGTAAGTTTTGGTCACACTTACTTTTTAGCCTTCAATAGAATCTATATGCATTTTATATATTTGGAAGATCATACCTTGCGCAATTAATACTCATGTTCGAGTATATATCAAACATAATTGTTATATTTTAACTTAAATTATAATTAATAATTAAATTAGATTTTATCGTAATTTTAATGATTGAAAATTACCTAGTAATTAAATTTTAGGTGTGCGATGCGGGTCGGTCTGGATTAGTCAAGGCGAAACCTTAAAACTAGGGATGGGGATGGGTCGGGTGTCAGCCAACCCAACCCGACCCGAAAATTTTATATCCTCCACCCGACCCGACCCGAAAAATATATACCCTCCACCCGACCCGACCTGAAATAATAATAAAATATTATTTTCATTCAATAAAAGCAATTATTTAATTGACAAAATAATATATAGAGGGGTATTATTATAATTATTCCTAAATATATAAGGTAAAATTATATTTTTTTCGGGTCGGGTATTTTCACCCTAAACCCGACCCGACCCAAACATCACCTTTAAAAAAACCCGATCTGAACCCGAAATTTTTTAAAAAAAAAACTGACCCGATCGGATTAGGTCGGGTTCAGGTCCCATGCCCATCTCTACTTGAAACCGGGAGGTCAACCAAAATAAATAAATAAATATTTATTTTAGGTAAAAATTCTTAGTGATCAAGTATTTAACTTTATAAATATAACCTTTAGAATATGTGAGAGAATTATTTTGGAGATATATATTCTATTTTTGAGATCTTTATAACTTTTGGGTATACGTTACGTATTTATTTTTGTAGGGATGTTAGAAGAATGTTTTTAGATATATAAGGTTTTGGGATATATGTAATTTCATGTATTTGTAATGTTCGTATTCTGTACGTTTATAGTGAATTATTATTTATCTCGATTATAGAGGTAAGCAAGACTGAACCACATTAAACCTTGTCTCTTGTACAAGTCTTATTTTATGTTGATATTATTTTATTATTTTATATTTTGCTCTAGATTCATACCAATAAAATTTAGAATAGAATACTTTAAGAAAAAATCTAAATAATACAATCGAGATATAATTCCAAGGGAAAAGAAATGAATTGGTGAAGGATCAAACCTAAAATCAAATGTCATTCTAGACTTTATTTTAACAAAAGTTATTTTGTCAATGAGCCACGTAGCTTTGTTGACATGAACCGAAAGGGGTTTTTTTTTGTTGAATAAAACTCTTATGTTGATTCTTTTTATTCTTTAACTTGCTGTAATTAGATTCCTTTTTCCTTCTCCGACGGTGAAAAAGAAAAAGTTGTTAGTCGATATCAATGGTAGATAACTTCACCTCGGATGCTGCACAAGAACGTGGTAAATTCTGATGCATCGTCCGTTGATGGAATACATTTTGGTCCTTGAACTTTTTTTAAAATAGCAGACAGGTCTCTATACAAAACAGTCAATTTAAAACAGTTGAAGAGAAAACTGTGGATTGTATGGTGGACTTAATTGACATTTTCTCCGATTCATTACAGCTTTAAAAATAGGTAAAAGTATATAAATGGTCATTTGACTATAAAATATTGTTTTATTAGGTCCATCAACTATTAAAAGTTATAAAATAGTTCCCCGACTATATAGAGTTGCTTTTTTAGTCCATTGACTATTAAAAGTTACAAAACGGTCATTCGACTATTTATTATGTTCCGAACTCATCATTTTTCGTTAAAAAATTGATGGTAGTCGGAGTTATACGTTAATATGTTAACTGATAAATGATAAAATATGATACTGTAATCTCAAACGACTGTCGTATCTCAGTCAGTATGCTAACGTCTAACTCAAATACATGTTAATTTTTTAACAAAAAAAAAAGTTTAAAATATAATAAATAATTAGTGATTCTTTTTATAAATTTTAATAGTCTAAGACTTAATAAAATAACTTCATATTGGCGTCGTCGCTCAACTAACTCGTTTAAGCACAACTAGGGCACCAAGAAAAACGATATTTAGAATCCCTCTCCGTTCCCCCATTTCATTTCTTCACTCAAAGCAACCACCCAGAACTTGGCGCCGTCTCTCAATTCTATATTATTCACTTTCCTCACAAACAAATTCCTCCCTTTCATAGAATCCCAGGGAAAAACAAACAAATTAAAAAGGACTGGTCTATCAGTTACACATGACTGATAAGGAAATTAATCAGAAACGGAGGAGACTGTGATTATCGCAATGAATCCACGGCTCTTTTATATTGCAGAGCTGACTCGGTCAAGCTATGTTTTTCGTGCGACAGGGAAGTTCACTCAGCCAACCAACTATTCACCAGGCACACTCGGTCACAGTTCTGTGACGCCTGTGATGATTCCCCTGCTTCCATCTTTTGCGAGACGGAGCAATCTGTTTTCTGCTCGAATTGCGATTGGGAAAGGGAAAGCCACAAGTTTCCCTCGTCTTCGTTGCACAAGGGGAGACCCATAGAAGGGTTTACTGGGTGTCCTTCGGTGACTGAGTTGGTGAGTTTCGTTGGAATTGAGGAATTGGGCGATAAAGCTCCGATTTTGAGTGAAAGGGATGGTGGCAATGGTGAGGACGATGGGTGGTTGGATTTGTTGAGCTGGGAAATTCCGGTGATTTCTAGCTTCGACGATTTGCTTGTTTCGAGTGATTTTGATCATGGGTTTAAGCCGACAATATTCTTCCTTTGCCCAAGGTAGGTATCAAGTTGGAACTGAGGTTTTACTGCTATGGTTGTAGGGTAATTACAGCAAAGAAGTTTGAGATGAACTGTTTGCCTTTAGCTGCAAATTTCTTAGCCTTTGCTTACACTTATTGTTCTGGGGAATTGAGGCTTCAAGTTCATGGTGTTATGTATTTGATTGAATTCGCTATTGTCTTCTAACATATAACATGGATCAATGTACTGTTTTTGAATCAGAATCGTAATGCTTCTTGTGGGCAACACAAGGTGGAGGTAATTCATCAGCTCTGTGAACTGGCGAAGTCGGAAGGAACCTACCCTCGGCTTTGGAAAGACTGTTGTCGAAGCCATTGGTGGGTTCAAGCCACGGATGCCTGATGCTGATAATTTGCAGCCAGGAATCGTGCATACAAGTTGCAAAAACTATACAGATCCAATTTCATTTCCTGCTTATGAGGTATGCATTTCCTTTTGTAGTTATCTCCAAGAGATTTTGTATATCCTTGATTGCAATCCTTTTCTCAATATGTAACGTTCCCGATATAGAGCATTGGGTTTTGTATGGGATATCGATTGATAGATGAACCACTTTTTCTGTTTCTAGATGTTTGATGTAATTCTGGAAACTGAAGGTGCAGATTGGCTATGGAGAAAATAATATAGCTAACACTCTATGTTGATGATAGATCTCAGCATTTGATATGTTTTGACTACCTGGCTTCCAATGGATATGTTTGGTATTTAGGGAGCATCTTAAAATATGAACTTTTGGCTTGTTTACCTGAAATAGGGTACTGATCGTTTTTCCCTTCATGCAGTCGAGTGCACGACGGCGCTTCAATGACAGTGTCGAGACGACCAATCAAGTATTTGTGCCTCTTTCCCAACTAAGAGACCATACTGAGGAAACTGCTGTGGTTCCTGATAAACATCCAGGTTCTAGCAAGACAACACCTTTGAGTGATGGTCTTGAGAACCAACTACAACATCAAAACGATTCTGGAATCACCTCAGCTCTTCCAAAGGTTGCTGTCCACGAGTTAAATAGCCAGGAGAGAGGGTCTGCAATCTCACGTTACAAGGAGAAAAGGAAAACAAGGAGGTATTGCTTCACTTTGTCTCGTATTCAACATCTTCAATCTATATTGTTAACCCAAACAACCCATTCCACGGTTTTCATGAAGTTGATGAAGCATTCCGCCACTGCAGTAAAACACATGCCTGTATAATCTAACTGTCGAAATTCTAATCTGCTTTAACCTTTTAGTAGATCACCTTGTTCTTTCGTCTGCATTTTGTTCAGAAATGTTTCTTTGAATGATGACAGGTTTGACAAGCACATCAGGTATGAATCAAGGAAGGTTAGAGCTGAAGCAGTACAAGAATTAAGAGACTTTTCGCAAAGATAGAGCGATGAGACACTGGTAAACATACAACTTTGAGACTGGAATTGATTTGTATTCTTTGTTCTTTAGAAGCTAAATCATAGTAAGATAAAGATTTATTGTAAAATATGATTTATGCAATTAATTTTTAGCTTTTATACCCATTATATTGATTTGTAATACCATATCTGATCCATGCCTGAAAATTAGATAAAGCTTCTTGGTTTATTCCTTTTTTTCCTCTCTTTTTGTTAGAAAATTCTAGTTTTTTTTCGTGTTTCGTGTAGGGTTGGGCATTCCGATCCGATCACCATTTTTTTAACTTTGAAGGTCATAGTTTGTGCAGAAAGTCCTGAGAAAAGGCACCTTGAACTTCAAATTTTGGAAGTTTTAGACTTGTATTCTGACCTTTCTTTCTACATTACAGATTGTCAAATACTACTTGGAATCTTGGGAACTTTTTATAATGTTAATGCAAATAAAACAATGGTTGGTGAAACTTATGCGTCCTGTATTCATAATATTTCATTTTGACACTGTAATGAGACCCACCAACCAGCAGTCCTTTCTGTTTGGGATGCTAATATTTATGACTCCATCTCCTCCTCAACTCCCATCTACCTCGATATCTTCTGAAGATTGAGAATGGCAAGTGCCGCAAGCCAAAAGAAACCCCCCCCCCCACCAATGCGTGATTTTTGAAGCCGACATTCGTTGACAATTGCTGCCAAAAAAATAGCAAACCTTCATCCAATGCTCATGCGAGTTACCATATTGGCATCCCAACAGCGATTGCTGCCCCATTAGCGGTGAACAGTAATATCTTTATGGTGGTGTCTAGGAATGGCGAGAACGATTGCCGTCTTTGGGTCTAGGAATGGCGAGAACGATTGCCGTCTTTGGAAGTCCGGACTGCCTTTGTGGCTACCTGTGATGCTGCTGAATCAAGTTGGTTGTCACAGTGAAACTATTATGGTATATTCAGTGACTAGCCACATTGGAGGAAGAGGTAGACCACGCTTTCAACAAGGTTGTAATATATATATATACTGTCGTGCACTTGCATAAGAATCCTGAATCTGTCATTGTACCGAATGATCAATATTTTCATGTAGTGTGAGCTACCGCCAAAGATTCGGCCATACAATTTTGTATAGTCCTCCATGGGTCATCCTCAAGAAACCTCCTGATAAATTTATATCACTATCATAACCTAAACATAACTAAAGCTTTTTATAGGCTGAGTTGTGCCAACATTCAAGAACACAGGTTCCCACAGCTACCTTGGGAAGCAAGTAAATCACTGACGAGACAAAATGATCTAGGACCTCAGGCTACAAGCCTGGCGACGACTATAGCTCGCCGAGGTGGTGGTGGGATGCGAATAACCATTAGGGCCAGAGTAATGATAAGGACCGTAAGAAGTCGCATGATATATTCTTAGCTGTTGCTTGTCTTCATATATATTGGAACAAACGAATTTTACTTCCATAAAATATATGTTATCGATATTAAAAATATTCTGAATAAATATTACTACTACACTAACGGCATGTAATCTAAAAGTTAATCCTTTTTTTCAAAACAATAAAAAAAATTGATACTAAATGTAACTAAATTATTCACAATCGAGTTAACTTTTTTTCCTTCAAAATAATAAAAAAGAATTTGATACTAAATTTAACTAAATTATTCACAGTCGAGAATAACTTCGTAATTACTATTCTTTATCTAATTTCTTAAATTATTTTTAATACGATTATTTTTAAATTTTGTTTTCTTCTCTAGATAAGCCTGAACTTAATAATTAAAGTCCAAGCGTTTCTTTCAAGATATTCGTGTTCTTATTAATGATTTTGTTTGGAGTAGTGGTGACCTAGTGGGTTTTGGATATACATAATTTTTAAAATGACGCGACTTTCAGTAACACGTTGATATCGTTTTTTATTCTCTATAAATAGTTTATTACTTTGGACTTTTGCTTTTATATGCATTTCACATATAAATGGAATTTATATTTCGAAAAGAACAAGAAGAAAAAATATAATAGCGAAGCGGAAAAGGAGGCAAAGTAAAAACGCCCAATGTGCGCCAATTGCCACCTGACTGGTCTCTCTCTATAAACGGTTATCAAACGATTTACCAAAATTATCATAAAATTATTTTATATTATTAAAACTAAAAATGATAATTATAACTTTTAAAACGAATTATAAGATAATTATTAAATTTTATTAAATTATTATGAAATAATTATAATTTAATGAAATGTATACTTTATCCCATTTTCTTTTGGGTAAACTATATCATTCTTATTTCACTCATTATACTTTTAATTTTTTTTTAATTTACTCACTAAATTTTTGAATTGTTCTCATTTTGGTCATTTTAAATTATTTTCTTTTATTATTATTATTCTATGGAATGGTATTTTTATATATTATTAAATATAAAAATAATTTAAAATAAATAATAAAATAATATTTATTATTATTAAATTTAAAATAATTTAAAATATTCACTGTCCTTCTCGTCGTCATCGACCACTATTTAGATTTAATTTTATATTTTAAACCAGTTTTATATTAAATAATAATAAAATAATTCAGAGAGACAAAAACAAGAACAATTCAAAAATTTAGTGATTAAATTCAAAAAATTGAAAGTACGTTGAGTAAAATAAGAGAGATAGTAGAATTTAACAATGAATGGTGTAGTTTATCATTTTCTTTTTACCTCCCCTAAGTAATTTCCTTTATCGAATGTCACAAGTTGGCGTAGAGTCCACACTAAGATGCTCCCAACGGTCCCACAGAAAAAGCCTCGCACTCTACACGATAACATCATCATCATCATCATCGTTTAATCATAAGGTTAATTTCATGGATCCTACGGTATAAACTCAACGGAACACCTGCGTGTCGCGTGTCCGCTACTACACGTTACAGAACCCCATACATATTTATATCCCTCGCGGTCTTTGCAATTGCAACGTTTCCTACTCCTCACGTTCGGTCTCCTCCCCTCACGTGATTTTCCCACTTATTCTCCGCCCTATTCTAGATTAAATGCGAGCGATACAACAGAGAGAATCTGCGAATGAATCTTTGATTTCTCGTTTCTTCGAAGTTGCTGAGTGATTTCGCGGTAATTTATTGTTTTTGTTTTGTTCTGTTTTGTTTGGGTGCCGAGAAAAATGATGTGAATGGCCGAAGGGATACTTAGCCGTTAAGTCTGTTTTGATATCTATTCCCTTCGCTTTTTTTTCCTTCTTGAATTAATGAATAAAGTGCAATGTGAAAGTAGCATATCTAAAATCGTGTTATTTACTTATGATAGATTGGATAGTTCTTTTAGGCTTTACTTGGTGAGTTACCGTACTGATTAATTTACTTGTTTGGTTTATGAGAAAGCAGCGGAAAATAATATTTAAATATTTAATATTATTTTGTGTTAACGTGTTATACTATACAAGAACTCCGTTTTAGAGCAAATAGTTTCATTGACTCTAGACTTTTTTAAGAATGCTCTGGAGTTCAAAGTTTACCGCTACAGAAAAAGCTAGCCGTTCCTTTCATTTTACGCTTAATTTATGCTGTGATTTTCCCACTTATTCTACGCCCTATTCTAGCATTACATGCGAGCGATACAACAGAGAGAATCTGCGAATGAATCTTTGATTTCTCGTTTCTTCGAAGTTGCTGAGTGATTTCACGGTAATTTATTGTTTTTGTTTTGTTCTGTTTTGTTTGGATGCCGAGAAAAATGATGTGAATGGCCGAAGGGATACTTAGCCGTTAAGTCTGTTTTGATTTCTATTCCTGTTTTGATTTCTATTCCTTTCGCTTTTTTTTTACCTTCTTGAATTAATGAATAAAGTGCAATGTTAAAGTAGCATATCTAAAATCGTGTTATTTACTTCTGATAGATTGGATAGTTCTTTTAGGCTTTACTTGGTGAGTTATCATACTGATTCAAAGCACATAAATGATTATCAAGTTACTAATAATCGTCTTCAGGTTTTCATGAAGTTGTTTTTTATATATGAATTTGTTACTTCTGACATATACGATCAATCTTAATAACTGAAGGCCTGAGCTGGATATTTATGGTTCGAGCAGTGGAATTATTTTGACCGAGGCAGCTTCATTGGGGTACTGGATTTGAGGGGCTTGTTCTTACCAAGTATTTAGGGATGGCACTGGAGCCGGATCAAGCTTCGATTGACTCTATTACCCTATTTGTCGCACTCCTTAGCTCCTGCATTGTGATTGGTCACCTTCTGGAGAAAAATCGATGGTTTAATGAGTCAATAACTGCACTTGCTATTGTGAGTTGTTCAATCATTCCTTAACCCATTAACCTTGTTATTAAGTTAGGATTGAATTGGTCTCGTTTTGGTTGTTGTTTTGTAACCGGGATATAATTTTTGTTCATATTTGCTGATGATTTTGGGTGCGTTTGAAGGGTCTTTGTACCGGAATTGTTATTCTGTTTACCACTGAAGGAAGGAGTTCACGCATTCTAGTATTTGATGAGGAGCTTTTCTTTATTTATCTTCTTCCTCCTATCATATTCAATGCAGGGTAAGTCTCTGACTTATGCTAAACAGTCAAATCTTTGTTTTTTGTTGCTTTATGTTTTGATCATCAATATTAAAATTGTCATTTGAAGATGATGCATTATCTTTGATATTTCTTCAAAACTGAAACTACTCGTGCCATTTTTTTATCTTTTTTTATTGGTGTTATGTGTTTGATAATCGGACATTTTTCTATTCACCAGATTCCAGGTCAAAAAGAAGCAATTTTTCCGTAACTTTGCGATGATAATACTGTTTGGTGCTGTTGGTACTTTGATATCATTTGTTATTGTGTCCATAGGTATATTCAAATTTCTTCAACCTTTGTTGTCTTCAAGAAAATCTCTTTACTATTGTTCAGTTGCATGCATATATAAAGGCAATTGCTATATTCAGGTAGACTGCTTTTCTTGTTGCATTTATTGGAATTTATCTTTTATACTGCTTATGCATGATACTAGGCAACCTTTAATGCTTTATTCTCCAAATTTTTACTAGACAAAGAAAATTTCCTAAAGATGGTTTAACCTACTACTACTATAAAGTGGCGTGGAGCCTTACTATTTGATGCCTAAATATATATTTTTTGAGAATGATTACCTTCATGATTTTTAATGAACATTTTAGAAGTTATTTTCTTCTCTCTTTACACCCTGAAAGCATACATGTATAATAACCTTCCAATTGAAGTTGAGGATTAGAACTTATCTGCCATTTTTATACACATTCTCAGACCTGCATTATAATTATATTGTCAGGATTTCCGAAGGAATTTAACATGTTCAATGCTTTTGCAGTGTTCATAGATAACATTCATTTAGATGAGGTTTACTCTTCCTTGAAAAATCCAGTATGATACACACTGTTTGTTAAAACAAGGGATACTTCAAAACTAAGATTGACTTTAGCAATTGCAAGTTGCTTTGCGTTGTAAATTCTACCTGTATATTCATCTTTTCCCCATTTGTACCTGGGAGAGTATATTTGAGGCTAATTGTGGTGCAACCTTTACAATTATCTCTTGTCTCAGGTACCATGCAGTTGTTTAAGAAGTTAGATATTGGTTTCCTGGACATCGGAGATTATCTTGGTAATATCTTTGTCTTCGTTTAATAGTTGCTGATGTTTCTTAGTTTAAATGCTTGCTTTCAACTGATATGCTGTTGTGCGTAGCAAAATACCATTTAAAAATTTGACCGGATTATTCGTCCTTGCATTATGAAAACTATGAACAGATTATTCTCAATTCCTTTTATTCTGAATTATTAGTAGTGACTGCATGGACTTTTTCATCTCATTTTAGATTATGTATTTTATTGAAAATACATGCATATAATCATGCATTAACAGCCACATGTGTACAATATAGATGCATATGCATATGCTTTTCATAGAATCAGGTCTTTTGCCTATCTTGGCTCTTACGACTGCTTTCTTCTTTTAGCACTTGGAACTATCTTTTCGGCCACAGATTCTGTATGCACTTTGCAGGTATAGATATTTATTTTATTATAGTGAAAAGAAGAGTTGAACATACATTGTAGTATAAATATTGATTTCCTGTGCAGGTGCTTAATCAGGATGAGACACCTCTTCTGTACAGTGTAGTCTTTGGTGAAGGTGTGGTAAATGATGCCACATCAATTGTACTTTTTAATGCAATTCAGAAGTTTGACCTCTCTCACATCACCCCGGGCATTTTTATGAAATTCATGGGGAACTTCTTATACCTTTTTATTACGAGCACATTGCTAGGAGTAGGGGTGAGCCTTTTCTTTCTTATTTTTTCACCTTTCAATGTGTTTATCTACCTTTTCATTATGGTTGCAAAATTTGTTTCATCATTTGACATTATAGTCTTTGTAAAAATCACTCTTTACGTTCAGTTTTCATTACATATGCAGTGAACATCTCTAAATTACATTTATTGCATGGGATTCAAAGCCATAGTATCAAGGGGATTTCTTGTTTGAACTTCTAGTCTTTTCGAAGGAAGACCTAAAGAGATGATTAAATCAGTGTTCAATACTATCTAGACTGACAGAAGATAGGATTCTTTTTTTTCGTTCCTAATCATTGTTAGCTTATGACAACAGATAATTGGGTTTACTCCTATAAATTATGACAACAGATAATTGTTCAATAAGCACTTTATTCTTTGATTATTAAAGAACTAGCTATTTGGTTTTAAGTTATTTTTAGAAACTCTAGGCTTTTTAGCTTGACGTTGACTTGAACAATAAAGAGGCCGTAACCTCTCTCTTTTTCCCAAGAGAAATTGCGCATTGATAATTAATTGAGTATGCTTTTGCCTCAAAGCAATTTGTTCTGTCATCAAACCTGGTGTTTGTTATTGTTCATTCTCATTCAATTATTACTGACTTTGCGTATTTAGTATGCCCTTTTTCAAGGGTTTTTGGCTATCTGAGATTAACGGCATGCATTTATTTTATGTAGTTGTCTAACACAACAGCAATTTCACTTGCAGGTTGGACTAATAAGTGCATACATCATAAAGAAATTGTACATGGGCAGGTTTGTTAAGGGAAAATGATCGTCTTTTCTTGTTTCCTCTTTCATGATGCAAAATACAGTTAATTATCCCAGCTTCTTTGTCCATCCTTCTTTGTGTTAAAATGAAAATGCATGAACCTTTTACTAGGTAGCATTAAATGTCTTCTGAGTTTCATTGTGCCAATTGGAGTTCAACAACTTTGTTGTTAGTTCTGTTCTGAGCTTTAACAAGATCTAATATTGTTGACTGTCAAGTGTTTGTGAATCGACTGTTTCAATGTGTGGACTAAAGTTCCGTGGCAGTGTTGTTAGGCATTTCTCTTTAGGGCTTTAACAATACCTAATATTGATTGATGATTTTCAAATGTTCACGAGTTTATTGACGTCAGAAATCGTCTAGAACTGGATTAATTGACACACTTATCACCAACCTAGATTCACATGATAGTCATGGATTAACTAAGAATTCTTACACAATGGTAGCTCTAAGGACTCGTTAGAATTTGTTTCTCCTCTGTAAACGGCTTGCTGTTGAAATCTTATCTTCCAGCATGACATGAGAATCCTATAGTTCTTTACAAATAAAATTTCCTTTTCATGTTTGACTAAGTAGCTAAGCTTCTCCAAATTTCAGGCACTCTACTGATCGTGAAGTTGCTCTCATGATTCTCATGGCTTACCTCTCATATATGATGGCTGAAGTAAGTATTCTTTTTTATGACTGTGTGCCTAAAGATCTTTCTAATATTCAGGTGCTGTTTTCGCATTGCTCATCATGTCCTTGTTTTCTCTGATAATGATTTTGTTTTTCAGTTGTTCAGTTTGAGCAGTATTCTTACAGTGTTCTTTTGTGGCATTGTTATGTCACACTACACCTGGCATAATGTGACTGAAAGTTCAAGAATCACCACCAAGTACGTTAATTTGGAATTTAGTCCCCACATGTTGAAAAGCTTTTCTGTTTGTAATTGTCATCTCTCTCTTTCTTTTTTTAAGGCATTCTTTATCAAACCCAAATAGACATGTTTTTACATTCTTGTGCTGATTATTGATCATTGTAGGCATGCTTTTGCAACATTATCGTTCATATCAGAGATTTTCATCTTCCTATATGTTGGTATGGATGCTTTGGATATAGAGAAGTGGAATGTTGTTAGCAAAAGGTGATTCCTATATTTTTGGCTAAGTACAGTTTCATTTATATCGTCTTGCCGTGTTGCATGGATAATTTTAGACATTTTTTCTTTTTTTTTCTCCATCTTTAACCAGATCAAGAAATTGATTACGTAATGTCAAGTAATAGATGGTCAATATTGTATGTTTATCAGTTATCATTGTGTGCTTTTTATTTTCTTCAAATGTTATCTAACTTGAATATCAAAGCGATGTCTCTCAATATCAATTGACTGTTCAGTTGGATATATTGTGTGTTTTTGTAGTCCCGGAACATCTGTGGGGGTTAGCTCTATACTTCTTGGCCTAGTTCTAGTTGGAAGGGCAGCTTCTGTATTCCCTCTATCTTTTATATCCAATTTATTCAAAAGGACTGAGAGGGACAAATTTACTTTGAAGCAACAGGTCGGCATTTTGAGTTATATTTTAGATTTTCTTCCCTCTGACATTCTTGATGTACTGAATTGTTCAAGTCAAACAGGTTACTATATGGTGGGCAGGGCTCATGCGAGGTTCTGTATCTGTGGCGCTTGCTTATAATCAGGTAAATTAGGTGATAGGATGTATGATCTCGAGATTTCTGCATTGTGATTGATTTATTTCACAAAAGCTGAACAAACATAAATCAATAACCATTTCATTGATTTCAACATTGTCTTTGACATCAATATTAGATAATAGTAGTAAGATATAGAACTTTATGTACTCGGCATGAATTTGCTCAATAATCATTTCAATATTGTCTTTGACATCAATATAAGATAATAATAGCAAGGCATAGAACTTTATGTTCTCAGCATGAATTTGCTGGCGTTCTGAATTGTTTGCCTCGTTAGAGGAGATAATTTTTTGCAGTGAAAATGGTATAAATTTGGCATTTGAGTGCCTGATCAGATAATGATGTATGGTAAGACGAATACTTCGTCATGCTTTTCTATAGATTGAGAAACGTGTACCAAATTTTAGCAATTATGAAGGGGAGTTTTAACGGGACCTCCAATTCTTATATATATATATATAAAAAAGAAACGTGTACCAAAAAATTGTGAATTCTTGGGCGACCACCATCCATTTACTGCAGTTATGTTCGGTGCATTTGCTTTTGGCATGTTATATAGACGTTCTTCTTTCTGCGTTAACTGTAAAGAAACTATAATTGTTGTTTTGCTTTGGTTGCCACCGAAATTGTAATTTATTGAATGCATGCAGTTTACTCGATCGGGGCACACTCAATTGCGAGGAAATGCCATTATGATAACAAGCACCATCACTGTTGTTCTTTTCAGTACTGTGGTAAGGACTCAACCTAAAGTTAGAACTGTTTCTCAGTAATGGTAGAACAAGGAACTAAGAAGCAAAGAATGCTACTTGTCAAAAGAAAGCGCAGCAAAAATTTTGCGTGCATCAAATGTGATATATTGTGCCATATCATGTAAGTTTGATTGTCTCTGTTTCAGGTGTTTGGATTATTGACGAAGCCCCTAATAAGGTTGCTGCTGCCGAGCAAGAACCTTAGCAACACTGCATCCTCTGACTCTCTTGATCCTTTTCCTCCAAAGCCAATGGCAGATCTGCCACTTATTGCCAACGGGCAAATTGCAGATGATGAGGCGGGTAATAACATTCCCCGTCCAATCAGCCTCGAGGAGGGTAACGACAACATTCCCCGTCCAACCAGCCTGCGTATGCTCCTAGCTACCCCGGCTAATACTGTCCACTACTTCTGGCGGAAGTTTGATGACAGCGTCATGCGTCCCATGTTTGGTGGGAGAGGTTTTGCGCCAGTTATTCCTGGCTCACCTTTAGAACCACTTCTTCACTGAATTTTGCACCAGGAAAAGATAGTTGGATTTAAGGATCTGCCTAGTGTGCGATATTATATATATATATAGTATTCACATTGCTTGTGTAAATATTAGGTGGAAATCAGATACACTGAAATTATTGTAAATTCGTAGTGGCTCACGATTTAGGAGTAGGTAGGGAAGCTTTATGAGATAACACCTTGAAACTTGATCGGAATATGCTAAGATAAAGCCAAAAAGCCCTGAAGCCTCCGGACTTGCAAGCCATTCTGGAGCCGATCGTTCTTTTAAAACCCAAATTGGCTTACCATATTCCCATATGTAATGGGGTAAGAGGAGGTAGGGTAGTAAGTTGCTCTCAATATGGGGTAAGGAGAGGTAAGGTAGTAGGCTGCCTCCAACGCTAGGTTGAGAGCAGCTTCCGTGAAAGACCTCCAAATATGAATTGCCTACCATGAGACTCGATCCCACGACCACAAAGTTAAGAGTCTTGCGCTCTACCAACTGAGCTCGACGGGCAATTCTTTTAAAACCCAAAGATAATAGGAAAAATGTTTTGCATTAAAGTTTGTTTCTGATATCATTCGAACAACACATCAATGACAGATAATTTTAGTCCGTTCGATCTCGAACGTAAAACGTGAATAAACTTCAATACACATAAAATTTGATGTTACCAACAAATTCTTTTACCGTTTGTAAACATCTGAAAAGAATGTGGTAAGCGTTATATTTTAGAAAGAAGGATGGGGGTGTCATTTTTCAAATCTACGATATTAATCAAATTTGGAAAAAAAAACCCCACCCAGTTCCCATTTTATGCATGCAACACTGTCATCCTATGCCCCCTTTTATCAAATCCAAAAACCTTGGCAAACTGTTACAGCCAAATTATTTAAATCAAAAAAATGAGGAAGATAACCCCACATATGAGGGTTAAAGGAAGATATGACATTGTTATTGTGATACGAGCTTCATGGAAATCAGCATAATAAGCCTCTGAAACTTTGACTTGGCTAAGGCTAATTGACGCCGCTCTCAAAACCAGTCGTAGGTTTCCGATCAACGATTTTCTTTTATCGTCTGACCTTTGCTAGCCAAGCTATGATCGAACTTAATTTGCAACCGTTAATAAATTAAGCCCAAAGGAGACCATCAAAGCCTATCTCCAAAGTCATGCTTGTTCGCTTGGTTGTCTTCAAGTGATTCAACGTATGGTTCTAAAAGATCATCAGATCTTTCGGATGAAATGCCATAATCTTTTAGAATGCGAGGTGAGGCGGCCACAGCTACTTCCCTCTCCAAGACAGCTAGGTAATTGTCTTCAAATTCAAAAACCATATATATGTCTTGACAACCTGACCAGAATAGAGGCTGGCATGAGAACTACTTAACAATAAGATGAATGACGACGATGGTGTTAGGACCTACAAGCAACAAGGTGTGCCAGGTGATGGATGTTCTTTATTCGAGTTCCATTGAACTTCAATACCTGAAACTTCTATGTTTTAACACATCCGAATAAACTGGAAGAGGCGAATCAGGAGGATATAGAAAACCAACCTGCTGGTTACCCATATCCTCGTATCCAATGTTCACTTCATTTGCCAATACCTATTGAAGACAAAAAAAAAAGTGAAATCTCATGCACCGAAATACTGTTTTCAAGATTCCTGTGAAGGAAAACCATGCTCGACAATACGATGGTCATAGTTTTGAAGAATGGTTATGACAAGAGATAATCATGTTTCATCTCGCAAACCCCAACAGATTATGATGACATTAATGCAAAAGCATATTAAGTGAGAGTTTGCCTTGGCTATCAAGGTACAAAATATCATAAGCATCGTACCTGTGATAGGATTACAATCTGTTCCCCTTTGAACCTCGCCAAAGAATACCGTGCCTTAGCCACCAGTTTCAACGAAGAAGAATAACGCACGATTAAATGTCAAACCTCAAAAACACTGAGATCAAAATACAAATATCAGTAGAATATCATGCTTCAAGAGTTTCCCAACTTACTCCTGTTGATTCTTCGCATTCCTCCCTGAAAATTAGACATGAAATTCACGACCAGCATTAATATCCTTACATTGTTAAATCCATTCATCAAAAGAATTGAATGGACTGTATAACTTATTCCATACTACTCAATTAATGGTTCTGAAAGTGGAGTAAAAACCAAACCAGCAATAATTAGATATGAAGGTTGGTCTCCATCAATATGATAGGGAACCTGGAATACCACACACAGAAGGAACTAAATCATTATTCGCAGTAAATGAAAGCAAATCTAACCGATATTTTTGGAGCTGTATGTTTTAGTTGAAGGCCAAAACTTTAACTGCATACCAAGTGTACTCTTGAGTTTAATACTACTTTCACTTTCATGAATTTTCCTGCTCTAATAATACCAAGCTCTGCTACGTCCCCTGCAAATCTGTAAGGGAGCTTAAATTGGATACATAGACTAGCTTATATTACAGGAATATGGAACAAATGCTTGAAGAACGACAGGAACTGTAAGGGCCAATTACTTTTGACTTATGAGATAGCGGAATGCAATGCGCTCGTTAGATCTGAATGGAACTGTTCCTTCATAACCTACATGAACATCATCAAAACTGACAATCACATCACCCTGAAAAGGTAAATGTAAAATAAGGATTATCTTTAATTACAGGTATACACAATGTCTGAAAACAAGCAAAATAAATCCTTGACATTAAGGTTCTGTTATCATTTGTGAGGAAATTGGTCTCCCATGACAACCACTAGAAATAAATAAGACGTGTGCGAGAACAGAAAACTGAGATGAAATATACAATAGAATTAAAGGTGCAACATGCTTCATACTTGTGATCATTGCCAACATACCTGCTTTAGAACATTATTTGCATCCGAAGTAGGTTCCACTTTTCGAACAAGCACACCCTGTGGAAGTCAACCTTTACATTGGAAACATCTATGGAAATGAGCTGCTCAATTGACTTGACACCACCAAGTTTAAAATAGCATTGGAAATATGTGCAGAAGTTAGCTTGTGCATTTGCTTGCTATGCTGAGTCAATTGTAGCATAAGTACCTCGTTAGACTGTACTTGTAAGCACACACGTAGTGCTGGATTCTCCAACTTCATTAGCAATACACCAAGGCAAGGGAAGCCTGGAATGCAGTGAATAGCTTTATTTGTTTATTTTATTTTTGTAGAAAATGTCATGTAACTTCGATACTCATCCTTAACTACTAGGTGTGAATCACAAATCAGAAACAGAATGATAGTCAAAGATGAAAGATAATATTTAGCATAATGATTAGTTCAAGCGACGGTTTATAAGAAAAAATTAGCTGATCATTTTTCCCATATGTAATGGGATAAGGGGGGTATGATAGTAGGCTGCCCCCAATGCCAGATTAAGAGCAGTTTTCGTGGGAAACCTCTGAATTATGAAATATCCTCCCTGGGACTCAATCCCATGACCACAAGATTAAGAGCCTTGTGCTCTACCAACTGAGCTGGACGGGCATTTCCGACGGGTTATAAGAGATGACTGTAAATTTTGGTACCCTAAATTTTGGGAAACTTCCGTGCGACGTTGCCATATGAATGACACCCTAAATTTTGATCAATGGATGCCTCACAGGTAATTTATTGATTGTTTTGGTACCTTTTCGGTAAAAATGCCCATAATAGCGGTACTCTTTTTATGCCAAAAATAGACATTACCGCACACGATTGGATTTGGTCAACCCATTTCCTACCCTATTTTGCCTCTTTTTATATTTTACCTTTTAATTTCCCTTTTCATAAAACAGTTACTGAAGTCAGAGTAGAACAGTTTAAAAGATTCATCTAAAAGTAATGATATAAATTAGTTGAAATACATAATTTAAGCAAGTATTTGCTATAAATTGGTTAATATATTTAATGATTAATTAGACTATCTGACCAGACTAATTCGATTTATTAAATTTGTGACCAAAAAAGAATCAAAAATTATTATTATTATATTACGTGAAAAAGTAATTATTATTATTATTATTATTATTATTATTATTATTATTTCAAATAGAAAAGAGAGGGAAAAGCAATTATTTGTACGACAATAGGTTCAGTTTTAAATTGGGCAGTAACTGAAGCAACGGATTTCGATGTGGTTTGTCTATTTTTTATTTACTATTTTTTTTAGTTTTAAAATTTGATAAATTTGAACTCACCCAGAAATACAATGTATTTCATAAATGATGAAAACAATATATTTAATATTTTAAAATTATTTTTTGATAAAAATAAAATAAAAGCAGTATAAAATAAAATTATATATATTATTAAAATGTGATTATGTTCAGTTTTTTATCACTACTTCATTATTATGGATTATAACCTTCAAACTCTTTATCACATAATGATTTTAACTAAAATCAATATCAAATGAAATTAACTTAACTTAATATTTAATATAATTTTAAATATAATTTTCAACCTCTGTAACACATTTCTCTTACTTCTCATTTTTCCACATTATATGTTTAAATAAAAAATACTACTAAAAAAAGCTTAAGAGTTATTTTTGCCCTTATAATAAACTCAATTTATCAATTTTATCTTTATTTTTTTATCAAGTCAGTCTTCGAAGTTGTTTATGCTATTTATTCTAGCCTTTGAAGCCAGTTAATCGTTTTGACTAACAAAACCGTGAGTCTTTTACGTCAATGTATTCAGAAATTATGTTAAAATATTTATTAAACACAATGATTATAACAAATTTTTAAAATTTTATTATTTACTAGCTTAATGATCACGTTTGCTCCTGTAGTTGACCTAATTTATCATTTTCGCTCCTATCATATTTTCGCATAAATTTAGCCTTCAAAATTGTTTAATTACTTCATTCTATACCCTTCCCCTAACTTAAACCCTAAGTTACAAATCATAAATTAGTATTTAGGATTTAGAGGTAATGTTATATGATTTAGGGTTTAAGGTTTATAAAATAAGGTTTTAAGTTAGTGCAAGGTATAAAATGATGCAATTAAACAATAGGGGTAAAAGTAATAAATTTAGTCTACTACAAGTGCAAAAATTACCCTTTTACCTTATTTATTTTAGTGAGATTAAAGTACTATGTCAAAATTTGAGTTTTTTTTAACTGTTGTATTTAGTGAATATTTTAAATATTTTATTATTTATTTTCAATACATGTAATGCTATCACCAAGCCACATCAATAATATTAGCTAATATGAAAATTGTTGGTGTTAATAAACGCAGAAGATTAATGATTTTGTTTGTCAAAGCGAACTTCAAAAGCTAACTGATAAAAAAATAATAGGGGTCGAAATTGATAAATTAAATTTACTATAAGTACAAAAGTCACCCTTAAATCAAATAAAAATAATACATTAAAAAAATGGCTGAATTTACGAGATAATTTTGTGAGAAAAAAATTCACGAGGTAACGCTTTCCAACAATTAATTGTTGAGATAGGGTGTTTGCTACAGGTCGAATATAGATCGTCAGGTGGTCTGGGCGACCAATGAAGGTAGCCAGGTGGTCTGGGCGACCAATGAAGGTCGCCAGGTGGTCTGGACGCCATGCCGTTTGAGTTTGGGAGAAACAAAATGTAGTGTTATCTCTTCCTAGTCAAACAATAATTGTTTGGGTTAAATGCAAAATTGGTCCTCATAACTTTGCACTCTCATACATGTATTTATTTTAGTCACAATTATAATTTAGTCATACATGTTTCTTGTTTATCCTATTTTAGTATGTATTTATTTTAAAATTTATTATTGGGATATCTTGTTTTGTATTTAGTATGTATTTATTTTAAAATTGATTATTGGGATATCTTGTTTTGTATTCAATAGTTTTTATTTGTTCTACGTTTATTTATTTCGAGTATTTTCACTATTTTTTAGTTTTATTTTATATTGAAAAAATTTGAGAAATAATATCGTTGGTAGGGAGAAATAAATACATACTAAAATAGGATAAACAATAAACATGTATGACTAAATTATAATTAAACATAAATACTAAACAGTGGCTAAAATAACATGTTTACAAATTTCATGGCCAATTTCGAAAATTAAGGAAAATATATAAAACACATGAAATCAGTGATTAAAATGAAATAACTAAAAATATTATGATCAAAATGAAGCATACACAAACTTGACAGAATAAACAACTAGTGACTAAAATATAATTATTAAAATATACATGCCTGAAACAAAACATTAAAAATGTCACTAAATGATTAAACAAATAGATTACAAAGCATAGGGGACCGAAAATGCTATTATCCCCTAAATATTAAAACACGCATATGAGAGTGTAAAGTTGTGAGGACCAAATTTACATTTAACCCAAACAACAAGTGTTTGACTAAGATGAGAACACTACATTTTGTTTGTGAAACAACCCAAACCCAAATGCATGACGCCCAGCATACATGGCGACCTTCATTGGTCGCCCAGACCACCTGGCGACCTTCATTGGTCGCCATGATCACCTGGCGATCTATATTCGAACTGTAACAAACACCCTATCTCAACAATTAATTGTTGGAACGCGTTATCTCGTGAGTTTTTTTTTTCTCACAACATTATCTCGTAAATTCAAAAATGATCATCCAACTCAGTTGGTAGAGCACAAGGTTCTTAACCTTAAGGTCGTGGGATCGGGTCTCACGGAGGGCATTTCATAATTCGGAGGTCTCTTACGGAAGCTGCTCTCAACCTAGTATTGAGAGTAGTCTACTATCTTACCTTCCCCTTATCCCATACATATGAAAAAAAAGAACATCCATTTATTATCTCGTAAATTCAGCCCATTAAAAATGACCAAATAAGACAAAGAAAATGAAACGCATAAATAGTCATTCAACATCGAACTCGTTAGTCACAGATCCTCGTTCCAGCTCACAACTGTACCAACTACATCCATCTCATGGCTTAGAACTTGCACAGCTGTAAGGGCATCATCGTAAATAGACCATAACGGTAGCCCCACTTTGCAGCAAAATTAATTGCAAGAAGATAAATTCCATTGGAGATCCAACTTTGCCATCCAGAAAACGCCTCCATTTTTTTCCACTCCGACGACTCCCCCCCAAAAAAAAACGAATAAACACTCTCAGCTAGAGAAAGAAAGTCAAAAGAGAAAAAAAATTGAGGAAGAAGAGCAGGCATCAATGGCGGAAGTAAAAGAGGAGAAGAAAGCTACGAACGAAGAGAGCGTGAAGCTGTTCGTTGGTCAAGTTCCGAAGCACATGACGGAAGCTCAAGTCCTCGCAATGTTCGAAGAGTTTGCTTTGGTTGACGAAGTCAACATCATCAAAGACAAGGCTACTCGCGTCTCTAGAGGTTCAGCTTTCTGTTTGTGTTGTTTTGAGCTTATTATTCTCCGCTTTTTTGAAGTTTCAAATCTCTCGCATTCTTCGTTCTTCTTTAGCGTTTGTCCTCTTCAGCGATTTGTTTGTTTCGTTTAGTTTGAAGCTAGATTTGCATTGTTTCGTGGGGTTTGTGGCGTTTGGAAGCCTAATTTCGAAGTATTTTATCGTGTTTTTTTATGTTGATTAAGGGTGTTGCTTTGTTATATGTCCTTCAAGAGAAGAGGCTGATAAGGCGGTCAATGCCTGTCATAATAAGAAGACTTTACCAGGGGTTAGTTCAAATTTTGAATTTCTGTTCCGTTGTTTTTCCTTTCTTCTTAGTGATTTATTTTCACATTGTAGTCAAAATCTACCTGATACTCTACGCCGTTTGCTCTACAGATCTCATCGTTTTCTAAATTCATAATTAACTTGACACATCTAGCTTATTCAGCAGCTGACCTTCAAAAGTAGCTCTTAACTTCCACATCTGTCCACTCCGTTTCCCTATTGATCTGAGGCATTCAAAATTGTTACTGCATTTTGGACATTGTGGTAGTGGCATGAATCTTGCTATATACTGTTTTAGATACTGAAAGCTGTCATCGTGTGAAATTGTTTCTGAAGTATCCAAACCTTGAACATGTGTTACTTGGCATTGTAACAAACTTGGTAGAAGTTCTGTACTGCTTCATTGTTCTGATTAGGGTACAAGCAGATAATGAAAGCCTGCATGCTGTAAGCTTATTTTTTTTTTTGATAGAAGTTGGAGGTCTCATTAAAAACTCCCTTCGTATTCGTTCACATACTAAAAGTATGTTAACGAACATTGGAAGGAAGAAAAGAGTACCTCAGATTTTATTAATATAATACCCGATACAAAAGACACCACGGAATATCCTCTCATAGTGATGTACACCATTACAACAAAAACCTTAACCTCATAAAACCTCTTCCAAAGCCACAGTCAAATCACCTTACTACTAATTACACCACCAACAGTAGTAATAAAACAACGCGACAAAACATAATACAAAATAAAAGCAACACCTACAACCATATAGACTAAAATAAAACCACAAATGAAGAGACGAGATCTAATGAGACTTGTATTCTTCAGGAGCCCAAGAGTTTGGTTTGAATGAAGGTTCTATCTCATGCACCATGACCTTGAAGAAATTGTCACCAACCTTCAATTCAATCATCGAATCAATTCTCGCATCAGCCTTTGTTAGGACTTGAATTTTAGCCCGATCAAAGGATGATGGAGATTGACAACTTTCGTCGATAGCCAATAAAAGACCCCACTTATCAGCAATGTTCTTGAAAGTATTCCAATTCCATGCGTGAAAAAGAACACCCTCGCAAACTAGCCAAACTCGACGACACTCCATTACCAAACTCTCTGACCAAGCTTCGACTATGGAGAACCACTCTGCGAGAATCTTTGATTTGTCGTTATTTACACTTCTCAATGAAGCATTGTCTTCGAAAATCATTAAAATCGCATTACCAACAGCTCTCATTAATGTGAAGCCAGTGAGACACGTGGTTGCTTTCTGATGAAATGATATTTTGAAAAATTTTACTAGTATGTAAACAGTTAAGGCTAGGGCTTTCTATATTAGGTATCATTTTAGTATAACAATATTTGGATGAGAAACTGACCAGTTTAATGATTCCAAGTCCAACCATGAATTTGTAGGAATTTCAAATAATAAAGCAAACAATAAATTCCTTTATTGCTATCTCCCATGCCTGCTATCAGACTTGTGCATGGAATTCCTTTTACCCTGTCAATCTTATTACCTCCCTGATTAGAACTCATCTATCTGTTCTTTTGTCTGATTCAGGCATCTAGTCCATTGCAAGTGAAGTATGCAGATGGTGAGTTGGAAAGATTAGGTACGCATAAATTTTGTACATTAATTGCTTATAACTCTGCTTGCTATGTGGTTGGAAGAATTGGTTCTCATTCATTACTTGGTAATGCTCTTTCTATCAAATCCCTGAATAAATTCTGAATAGTCATCTTCTTTTTACTGCCTGATGGATTTAGAGCACAAACTCTTTGTTGGCATGCTGCCAAAGTATGTCTCCGAAGATGAGGTTTCTGCTTTATTTTCTAAATATGGAACCATAAAGGACCTACAGATTCTAAGAGGTTCTCAACAAACAAGTAAAGGTACTTGTTCTTTGATCTTGTATTTCTTTTCTGTAATGTTTTCTTTTTTCCTCTTAAGAAAACATATTGACCACTGGATTGTATAAACAATCAAACCTAAACAGTCGATATGTGAATTGTGGTTGTGCTGGTTTCTTTATGGCAGGTTGTGCCTTTTTGAAGTATGAGACAAAAGAACAAGCCCTGGAAGCCCTGGAGGCCATTAATGGAAAGCATAAAATGGAGGTTAGTATTTTTTACACGTTTCTGCTGTTGGAAATCAAAAGATTACATTCAAGATTGTCCGAGTAACTTTTCCTGCTTTATGCGGTATTTAAAGGTTATGTGCCGATCAGCTATCTTACACAGTCGTTTTTTCATAGAAATTAATGGCATCAAAATTAAACTTATTTCATGATGCTTAGCTTGTAAGAGCTCAAGTCACTAAAGATTCCAATACTAACGTGGAATTGTTTGCACATGCACCAAAGTATTATTTTTGTGATTTGATATCCCTATAATGTATTGCAAGCCACAAAAGAGAACTCACCGTTTTAAATAATTGCATATTGCATCTAGAATCAAAATTGCCAAGCTAGTGGTCTCTCTTTATAAAAAATGGGCTCTCTTTGGAAGCCCATATCTTGTATCTTCACGAAGCTACACTTGGGTTATGTCTGAAATTTGCTTCTTAGCTCTAGACTCTAGAGGCTTGGAAAATGCACATATACAATTTAAAGTTATTGCATTCACTAGACTTTGTTCTTCTACCATATAATCAGTCTTTAATCAAAGGCATATCTTTATCTTTGGCTTCGAAATCTGAGTTAAGTATGTCATTGTCATTTGCCTTAAATATCATCTTTTCTTTATCATGTATGGTAGCGAGTTAGTTCTAATAAAAAGTGCGTACAATATTCTGTTCTTAATATTCTACTGTTTTAGGATTCAAGTGTCCCTCTCGTTGTCAAATGGGCGGATACAGAAAAGGAAAGACAAGCTCGGAGGGTCCAGAAAGCTCAATCTCAAGCTTCAAACATACCAAATGCTGATTCACCACATCCTTCGTTTTTTGGAGCCTTGCCAATGGGTTATGTTCCCCCATATAATGGATATGGTTACCAGGTAGTTTTACCCGTTTCTTTGGTCTGGATTGTAAATTCTGAAAGAAATTCTGGTAGTCATCAGTGATTCTGTTTCCTCCTATTAACTGAGCTATGGGGATTGTCTAATACTTATGTCATGATGATTTGACTAAACATTTAATATCTATGAATTATTTATCACCTCATTATTTATTTAGGCTCCAGGAAGTTACGGACTTATGCAGTACCGCTTGCCACCAATGCAGAATCAACCTGCGTTCAACAATATGATTCATCAGGGAAGTTCATTGCGAGGAATTACACCTGACCTTGCATCCAATATTTCTCCTAGAAATTATGCTGTGCCTCCGACAAGTTATGTGGGCTCAGCTTACCCTGCTGTGCCAGGTCATCAGTACCCCATGGGATATCCTGGGGGAATCATGGGCCATCATCCGTTGACTGATTCACCTGGTTCGGCACCACAAGCAAATGCAAGCAGTGATTCTTCATCATCTTCCCCCGTTGGTGCAAATTCAGGAGGCCAGATTGAAGGTTTGCTATCAGTGATCCTCTTGGTTTCTGTTGCCTTTTGAAAGTATATTGCTGGTGGTGGCAAGTTATTAATTAGTGTATGCTCTTACTTAGGTCCACCTGGTGCAAATCTATTTATTTATCACATACCTCAAGAATTCGGCGATCAAGAGTTGGCTAATGCTTTTCAAGGATTTGGTAGGGTCTTAAGTGCAAAGGTTTTTGTTGACAAAGCTACAGGAGTTAGTAAATGTTTCGGTAAATGCCTTTTCTTTCACCTCTTAATCTGATATGATTGTTAAGGAGTTCTCCCTCTCAAGAATCTCTTTCTTTGCAGGATTTGTTAGTTATGACTCTCCAGCAGCTGCACAAAATGCAATAAACATGATGAACGGATGCCAGTTAGGTGGTAAGAAACTCAAGGTTCAGCTTAAGAAAGACAACAAACAAAACAAACCTTATTGATTGAGATATTAGTCTTGGAAGGAAGCAGAAATTGTTCCGGGGACATATTCGACTGGCTGCGGTATCAGCCTTTTGGGTGGATGTGGATAATCTGTGGTCACATGTTTCACTCTATCCATTTAATTGCTTCATGGGATCAAATTCCCAGACACTAGTAATTTATGGTGCATTGCATGTCTATGCAATTTGTATTCTGTGCATCATTGAATTTGATTTAGATACTAAATATTAATTTATTGATTTTTCCTCGATAACATCTGTTGTTAGTATAATGTTGTGGGGACAACCATGATAGAACGTTCCCCTAATCTATTTGTTTCCACATTCAATAACTTAGTCTCTTCAATTCTGATTTTTTTTCTTCAGCAAGATACATTCTTAGAGTTTATTCGAATTCTCTGTGTTCTCACTAGTGCATTGTACTCAGCACTTCTCTTTTGTTCCTTGGTGCAACATCTACTTCTTGATGCTTTTAAAGATTCATATTATCCTATAAAAGAATGGATGTTGTAGGGGGTGTATTGATTTTCAAGGTACCTGAAGTGATGATCCATATTCCTTTTGGAGAGATGCACTCAGACCCATGACATTCAGGTGTTATAACATCATTACGCACAAAGGTCTATCTTATTGGTTTGTACATGATATTTCCTTTGTCATCTGGCCATATAATCTCTCCGTTGCTGTCCCATGCTGATTTGTTCTGGAACTATGATTTATCGTTTAGGTAATTGTTTCCCCTCAACTGAATTTAGCCTCTACATTTGTTGCTTGTAGTTGAAATGGATAGGATTCTTTTCTAATTTGGAACATGACATCTATTGTGCCCATATTTGTTTAGTAACTTGGGTGAAGGTGTTGCAGATGCATTACGGTCACAATAAAGTACTATCGTAGAAATTGCAGGGTAACCAGGACCCTACATCTCAGGTATCAGTTGCTTGTATGTTGAGTATTCTTTCTGCTGGGATCATGAAGCATTAGCAAAATTTAACGTACCATCTATGTCCTATATGAGAATAATCAATTTATGAGAACCGTCATTGTGACATCACTTTGATTAAAATTGGAAGTACTTAGCACAGAGCTCTCGGAACTCGCTAACTTCGACAAGCCTCATTCAATATATGTTTCTGACATGCATGGTGACGTTACTCCTTTTTTTAATCTCCTTTGATTTTATGCTTGCTTATTTTCATGTTTCTTCATGACCGCGTTATGATGATCTTTCTTTTTTTTTGGGGGGTGGGGGGTAATATGCCCGGTGTCTCTCATCTTTGTCGTGCCGCAGTGCCAATGTTCCTTCGGGTGCTCGGTGCTTGCAGCAACATTATTCTTCTTGTTTCACCTGTAAGTAATTCTCGACTATTCTTCTCGTTTCTTATGCAAGACTTCGTACAGATAGATGCAAACAAATTGCATTCGTTTTATTCAGATTTGAGTACGAGTGATCTAAATTAGGGGTGAGTAACACTCGATTCGATTCGAAAAACCGATTCAACTAGACTCAAATTAACTTCGAGTTGTAATTTCATAAACTCGACTCAAAAAAATTTCAAGTTTAAATCAAGCTGTAAAATACAAATCGAATAACTCAAAATTTTTAGTAATTAGTAGATTGATTTTCAAGTTTGAGTTGAGACCCTTGACTATTTATGTATATCACATATGAAAAAAATATGAATAAATATATATATGTATTGTATATGGTTATGAAAAATCATTTAAATTTGAATCAAATAATATTATAATATTATGTATATTTACAATTAAATTTAAACATAAACTCAAAAATTTGATTCAACTCGAAAAAATTTCAAATCAACCTTGAATTATAAAATAATACTTGTCTACTCGAATAATTCGAAATTTTTTAACTCTATTCTATAAAATGATCGCCCCTAATCTAAATCCATTGGCTGCTTGAAGTGTTGTGGGCCCTCAACCCCTTGTCCCCTTTCATCATTTTTATTACTCGTGCCGGTTCTATCCAGTGCTTGAACCTCTTGGCCACGCAAAGGGACAAATCACTGCCACTTGTTCACGTATAGTTATAAGATTAAATAAAATATATGCTTTAAAATCACTACATGTTTCATTAAAACTTTGAAGGGGACACGAACGTGTTTGTTGTGGTAACAAAAAGAAAATATTAATCATTAAATTTTGTTATTTTATTATAGAATAGATACATTACGATAGCGTAAACAATAAAATTTATTATTTTAATATATCATGTCATTCTTTTTTTATATAAAAAAAATTAAGTTAGATATAGTTCCTCCAATTTAAGGTTAGATTATACCCAAGATTAGTAATTAGGGGTGTTCAAATTTTCGAACTAATTCAGTTAACCGACCGAACCGAATTAATTCGGTTAATTCGGTCGACCACCGAATTAATTCTGTCGGTTAACGGTTAAGAAAATTTTTAGAATTCGGTTAACGGTTAATTCCGTTCGAAATCGGTTAATTAACCGAATAACATATGGGCTCACCCTAAATTATTTAAAACCCAATTAATAATTTAAGATCTAATAACTTTTAAACCAAATCAATATTAATTAATTAAAAAGTTTATATAAAAGTTTAATTTTATAATTATATATTATTTAAATTAATTATAAACTGTTTTTTAATTAAAAAATATTAAATATATTATATATAACATATGGGCTCAGCCCAAACCATTTAAAACTCAATTAATAATTTAAGATCAAATAACTTTTAAACCTAAATCAATATTAATTAAAAAAATTATATAAAAGTTTTATTTTATAATTATATATTATTTAAATTAATTATAAAGTGTTTTTTTGAATTAAAAATATTTAATTTTTATATAAATTAGAAAATTTTAAAAAATTTTGATTAATTCAAAAATTAACCGAAATTTATTTGGTTCGGTTAATATTTTCGAAAAAAAACTCGGTTCGATTAACGGTTAAAGAAAAAAATTATGTTAATGGTAATTTACTTCGGTCGGCTACTGAATGAACAACCCTATTAGTAATGATATTATGTCATTTGTTTAACAATAAGTAATGATAAATTAATATAAAATTTATTTTTAGTATATCATATTATTTTTAATAATAATTAACGATATAATACTTATTATATAAAAAAATCTAACATAATTTAATGATTATATATTAGCTTTATCCCTTGATTTGTTATCATCGAATACCATTCCTACCAAAATACGTAACTTGGGTAAGCAATGGATACGGTTGTAGAGACTGAACCAATACTAAACATTAATGGGCCCAAACATCGAAGGTTTTAAAAAATACAATAACTTATTGCATAATTAATCTTGTGGTCGTACGACCGAGTCCTATTGAGGGCAATTCATAACGGAGGTCTTTCACGGAAGTTGCTCTCAATCTGGCGTTGGGGGCAGCCTACTACCCTACCTTTCCTTTATCCCATTACATACGGGAATAGAGTCAGCTAATTTAATTGGTCTATTTGATGCCTCATGTTATTGTGTTTCTATTTTAGTTATTTAATTTTTAACTTCAAAATCAAACTTAGTGTTGCATTTTTATTTTATTTTAATAATTGACCGTTAAATTTAACTATTAACTATTTATGTTTTTGTTGATTGTACCATAGTTGAAGTGGAAAGATTTTAATTAGAGACAAAAAATCATAAAAACCTATTAAACGAATCACATATAAATATTGAGATGAATTATTCGTTTATTACCTAAACTATAAGTTTTGATCCGTTTTAATACCTAAATTTTTATTATTTTAAAAATCATACTTAAAGTTTAGTTTTTGTTTCATTTTAATACTCATGTTCAAATTATTTTAAAAAGAAATTGAGAGTTTAGGAACAAAAACTAGGGCTGTTCATTCGGTTAAAACCGAATCGAACCGAACCGAATTAACTAAACTTTTTTTTTCTTTAATCGTTAACCAAACCTAACTTTTTTTCGAACATATTAACCAAACCGAATAAATTTCGGTTAATTTTCGAATTAAGCAATTTTTTTTTAAAATTTTCTAATTTATATAAAAATTAAATGTTTTTTAATTCAAAAAAATTATAATTAATTTAAATAATATATAATTATAAAATAAAATTTTCAGATAATTTTTTTAATTAATTAATATTGATTTAGGTTTAAAAGTTATTGAATCTTAAATTATTAATTGGGTTTTAAATGGTTTGGGCTTAGCCCATATGTTATATATAATATATTTAATATTTTTTAAATAAAAAAAACAGTTCACAATTAATTTAAATAATATATAATTATAAAATAAAAATTTTATATAATTTTTTTAATTAATTAATATTGATTTATGTTTAAAAGTTATTGGATCTTAAATTATTAATTGGGTTTTAAATGGTTTGGGCTAAGCCCATATGTTATTATATATAATATATTTAATATTTAAATTTTAATATAGGTTAATTCGGTTAATTAACCGTTAACCGAATTCTAAAAATTTTCTTAATCGTTAACCGACCGAATTAATTCGGTAACCGAACCGAATTAACCGAATTAATTCGATTCGGTTGGTTAATCGAATTAGTTCAATTATTTGAACACTCCTAACAAGAACGAAATAAAACTAATAGTTTAAATATTAAATAAAATTAAATTTTGAACGACAGATAAAAAAAACTAATTTTTATTTGGAAGTCGCTGATGTGCCTTTCTTGTGACATTACCACTAGTTTCCAATGAGAAGACGAGAAAAATACAATTTTTATTTGGAATATTTGAATAAACTATTAATTTTTTTTTCTTTTGGTAGGTGCTCATTGCACATGATTGTATTAGTATTATTTAATTATACCCTGTGGTACTAAAATTATTGTGAATTAATAATAAGGGTAAAGAAGATGATAGAGAACTACTTTATTAAGTCTCTCGACTATTAAAAGTCATAAAATGATCCTTTAGTTATATAGTGTTGCTTTGTTGAGTCCCTCGACTATCAAAAGTTACAAAATGGTCACATGACTATTCATTATGTTATAAAGTCGTCATTTTCCGTTAAAAAATTGACTATATTCCGAGTTGAATGTTAACTTACTGATCGTGATATGATAAAATCGGATCCCAGAATTTCAAAAGACTATCACATCTCACTTATAATGTGTCGTTTGCATGATTTCTTTTTTAAATTATACAAAAATAAGGACAAGTAGGTGTAAATAAATAAATGATAATAAAAGAAGAGGAGAAAGAGAAGAGCCCAATGAATTTAATATAAGAGATGCGATAACATCACTCGACAGTTTTCTTCAAATGCACGGATAAAACCAATGAATTTGAACAAGACACTTGGCTTTTGAAATCAACCGGAATCTGTTTTGCAGAAAACGCCGACGCATCCACCGGATTGTTTACAGGTACATCATAATGGTCTACATGCGGTATCGAGGCACTGAAGACGACATTCCATCGGCCTTTCTTCTTAGCGGAGGCAACTTACTCTCTGAAGTGGAAGATTCGACAGTCAAAGACTCCTGATTCAGTCAGTACCAACGGCTAATGAAGCCGTTCAGACCCCGGTAAGTGGGTGGATAAGGCTTGTCACAGTTAATCTGATCAATATCAAGTAGATTATCCAGTCTCCTTGATGAACCTGACGAGAATTGCGATCATCAAATGATGTCATTTTATAGGCAAGGGCATTCTGGTAGCAAAACAGATATTGCTTTTGAGAAATCACATAGGCTTTACCTCCGGAACTTTCAGTCGAGCTAAGCGACGACGGCTTTGAATGACAAATAATAATCTCTTGTGAGGCTTTATATTCACCTTGATATCAGGAGACGAGGCCAGAGAATATTTCCCAACAGAAAAACACCTACATGGAACAACCAAGATAGGTTCTTAGGAGATTCCAATGACAACCTATTAGTAAACAAACAGGAAGTAGCTCTTGACAACAGTTGGATAAAGTCTCGTGTCCCATATCTCCCACATTGATTATGCCTGTTGCCAAATGCTTACTAGATTCCATTGCATAGCGAGCAACCAAACTATTGCCACCTGGGGATGTTGATGGACTCACACCAGGAGAAGGGGTAAGGTTTTGTGGGCTTAACCGGCCAGTGTTAGACAACAGTGGACTATTGGAAGCATATGCTAACCACCTTGGTCCCACAGCCATTGGACCAAAACCGACATTAACCCCAACAGCCCCTGGTCCTGCCAACTGGGGAACAGGATAGGTGAGGACACTGAATTTATTCTCAAGAGCGAGGACATCAAAACAATATATCTGCAACCATGCAAGAAGAGTTGGTTATGATATTTGCAGCGCAAAGAAATAAACTAGAAAAAGGGGAGTGCACAATCTTTGTAAAAATGCATTGCCTTTGATTGGTGTATATCAGGAGAGTTGATCAACCTACGGCTTTTGGACTGACAGATTACTTGCAGCACTAGTTAGAGCAATAGTGCAATACAAGAAACTAAGAGAACTTACATACTGAGATCCCTGGCAAGCAACAACAACAAAATTTGGAAAGAAAAGAGATAGGTTAGAAGAAAAACCTACGCTACTGACAAGTCTTTATCATAAAATAAAGAACCAACAACACTGAATACTTTAATCTGCACCTTGAAACCCCCAACATGCAAAATGAATTCATATTTTCTCAAACTAATGTACTGTTTATATCAGCTAGCACTTAACTGTGTTGCAAGACCTACAGCTACAATCCGGGAACTGCATCTAATCATGCAAACGGATGATATAAATCTCAGCACATGCACATAACAGTGAGACCGAAGAGAGTAAAATCGAACTTCTGTAGGCGAGTTGACAGAGTTCCCTAACTGTGACTCCATACGGCAATCTTGGCCAGCGTTCTGACACAAGCTTGAACTATTGGTGTCATAGCCAGAAACGACCAATAGCATAGGATGAGAAGCCCTGAATCCTTCTTGTCCATCTGAACTTAGGACAAGGCTGCATCTGTAAGAATGAAACTGGACCATCGCTCTTTGAAACTAGTTCACTGTAATTAGAGGCATCCTCCACATCAAAGACTTGAAATCCATTCTGGTAACCAAGTAAGAGGACATGCTTGATGCGAGAAGGACCAAGTTCCAACCTTTCAAAGCCAGCCCATGTCACCTGTTCATGTAAAATAACAGAAGCATTTTAAACACCTCAAAAAATCCAAGAGAATTATGAAACTGAACCAAAATTTACATTCCCGGGAATGGAATTCCCGGACTAACCAAACGGGAAATGTGGATTCCATTCCCGGGGAAGTGGATTCCATTCCCACGTTCCCCCATCAAAACACCACCTAAAGGGCACCTTGCACCCCAGACAACACTGAGCTAAATGGTTATCGACGAGTAATGATAGCGAGTGGTGAATGCAATTAAGCTTTAAATCACCATCAACTCATTACATATACTGGACAACTCTACTGAGTAAACTAAAAGTTTTCAAGTAGCAGGCAAACTAAAAATTCAAAAGATGAAAGAAAGCAATCAGAGAAACAAATGTAAACGATGGATTCTGAAATGGAAAGTGAAACCTGATCTTTATGATCTTCAGAAGAAGTGGAAATGGATGCAGCGACGGAAGCACCGGCGGAGCGAACCGTGGAAGCGAAGTTACAAGCATTCGTGAAAACAGTCTTCAAACAAGTAGATATAATCCTTAACGAATTCGGAAGCAAGTCATTGTTCCTTCCTCTCCCTTTTCTCATCCTCCAACTATAAGCACCAGCGCCACCGGTTTTTCTCCTCCTCCGCCACCTTCACCACCAACACCAGCATCACAACGGCCTACCTCCACATTCACCAACGGTAAGTAGCATCTCCGGTCGCCGACGATCGGATATAACATCCGATATAAAATCCTCTCAACGGAACCAAGACTACTTCAGCCGACGGCTTGCTTGTGATTTGACTCCAACGAAAACAAAGCTTCTTTCCTCTCTATAAACTCTATTTATCCAATCAATTTCTTTTCACTTCTACATAATCATAATCTTATGCCTGAGATGTGAAATTAGATGTTAAATTTTAGTTTCGCTGATGTGGACTTGGCGGTGTGGTTTTTGCCTTTTGGATCACAACGAACACAGTGACTGTTGTCTGTCGCCGTGATGTCAGTAGTCGGGCTGTTTTTATTTGCTGCTGGCTTCAGTAAACTCTGTCTTTACATTGGTCTTGTTGGATAAATGTCTGCTCTCATCTAGTTTTAGGCTCTGTTGGGTTGGATATGAGTGATTTCTAAAATGCAATTTTTTTAACTTTATGATAAAATAATTGTTATTATTTTTTAAAGATTCGGGTTCAAATATCATAAATACTAAAAGTATATGTCAAAAGATTAAAAGTTCAATTTTAAATAAATACTTATTTATACTTATCCATATTAATCACAAAATAAAATAATTACAAGACAGTATATATTCTAAAAGTTTTAAATCATTAGATGATAAATACGTTCAAACATCTATGTTTGTAAAGATTAATACTTAAATCTTAGACTTTTAAAGATAACAATTACCCTTTTAATTATTAAAATAATTGAATTCTTAAGGATAAATTATGTGATATCACTATTTTATTTAACGAAGACAAGGATGACGAGGAAAGGTAAGTAGGATCACGTTGGTCAGAGGAGTTACGCGCCGCCAGGGGATCCATAATAAACAAACACGTGATAATTTAATATGCAGCCTCATTGACTATATATATTACACAAATTAGTAAAATTTAAGCCCGGCCAATGATCTCAAACAGAAGCTAAACCGACTCAAATTGATTCGGGATCCTTTATCATAACTTGCTCCAAAAAATAAATTATAAAAGAAAAAGACATTGGCTCTTTCATGTATCTATCCGACCAAAATTTACTAAACCATGGGATATCCTCTACTTTTGTTCCGCTTTCCTTCTGTACATGTCTACTATGTCCCAAAGACACTGTCATTCTTCACTTTTGTCCCCCTTGAACTTCATCTTATTCATGCGGCTTGTTTGTTTCTAAATCTCTTCATGGAAAGCTTTTGTGAAGAACGGGACCCGACGTTTTCTCTTGCTCTTTAAGCTGTTGGGGTTGCCATTAAGGAGCTGTATAACCTGCATTACGTATTAAGAATCAATTTGTTAACTTTTTTTTTTATTGAAGTTATGGTCCAACGAGTCGAATCGGGTCGGGACACTATATCATGCCTGACTCATTTGCGGTCGCCGTATCGAAGACTGATGTATGCACATCGATGCTGCCAAGAGGACGATGTTTGCTTGTCGGACATTGTAATCTTCTCCGAGAGCAGGATCGATCAGCTCTCTGATGTCGTTCTTCTTCAGCAAAGGCTTTGCCTGCCGATAAAAAGCATAAACTACATATGGATGCATAAAGAGTCCTTGAGTCGGATGATGATGTGTTCCCAGTGGCGTACCCATAATACAAGGCTCTGCCGAGAGTAATCCAAAGCTCTGCGACCGGTGACGAGTTCCAGCAGCAATACTCCAAAGGCGAAAACATCGGTTTTCTCGTCGACTATGCCGTGCATCAAGTACTCAGGAGCCAGGTAGCTGCAAAAAGAAAGCAAAAAAGGGAATCAGTTTAATTGTAGATCCCCCAACTGATGACTGCAAAGAAGTATAGTTTTAGGTATACAAATTTAGAACCCGAATGTGCCTTCGAACTTGGAAACGGTGTGGTGAGTCCATTGTTCCGGTAGCCATTTCGCGAGCCCGAAATCACAAATCTGTCACCGAATTCGGTCCTAATAATATAAAAACCGTAGCAAAATGTTCGCATTTCAGGGTTTTATTTGAAGGGTACCTGAGGATCAAAGTCCTTTGTAAGCAAAATATTTGCAGCCTTGATGTCTCTATGGATGATTCTCCTCTTACAACCTTCATGAAGATACCTTAAACCTTCAGCTGTCCCTAGTGCAATCTTAAACCTAATATCCCATGTCAGTTTTTCCTTGGAACCTGTACGAAATCGATACATAAACGACATTCATATTCGGATCGATCCGTTCGGTGTTCATAATCAGCAATTTTCGATATCATGAACTCACCGTAAAGAAGAGAGGCTAAGCTCCCATTGGGAGACAAGTCAAGGACAAGATGCATACCACCTTCAATTCCATAGCCGATTAGTTTAGCAGTATTGGGATGGTTAACATGAGCCACAATCCCAAGCTCGGACAAGAAATCCCCTATAATCTCATCGGCCGTGCCTTTTGTTAGCCTTTTAATCGCAACAAGCTGCCCATTTGGTAAGCTCCCCTGGTAAACTTCAGCGTAACCACCCTTTCCGACAAGATTCTCTGCACGAAAAAACAAATCATAAAAACCAACATATTTGGTCGCATTTCAAGCAGAACAGAGCATTAAATTACCGACCGGTGCTGAAGTTTCTGGTGGCGGTCTTAAGCTCGGAAAGACTGAAAACTTTCCTCGAAGACCTATCGTTAAATGAGTTGCCGTTGGCGAGAAAATCCGGTGCGACGGCGACGTTTTCCCGCATGCTACTACTCCTCAACGACAGCCTAAACGACCCGAAAGACTGCAGATTGGGTAATGATTTCTTCGATTTAGTCCTAAATAATTGCGCCAACCCTCGCCATCGAGAAACCTGCTTCGAGTTTCGCTCGCTTTCTGAGTCTATATTAGGTTCTTTACAAGAACGGCTCCTTTCGAATTCTTCACTCTTGAAGAAATCCTCGAGAACACCAGTGGGAGAACATGAATCAACCTTCTTCTCCATCTCTAAAGTTCATCGAGATGAACACAGACAGGGGGAAAAGAACAGGGTAATCTGTTTTTCTCGTCTTGTCTTCACCCCGACCGTTTAACTTGCAAAATCGTTTTGGTTCCTCTGCAAAAAAAAAAAAAGGGAAAAAAAAGACAAGAGAGGTGAGAAAACCCAGAAAATACGAGTAAAAACGAAGAAGCCAAGGCAATGCGTATACCATAAACTCTTTGGAGATAGATATTTCTTATTGTTAGAGAAAGAAGAGGGGGGGGGGTGCACATAAATTTTTGCAGTTTAAGATTTTATCATCTCTTGCTTCCTCCACAATGTTGTTTATAATGATTTCTTCTTGATAAAATAATGGGTAAATTGCACCAATCATTACTTAACTTTATTATATCTCCTATTTCACTCATTGAAATTAATACAATTAACTTTTTTATCACTCAACCGTTAAATATTTAACGACGTTATTTCAGAAAAAAAATTTGCACCAATACAATATCATTTTGCATCTATATAACAGCTCATTTATAATGTCGTTTAGTAAGAAAACGGATAGTGACAAAAAATGCTAATTGTATTAAATCTAGTGAGAAAATTAAACGAATTTAAAGTACAATGAGTGAAATAAGAGACAAGATAAAATTCAGTGATGCTTAGTGTATTTTACCCTAAAATAATAATACTATTATTTACTTCGGAAGTAAATAATACTTCAGCTTAAACACGTGGATTTTTAGCGTTGACTCCGCCGTGACATGTTAGAACTCCGTCCCGTTTCAATGGCTCATGGATTTATGAAATTAAATAAAAAGGGGCAAAGTGAGATATTTAATTATTCATAAAGGTAATAATAATATTTTGAATCTTTCTACTAAAATCTAGATAAGTGAATTAAAAATCTAAACAAGAATCAGTTTAGTTTAGGGTTTTTGGACAGATGGACTGCGTTGTGAACGTGTCATGTTGCTAAGTTAAAATCCTAAATCACTCAAATTTTATTGGTTGGTTTCGCCTTAATAAATCCGGATCGATCCAGATAGCACACTTGGCTTTTTTTTGGTGAGTCTCCCAGTGAGGATTTTCTGCATAGACAATGACTTGAACTCGAGACTTGCTTAAGCGATATCAAGCTGCTTAATGCTTGAACCAACCATATATGTGTGCACAAATGGTCCCTCCATTATAAAATATTGATTTATTAAGTCTCTTGACTATTAAAAATTATAAAATGATCATCTGACTATATAATATTGTTTTATTAAGTTTCTCGACTATTAGAAGTTACAAAAATTGTCATCCGACTATTCATTAAGTTCCAAACTCATTCTTTTTCGTTAAAAAATTTATGGTTCTCTAATTTAGACGTTAACATAATGACTGAGATATAATAGTCGTTTGAGATATTGTAATCATATTTTATTAAATCATCGTCAGCATATTAACGTTTAGCTCGGAATACTGTCAATTTTTTAACAGAAAATGACGAGTTTGGTACATAATGAATAGTCGCATGACCATTTTGTAACTTTTAGTAGTCAATGGACTCAACAAAGCAACACTATGTAATCAGATGATCATTTTATAACTTTTAATAGTCGAGAGACTTAAAAAGTAATTCTCTATAATTGAGGGATCATTTATGTAATTGACCATAAAATTTAAGTTAATATAGTATGTAATTATAAATTATTATTCCCTCATTGATACGTAGTCCACAAGTTTCACCCTAGAAATCATTTTTAATCACACGTCGTCCCTCGAGTTAGTTAAACCAAATGAATGTCACTTCCAATGAATTATTTAGGTGTAATGATAATAAATAATAGTCAATGTTTACAAGTCCATAAAATGTAAATCCACAATGAAAATATTAAAAATATATATATAATCTATTTTGTTATCTCATCTATAATATTTTAATTTATAATATGTTAAATAATTTATCAAGAAAAAGATCAAATAGTTCGAGTCTGAATTACAATTTGTCGGTGATATTTAGGTATCTTAATCCTCTTTTACAGTTCGTTTGTCGATACAATGATACATGTTTGTGTTGTTGATACAATGATACATGTCTGTCTTTGTTCGAGTTTCTTGGTTAGGTTTTAATCTTTCATTGTATGGTCCTTATGTGATCCTTAGTTGTTAGTTTTGTTTCAATTTTTATAGGAAAATATTTTAATTATATGTTTAACTTATAATACATAATTATAAATATTTATTATAATTGAAATATTTTTATTTAATAATTATAAATATTTATTATAATTGAAATACTTTTTATTTAATAATTATAAATATTTATTATAATTGAAATACTTTTTATTTTAAATAAAATTAGTAGTTTTAAAAAAACTATAGTTGGAAAGATAAGAGTAAAATTACATTAAATTAGATACATGTGAATCAGAAGTCACTTTTAAAAGTAGATTTTGATTGAGATGCAAGCCTAAGAGTATTGACAAAACAATGTGGTGCTTTTATTGTTCTTCTCCATTGTGGTTGGTGGCTCATTTGAGCCTTACGTTATAGTGCTGATTTGATAAGTAATAATACTATCAGATTTTGCTTTGTCGATTACTGCTTAATCTTTTGCCCTCAGCAACCAATAATTATAAATTAATCATAATAATACAAATATTTAATATATTTTTAATTTCACAAGTGGATTTAATTTGATAGATAAACCTCCACAATATTATTATTATTATTATTATTATTATTATTATTATTATTATTATTATAATATACTTGTGTCGGTATCCTTTTGTTTTTATAAATATCAAAATGGTTCATAACTGAATTTTACTCTCTCATATTTTTCTCACTGATCTTTAAAAGTTTTTAATTTCCTCACTGGACTTAATACATTGGATTTTTTAGTTACTAAACTATACTCTCTCTCATATTTTGATCACTCTGTCATTAACTAGTTAACAATGTTAAAATCGACGCCTTTTTTAAAAAAACAAAGTTTTCACCAAAGCGACGTTTTGTAACTATGTAAATGTGTTGAAAACATTTTGATATTTTGATATAACAAATTAAGTTAAATGAATTTTAAGATTTTCCAAATGATTTTCTAAGTATATTCGATAGAATTATTCGAATATCAAAACATTACTCCAAATCTTTCAAAGATCATTTTTAATCCTTACTCAAAGTGTAAAATTAAGTTTTAATCTTAAAACAATTTCAAAATAATTTTACAAAGTATTTCGAACCATTTCAAAGCTAAAAAATCCAGATTGCTCAGAGGGAACCGATTCCCCCCTAAGGGGGTACCGATTCCCCCCTGAATGGTTTGGCTCCGAGAATTCCAGTATGCTCGGAGGGAACCGATTCCCCCCACGCTCCAAACTGTTTTATTAATTGTTTTCACACTAAAACGACTATATTATTTTCTCTAATTATCCCCAACGTTCAGAAGTGATTCAAGGTGTATTTAAGCAAGCTTAGAAGCCATTGATCAAGAATAAGAAACATCAAGCAATAAGAAATCATAGAGAAACAAGAAAGAAAGCATCAAACACCAAGTTTGTGCAAATCAAGCCAATTTTCCTTTCAATATTCATTTTGCTTTCAAAGAACACCATTTGTGCTCATTTGTAATTATTTGTGAGTGTTCTTTTCTTGTTCTAGAATTGTGCAAACATCTTACCTTGTGAGGTTTTCCTTGTAAGTTTGCAAATTTGTAATATTCTCTTTGGGAAAGAGTGTTCTCAAGAATTGGGGTATATTCTTGAGGGTGTTGTAAGGTTATCTCTTTGGCCTCAAAAGAAAGAACAAATTAGTGAATTTGTTGGAAAATCCTTAGTGTGGATAGCTAAGGTAGTGGACGTAGACTTTGATTGAGAAAGTCGAACCACTCTAAATCGCTGTGCAATTACTTTCAATTTTCTGCAAAAGCTTTCACCAAATTTTTAATTGCCAATTCACCCCCCTCTTGGCCAATTCCGTCAATCGATTAACTCAATAATTGGTATCATAGCCTCACTCATTTGAATGTTTAATCGCCTCTTGAGTCGATCCGGGAAGAGTTAAATATATAAAGATGACGTCTACTTTCGGTTCATTCTCCATAGAAGAATCCAGACCTATTGACGTACCTCCACACTTCAATGGAACAAATTATCGTCATTGGAAGAGGTGTATGATGATATTCATCAAAGCATTTGATATGGAAGCTTGGATGATAATCAAGAAAGGATATTCCTCTCCTACTAAGAAGACAAAGAAGTTGAGTGTTCAAGAACGGAAGGAAGCTCAACAAAACTCAAAGGCTATGCACATGTTGTGTTGTGCAATTGATCCTAATGTATATAAAGGAGTTTCCTCTTGTTCAAGTGCCTAGGAAATGTGGGATAAGCTTGAGGAGATCTATAGAGACAAGGAAGAAGAAGAACCAATAAAAGTGATGTCTCTATTAGCTCTCACAGAGCCAAAGGTATCTTCTAACTCAAATATATCAAATTCAAAATCTTTTAATGAGTTACAAGATGCTTATGATAAATTATTTTCGGAGTTTGAGACCATGAACTCCAAATATAATAAATTGATTTCTAAATTTATTGCTAAAAATGATCTTCTTTTGAAAGCTAAAACAGACTTGGAAAATCAAAATGAAATGTTGAGAAAGGAGTTAGAGCTTTCAAAAATAAAATCTGAAAACTTTGAAAAAGAAATTTTCAAATTAAACAAACTTCTTCTAGAAATGAAAATGGATTTTGAAAATCAAAATGAAATCTTGAAGAAGGATTTAGAACTCTCAAAAATGAAATTTGAAAGTATTGAAAAAGAAAATTTCAATTTGAAAGATAAGCTTGAATGTTTAACAAGAGAAAAAGAGATCATTCTAAATAATTCATCTAGTTCAATAATGACAATATGCTCACATTGTCATTATCATGGTCATAAGGAACATACTTGTCCTTTAAAGAAAGGAAAACGATTTAAAATTAGACAAGTATGGGTTCCAAAAGGAACAAGAGGCATTGAAACTAATGTTCAAGGATCCAAATCAATTTGGATACCAAAATCTACTTAAATGTCTCTTGTAGGTATGTGAGAGCAATTGTGATAAAGATGATGATATTCAAGATGCTCTAAGCCACACATAAAAAGGGAATGGGTAACCTCTAAACTTAATGTTTTATTATTTGGTTGCTCATTTAGTTTATGCATGCATGAGATTTTAAAATGTTGAATTATGTTTTATCTCATGTATGTTGAAAAATATTGTATGATGAACATGGTAAATTTTGGTAATGTTTTATAAATTCTAGTTCATCATATTAATTTTTGGTTAAAATTGTTTTTAAAAAGTATTTGATATCTCTTTAACAATTGATATCGATTTTTCAAGAACTTTGGTTTTGCAAAATTTTGACCTAATTTTTTTTAATATTTATGCATAGATTTTTTGTTTAAATATTATAAAGTTTTAATGCATAACATTTTCAAAAACTTTATGCATGTTCTCTTAATCTCTATAATCAACATTGCATAATGTTTTATATGTGAATGGGTTAAAAGCATAATCTTTTGAAAAAATAAATTTGATAAAAGATACAATGATTTATTTTAAATGATTGCAAAATTGAGTAACATTGCATCTATTTTCGATTATGCTTGTTGGTCATAAAATAGGGATATATATATATACATGATGCATTTAGATTTTATATGACTATTTTGTGCCTAGTTGCTAGGGATGAGCATGATGATTTGTTATGGCATAGGAGACTTGGACATGCTAGTATGAGTATTTTGCAACGGCTAATTCAAGGTGATTTAGTTCGAGGGTTGCCTAAGCTTAAATTTGATAATGATAAAATCTGTAATGCTTGTGCTAAAGGAAAACAAAAGCGAGTTTCTTTTAAATCCATTAATGATGTATCAACTAGTAGAGTTTTACAATTGATCCATTTAGATCTTTTTGGGCCAACTAGAACTACTAGCTTGGGTGGAAAACAATATACATTTGTCTTGGTAGATGACTATTCTAGATATACTTGGGTTCTATTCTTAAGTACAAAAGATGAAGCATTAGAACATTTCATCACATTTTCAAAAATTATCCAAAACGAAAAAGGTTACTCTATCACTAGTGTTAGAAGTGATCATGGAACTGAATTTGAAAATCTTGGATTTATTGAATTTTGTAATTCTAATGGTATTAGCCATAATTTTTCAGCACCTAGAACCCCTCAACAAAATGGAGTTGTTGAGAGGAAAAATCGAACTTTAGAAGAAATGGCTAGAACCATGCTTTGTGAAAATAATTTGCCAAAATATTTTTGGGCGGAAGCCACAAATACCGCTTGTTATGTTGTAAATCGAGTAATAATTAGGCCAATTTTAAAGAAAACTCCATATGAAATTTTCAAAAATAAAAAGCCTAACATTAGTTATTTTCATCCTTTTGGATGTAAATGTTTTGTTTTAAACAACGGTAAAGAGAACCTTAGCAAATTTGATGCTAAAAGTGATGAAGGAATTGTTCTGGGTTATTCCTTAAATTCTAAAGCCTATCGTGTATTTAATAAAAGAACTTTAGTTGTAGAAGAGTCTATACATGTTGTTTTCGATGATAATCCCCTTCCGAGGAAGGATTCTTGTGTGAATGATGATGTAGGTGTTATAAATACAAATGACGTTAGACATGACGTTGGAAAACCATCATCAAAGGAAGAAACGAAAAATAAGGAAACTCATGATCCTCTTGAGAATCCAACCATTGAAAAAAAGGGAAGTATCTTATCCAAGAGAGTACAACTATGTCAAGGATGGTGAAATTATAGGTGATCCATCCAAAGGGGTAACAACTCGATCTTCTCTTAGAAATTTTTGTAATTATGTTGCATTTATCTCATGCATAGAGCCTAAGAATATTAAAGAAGCATTAAATGATGAACATTGGATTATGGCTATGCAAGAAGAGTTAAATCAATTTGAGAGAAGTAAAGTATGAACATTAGTTGAAAGGCCTAGTAATAAATCTACTGTAGGTACTAGATGGGTATTTAGGAATAAGCTTGATGAGAGTGGTAATATAGTGAGAAACAATGTTAGACTTGTTGCTCAAGGGTATACTCAAGAAGAGGGCATAGACTATGATGAAACATACGCTCCCGTAGCTAGGATGGAAGCAATTAGAATGTTATTAGCATTTGCATGTTTCAATGAATTTAAATTATATCAAATGGATGTTAAAAGTGCATTTTTAAATGGTTTTATAAAAGAAGAAGTGTATGTGGAACAACCTCCAGGTTTTGAAGATTCAAATTTTCCGGATCATGTTTTAAAATTGACAAAAGCTCTTTATGGTTTAAAGCAAGCTCCTAAAGCTTGGTATGAAAGATTGTCAAATTTTTTAATTGAAAAAGGTTTTTCAAAAGGGAAGGTTGACATTACATTGTTTTTAAAGCATAAAGGTAAAGATTTATTAGTAGTTCAAATTTATGTTGATGATATAATATTTGGTTCTACTAATGATGTTCTTTGCCAAGAATTTTCTAAGCTAATGCAAAGTGAGTTTGAGATGAGCATGATGGGGGAGCTCTCATTTTTCTTGGGACTCCAAATCAAGCAAAGAAAAGATGGCATCTTCATCAATCAAGCTAACTACGTCAAAGATATGCTCAAGAAGTTTGGACTGGAAAATGGGAAACCTCATGACACTCCAATGAGCTCTTCAACAAAGCTTGACTTAGATGAAGGAGGTAAATGTGTAGATGTTAAATTATATAGGTCAATGATTGGATCTCTACTTTATCTAACTGCAAGTAGACCGGATATTATGTTTAGTGTTTGCTTATGTGCTAGATTTCAATCATGTCCTAAGGAATCACATTTACTAGCTGTTAAGAGAATCTTTAGATACCTTAAAGACACTCCTAGTCTAGGACATTGGTATCCTAGAGACTCTAGCTTTAGCTTGCATGCTTTTTCTGATGCGGATTATGGAGGATGCAAATTAGATAGGAAAAGCACCTCCGGTACTTGCCAATTCCTTGGAAATATGCTAATTTCTTGGTTTTCAAATAAACAAAATTGTGTTGCATTATCTACCACTGAAGCCGAATACATTTCAGCTGGTAGTTGTTGTGCACAAGTTTTATGGATGAAACAACAACTTTTTGATTATGGAATTGAAGTAGGTACCATTTCTATCAAATGTGACAATACTAGTGCTATTTGTCTCACTAAAAATCCCATCCAACACTCTAGAACTAAGCACATTGAAATAAGACATCACTTCATTAGAGACCATGTCACTAAGGAAGATGTAGTTCTAGAATTTGTTGATACTTTGCACCAATTAGCGGATATCTTTACAAAACCTTTAGACAAGGAACGATTTTGGACACTTAGGAGAGAATTAGGTTTGACCAATCTATCTTCACTGAGTATTTAAAATAATTTTAGAACTTTTAATAATAAATGAAAAATGCTTATAATAGCAATCTTTGATTGCATTCATTGCTATTAGTTAGGGGGAGTTTATGATTCGTGATGAAAAATTAATTTTATATTCAAATATCGTTTAAAGATTAATTGAATTGTTTGAACATGATTAATTTTCAATATATGAGTTGCCAATACCACTAGAGGAAATTAATTTAGCATTTTGGGTGTTTAAAATCGGATTTTAGTATTTTGGTGCAGAGGGAATCGATCCCCCCTTGAGGGAACCGATTCCCCCTTTGAAGGGGAACCGATTCCCCCCACAGGGGAATCGATACCCCCCTGGGGTTCTGGTTAAACACGGGCAGAACCCTTATTTTGTTCAAAACCCTGCTTCCTTCCGCCGTTTCTCTCCTTCTAAGCACTCAAATCTCCATTTTTGCTTCAAATCAACGTTTTGAATTGGAATTCACTTTAAATATCATCCTCTAAACCTGTTGGAATCATCAAAAACGTGCAAACTTCATCTAATCTCACTCAAATCCGAAATCATTCAAGGTATTTTTCCAAAACTTTTTTTATCAATTTATGAACATAGAACTAGTTTTAATTAGTTCTAGGTTGAATTTTTGATCGGGCATTGATTATTTAGTGATTAGAAACTATATATTACAACTAATTTCATCAAAAACACAAGATTTTTCCTAAATTTTCTAAATTTTCGAAATAAAAAATTAATTAATTTTCAAATTATTGTGTTTTGATTAAATTATGTTGTTATGAAAACTATACATATATTGTTTCTCAAAACCATATTTTTCAAAAGTTTTTCAAAAATTTGCCCATTAGGATTGATTTAGAGAACCTTGAAATATTGAGGACTCAATTGAGTTTTGGGATTGATTGAATTGCATACATGTGTTTTCTAAATTACAGGTTATCAATTATGTTCCGATTTCCTAAACCATGTCCAATCCTAAACGTGCTAGGTCATCATCTAGTCATTCACACCGTCAACCAAATCCACCTCCAAATCCTCCTCCTATTCCAATTTCTAATCTTAATCCCATTGATCCTAACTTTACTATCCAAAATTCGTGTTTCAATCATTCTGGTCCTAGAAATCATCGTTTTTGGTATTATCAATATTTTGACTCTTACAAAATCCGAGAAGAACGTATTCCTTCTCGTCAAGCTATTTTAGCTATCAATTTTAAATATCTTCCGCTTTTACAAGAGTGGATATTTGATAAACTCTTTGACCTTGAACCCATCGTTTACCATCAACTTGTGCATATTTTCTATTCTAATGTTGTTTGTGTTAAAAACCAAACTGAAACCGAAACCATAGGAATTCGTTCCTACCTTCTAGGACAATTCTTATATATTTACTCGGATTACATAGCCAATACATTCGGATTAGATAATGATGGTATTTCAAATGAAAAATAGGTTTTAGGATCTCGTTATAAAAGAAGGGATAGTGTAAGTGTCTTAGACCTTCATGAACGTTTTCTTCATCTAATAATTTCTTGGTGGTTTCGACCATCCGGAGGTCGTTATTCTACTCTTAGAGCCTTAGATCTTTGGTGGTTACATTGTTTCGAAAACAATATTAAAATCAACCTACCTCAGATTATTTTTGCTGAAATTGTTGAAACCGTAAATCTTGTTCCTAACAAAAAACTCTGTTCATCTCTTGTTTACGGTTGCATTTTGAGTAATCTGTTTTCCAAAGCTAGGCTTAGAGTCGGTCTAGATGCCGTTTTTCCCCTTAAGAAACAAATTAACCTTCTTTCCTTAACGAGAGTGGGATGGATTAAGGATAAGGAAACCGGTGAATGGGTTCGATCTTCTGCAAATACTCCGGGAGCTAGTTCTTCACAAGCTCCACCCGAAGCTGACGAAGATCTCGAGCTTGAGCAATTAATGCGAGACATCGATGAAGCCGAAGATGAGCCTGAGCAGCCCGAGGAGCAGCCCGAAGAGCAAGCACAACAAACGCATCAAATGCCTCCATATTTCCAATTCTTTATGGAGACATTCGATTTTCGATACGCTACCATGGATTCACGCTTTTCTTCTATAGAGTCCCACTTATCTACAATGGGAGCTCAACAATTAGAAATTCTTCGGGAGATGCGTGCAAACAATGAAGCAACCAACGCGCGTATTAATGACCTCACTAACGAAATGGCCGCTATGCGAGCTCGTTTTCCTCCTCCTGATCCGGATATGTGATTCAATGTTTTGCTTTGAACTCCAAACTTGTTGTTTTAACATTTTGAATATTTTGGAATGTTTGAATTTATGGATTGATTGACTTTGAATTTGTTTGGATTTATGAATGGTTAGAAATTATCTATTTGGTGTGATTAAATTTATTCATTATTGCATCATTTACTTCATGATTAGATATATGACCAATTTTTCCATTTCACATTAATTATGAATATTGATTATGAAACTAATGGCTAACGTTTCTCTTGCTTGTGATCTTAGCAGCTTATATTGTATATAATCAATTGGCTAAATGATTTCAAAACCTTGTTTAAATTCTTTAAAATGTCTTTTTGATTTAACAAAAAGGGGGAGAAGTGTTAAAAGTATTTTTAAATGATAAATGGGAGAAGTGTTAAAGTAAGGGGGAGTAATTTCAAAACTTGATTTCAAAATCTTAAAATTACTAAAATGTTTTGTTATATCAAAAAGGGGGAGATTGTTGAAAACATTTTGATATTTCGATATAACAAATTAAGTTAAATGAATTTTAAGATTTTCCAAATGATTTTCTAAGTATATTCGATAGAATTATTCGAATATCAAAACATTACTCCAAATCTTTCAAAGATCATTTTTAATCCTTACTCAAAGTGTAAAATTAAGTTTTAATCTTAAAACAATTTCAAAATAATTTTACAAAGTATTTCGAACCATTTCAAAGCTAAAAATTCCAGATTGCTCAGAGGGAACCGATTCCCCCCTAAGGGGGTACCGATTCCCCTCTGAATGGTTTGACTCCCAGAATTCCAGTATGCTCGGAGGGAACCGATTCCCCCCAGGGGGTATCGATTCCCCCTTGTATAACGGTCAAAATATTTGAATTTTATATTTAAGGAACCGATTCCCCATAGGGGGTACCGATTCCCCCCACGCTCCAAACTGTTTTATTAATTGTTTTCACACTAAAACGGCTATATTATTTTCTCTAATTATCCCCAACGTTCAGAAGTGATTCAAGGTATATTTAAGCAAGCTTAGAAGCCATTGATCAAGATTAAGAAACATCAAGCAATAAGAAATCATAGAGAAACAAGAAAGAAAGCATCAAACACCAAGTTTGTGCAAATCAAGCCAATTTTCCTTTCAATATTCATTTTGCTTTCAAAGAACACCATTTGTGCTCATTTGTAATTATTTGTGAGTGTTCTTTTCTTGTTCTAGAATTGTGCAAACATCTTACCTTGTGAGGTTTTCCTTGTAAGTTTGCAAATTTGTAATCTTCTCTTTGGGAAAGAGTGTTCTCAAGAATTGGGGTATATTCTTGAGGGTGTTGTAAGGTTATCTCTTTGGCCTCAAAAGAAAGAACAAATTAGTGAATTTGTTGGAAAATCCTTAGTGTGGATAGCTAAGGTAGTGGACGTAGACTTTGATTGAGAAAGTCGAACAACTCTAAATCGCTGTGCAATTACTTTCAATTTTCTGCAAAATCTTTCACCAAATTTTTAATTGCCAATTCACTCCATCTTGGCCAATTCCGTCAATCGATTAACTCAACAAAATGTCTATTTTAACGTTGTTAACTAATTAACGGTTGAGTGACCAAAAAAACTCAATGTATTAAGTTCAGTGAGAAAATTAAAAATGTTTAAAGTACCGTGAGTGAAATATAAGAAAGAATAATGTTCAATTATCAAATTTATAATTTACCCATATCAAAATGAATAAATAATATAATATGAAGATAGTGCGATGATTGATAAGTGTAATGAGACGACGATAACTTGTGGGGAGTACCTTCCTTGCATTGCCCAATTATTATAAAGTTGCACTTATTTTAAAGGATAAACTGCATATTTAGTATATAAACTATCAGTTTGATTCGTTTTAGTATCTAAATTTTTAATTTTTTTAAAATCATACATAAATTTAGTTTTTATTTCATTGTAGTACCTGTCATTAAAAAATTAAAACAATTAGTTCTTAAACTATCAGTTTTGATATGTTTTAGTACCTAAATTTTTAACTTTTTTAAAACTTAAAATTAGATTTTGAATGGGAAACTAAAATGAAACAAAGACTAAAGCTTTTAAAGATGATATATTAAAATAAAACAAACCCTAAACTTTAGGTATAATTTAAAAAAAGGGTAAACTATGCCGATAGTCCATTTTTGTTATCGGCTTGATCGACTTTGGTCACCGAAAAGAAATTAAGGGGAAATGGTATCTTATGTTATCGGTCCATCCGGTTTAAGTCTCTATGCTATTAATTTTGTTTAACCCCCTTTTATTTTAAGTCTCTTTTGTTGAAGTCACTAACATGGCTGAGAGATTAAAATCGAACGGACCGATAACATTAGGGACTGAAATCGGATGGACTGATGGCGTTAGTGACAATTTCCCCTTAATTTTTTCCGATGACCAAAGTCAGTCAGACCGAAAATATAAGAGACTATCAACATAGTTTACCCTTTAAAAAATTAAAAAAAAATTGTACTAAAACATATCGAAACTTATAATTTATACATTAAACGTGTAATTTACCCTATTTTAAATTAACAATAACAGTTTTTTAAAAAAAAGTGACACCAGATTCATATATGACAAGAATGCTGATTGTTTTAGATTGCAAGTTGAAATATTATAATAGGGCGGTTAGGCGCATCAGCTTTCCGATTACTTTCTCTTTAGCCATTTTTATATTCCGTTCAAAAAATTGATTTAATATATGTGGGTTTTCATTTATAGTTGAAATTATATTTCAAAGTGTTTAAAATGTGAGATTTAATTTGAAAAAAAAAATTAGATGTTCTTTCAAAAATGGCGTTTGATTTTGTTTTTATTGGGAAAATGGACAGAGAAACCGACGTACTAAAAATACAAATAAAATCAACTCAAAGGACGTTTTTAAGTCGTATAGAGACGCAAAATCATGCATGCAATGCAAAAGGAGCAGCTTGTCGCTTACACTTGAGCTTTCTAAAGAAGCCAGGTGTTTGTGCCTTAACTTGTGACTTTTAAATGGGTAATAAAAATTATAAATTTAGGTATATTAATAGGGTTAAGGGTAACGGTTGCTCCTGTAGTAGATTAAATTTATCAATTTCGTCTATATCGTATTTTCGCATCAGTTTTGCCTTCGAAGTTGTTTAATTGTATTAAATTGTATCGTTAACCGTTTTGACTAACAAAACCGCTAATTTATGCTTACGTGGACGCCAACTGTTTCCACGTCATATGACTAAAATTGTGATTTCGTTTCCACGTCAGAGGACTAAAATCGTGATTTCTCATTTCTTTCTTCTACCACCCAAAACTACGTAGTTTTGGAAACAAATATATATCATCAGTTTAAGTTTCTTCCCCATATTTTTTTACTTTATTTATTTTCTTCTCTAATCCTTTCACCTGTGCTCTCCACTCTAAGGTATGGTTGCTTCATCAGTCAGTCACGAGACACCTTTGATCGTCAGTGACCACCGCATCAGTCGTCACCGACCACTGTTCGGGACCCAAAATAAATCAGCAAAATTATCTTGTGCTCTGATCCCATGTAAATATATTGTGTTGTGGCACATAATTCTGTACAAGTATACACAATCAATGCAAGTAATATAGTAGTGAGTGACTGTCGTCTCCACAGGGATTGGAGTGACCTAGAGTAAAGTTTATGCACTATTCTAAATTATCTAAGTAAAGTTAGTGCGGTATGAACAAATGAGAAATAAAAGATGTGGCAAAATGATATGTATAAGGCGATGGAATGTTGTAGCAAGAATTTAAGTAAAAGCAAAGGTATGCTAAAGTAGTAAAATAAATTGAACTTTGGAAAATGAGATAAGACTTGACAACCTCACACAACCAAGCTTCTATAGAGGTAATTGGCATGGATTTTCTATGGAAATTATATTATGTGCTACGAATGGTTTTCGCTCTTATGAGTATGATGCCTGACATGATTTTCTGAAAATGCTCCTAAACTCTCTCAATCAAGAAACATGATAAGACTAAAGTTACAACAATACCTCTCAGCGTGAATTGCAACACTAGCCTATTGAGTAAGTATTATCCCTTTTAGTTGAATAAAACCCTCTCCATATTTCTAAGACTGGTTAGAACCTCCCCATCCCGGTTTGGTCCCCTCGCTCAGGTAGATCTAACCTGTCTAGGCGACAGGAAATGCTCAAGGCTCAACCTAAGTTAATATTTTCTTTCCCCTTGTTTGAAAGCTTTCCCCAACTTCTCCCACTAACGTTGCTATGATGATTAGAAGAGTATTTAAAACACTCTAAGAAGCCTAAATCTCCCCAAAATAAACTGGAATCACTTGGGTTTCTAAAAACTCCCACTAAACCCATTTTGATTTTTCTTTACCAAAACTTACAAATGGAACCTTGAATTGAAGTTGAAGGTGAGAGGAAGATGATTCTTACCTTATTTTCTCTTGGTAACAAAAGAAATCTATAAAGGTTCTACCTTTAAGCTTGGCATTAAAGAAAGATAAGCTGGAGAGAAGAGAAGAGAACAAGACAAGAGTTGTGGATAGAAAGAGGGATATGCATAGAAGTGATTAATGGTGTTCAACCTTTATTTTGAATAATAGTCTAATTACACTATGGGTCCTCCTGATTTTAGTTGCAACTGAAAATACCCCTTTTACTCTCTATTGGGCTTAACTCCAGCCCAAATCCATCTCAAATTGGGTCAAAGCCTCTTACAAGCTAGAGATTTAATCTAAGGTCCATTTCGAGTTAGCCCAAAACTCCTAACCCGAGATCCGGGGCATTGCATGATCCATGTGATCATTTCTTTTTCCTTCATCCATCTTTCTCCCACTCAAAGATTCCAAAAAACAAAAAATACCCTCAATTAATTTCAATCCTTAGTCATGATCTTTTGTGGAAAATAAAATCTACCCAAATTAGGAAATTCAGTTAACCGAAAATAGTAGCCATGGAAGCTGGGAAATTTAAGCAGGCTGTTCTTGTTTAGAATAAAGGGGAATTTTGATTTTGAAAAGTTTAATAACAAGGGAGAAATTGATGAGAAAATATGATATGAGTGAAATTTTTAAATTTTGCCTACTATAGGGGTAATTGTAATCCTTAAGTTATATTAATATAAAATTATAAAAATTATAAACAATATTTTATCTCAATATTGATAATTATATCTATTCTTTATTATTAATAATAATTTATTTGAATCTTCAAAATTTTAAATTTTTTAATTATATTTTTAAATCATTATCTCTCAATGGGCCAAAACCCTTGCATCCCCTCAAACCTCTGTTTTGAAAACCGGATCGGACCGGCTGGTTCAATCGGGAACCATTGCTTAATCTGGTTCAATATAAACCGGTTGAACCGCTATTAGTGAACCGGCCAGAACCGCTGAACCGTTCGAACCGGACCGGCTGAAAACCGAAAAAAACCGGGATTTTTGTTTTTTTTAAAAAAAAATTAAACCAAACAACGTCGTTTGTTAAACGAGCCAAGTCGAACTCGAGTATTGTTGAGCTCGACTCGAACTTGAAAACTTTAAAGGTAAGTTCAACTCAACTCAAACTCACAAGCTAAAAATTATCAAGTTCAACTCAAACTCGAAATATAATATTGAAACTTGAACTCAAAAAGGCTTAAACTCAAAAAAAAATTAGAAGCTCGATTGAAGCCTAAAATTCGAGCTTGATTGAAGTGAAAGAATAGTTCACTCAATGCTCACCAAAAGGCTCCATGATTTTGAATGTCAAATTACCTCTATTATTTATAGAAATTAGTTGTGATGCGCTTCTATGTTTCTTAGCAATGTGAGATTGTTTTGTTCTAATATTTTTACTTTTTAGACTTTTGGGATGCTCTTCTATGTTTCTTAGCCATGCGAGATTGTTTTTTTTTAAATTAAACCAAACAATATCATTTTGTTATGATTTTTTAACCCCAATTTTTTTAATTATAGTTATATAATTATATTTATTTTTTAATATGTTTTACCTTAAATATTATGTTGTAGTTAATTTGAATCATTTTGTTTCACTTTATTTTATATTTTTTAACTTATATATGTTATGACTTATGATATAAAAAATTATTTTTATTAAATATTTTTGATATTTTTATTTAATTTTTAAATAATTATGACGTCGTCCGGTTCTTCTGACCGATCGAACCGGTTCGACCGGTTGAACTAATGAACCGATAGCATGATCAGTTCGCTAACCGGTCTGATTCTGAAAACCATGCCTCAAACGCTAGGCTAAGCAAACGACGTAAATAATTTTGCGATGATTGGTAATGAGTTTTTAGGGTATTTGGTCAGGGACGGATCATATGGGTGGGGCTCGCCTCGTATTTTCTTTTTATCCAAAAACATTCTAAATCTTTATTAACTTGAATTTTAGTTAAATTGAATTTTGATATCTAATTTTAAGTGTTTTTTAGGATAATCAACATTTTAAAGCATTGAATATTAAATTTCACGTGGGTATTAGTTTAGTGGGTAGTGGGTAGATGTAAATGTAAAAAGTCATACCCGTTATAGGTAGTGGGTAGGTGATGGATTTAAGACATTACCCGTCCAACATCCACTCGCTCCACATCCGCCCAGCCACTAACTACTCACTATATAAATTTTTTATCATTATGAATTTAGATATAATTTTAGAGATTATTCTGTATATCTTAAGATTTTATAAGACATGACTTGTAATTTAATCTAATGTTAGGATATAAACATTTTTAGAATTGAAGACCATCGTTTCTCTTTTCTCAAATTGATGGGTATAGACGGGTATGGGCGGGTACTGACAAATATGAGATGGGTGGTGGTATCCAGTTGGATAGTGAGAATGAATTTTGAGAATGTATCCGCATGGGCGGGTATGAATTTAAAAATTTTACCCATCGTAGATAATGGGTAGATGATAGATATTAAAAATATTAAGTGAATATGGAGATGAAAAAAAAGATATCTGCACCTACCCCACCCGATTGTCATCAATACCAAAGAGTATAATTAATTAAATTATTAATATCAAAGAAGAATAATCAATTCAATCGTAATGAATAACGCATATTAGTATGATCCCTTTTAATCATATCATTATACGAACGTTAGCAAAAAGAATCTGATTGATTAAAATTTTAATTATAAAGTTTAATTAGATGTGAATTTTTTAAAATTTTTAAACCTGTAAAAGAATTTACAAATAAAAAATAGAAACCCAAGTTGGAGCAGATCGAAACAAAAGCAATCAAATTAAAACAAAAACAACCACATCATCACGAAATACTATTATATTACACGACAAAAAGGGATCAAGTTCCACTTGCCAGCTCGTTTTCTCTGTCTTTCAGTTCTCTTCGATCCGCACTTCCCTAATCTGTACTGTTACCACTGTTTTTCACGCATGGTAAATCAGGTGAGTCAACTCAGTAACACGATAAATAGTCAAACAGGCGGCCTTTCCCATCTTCATTTTCAAAACTCTCCTTCCTCCTCTCTTCTTCTCTTCCTATCTATCCATTTTCATTTCTAAATCAATGAATTTCTAGCTATAGCAAAAGTTTCCCTTTCCTCATCCAATGTCCCTTTTGTTGTTCTTCTTCATCTTCTTCGTCTCAACTTTCTTCCCACTATGCATCGCTCAGTCATGTCCTTTGAACTTCACTATCCTAAACCCTCTCCTCCCCAACCCCAGGCCCCGCCTCAACACCTCCATGGAGTGCCACTACGTCCGCCAGGGCCTACGCCTCGTCCTCTCCGACTACCTTAGACGCACCTCTTCCTTCTTCCCTCCCTTGGACACCGCCGAGTCCTGCTGGCAAGCGTACCAAACCCTCAACCCGAACTTCGACATGCGTTCCTCTTGCGGTTTCCAGACCGCTTGGATCTCCCAAGGTTGTTTGAACTTAACCACCAAATCCAGCTTCGAAGCTCTGATCCCCAACGCCACCTTATCCGACGTCGTCTTGAATTGTAACCAGTCGTTGCGGGGTTCGGCTTGTGCTTCCTGTACTCGAAGCTTGGCCAATGTACAAGCTAACTTGGCCGACAATTCGACCGCGAACGTGTCGGACTGCACGGCCTACCCGACTATTTACGCCGCTGCTTTTGCTAATTTCCCCGGACCAACGGATGAAGACAGTGCCTCCTGTTTGTTCTCGGTCGGGCCCGGCAACAACAGTAATCATAGGACTAACCGAATAGGTTTGATTTTGGGTGTTTTGATTGGTGTAGGCGTTGGTTTAGCTGCTTTGATTGGTGGGTCTTGGTTTGCATATAGAAAACACCAGGCTTCCAAGAGAAAGAAAGGAAGAGACAGAATCAGGAGCCTCGAGATGGGTAGCTTGGGTGGCTCTGGATTGGGTTCAATCAGTGAAAGTACCAACTTGATCCACTTTTCCTTCGATGAAATCAAAGAAGCTACTAAGAATTTCTCGAGAGACAACATCGTTGGAAGAGGAGGCTATGGTAATGTCTACAAAGGTTACTTGTCCGATGGCTCCGAGGTTGCCTTAAAAAGGTTCAAGAACTGTTCCGCTGCCGGCGATGCCAATTTCACGCATGAAGTCGAGGTAATCGCCAGTGTTCGGCATGTCAACCTCGTTGCTTTGAGAGGATATTGTACGGCCACCACCACGTTAGAGGGTCACCAGAGGATAATCGTTTGTGATTTAATGAAGAACGGGAGCTTGTATGATCATCTGTTTGGTTCCATGGAAAAGAAACTCAGTTGGCCTGTTCGACTCAAGATTGCACTCGGTACAGCTAGGGGACTGGCTTATTTGCATTACGGAGCACAGCCTTCAATCATTCATAGGGATATCAAAGCGAGTAATATACTTTTGGATGACAAATTCGAGGCGAAGGTAGCCGATTTCGGACTCGCAAAGTTCACACCGGAGGGGATGACTCATTTGAGCACCAGGGTAGCTGGAACGATGGGATATGTTGCCCCTGAGTATGCATTGTATGGTCAATTGACAGAGAGAAGCGATGTGTACAGCTTTGGTGTAGTGCTTCTTGAGCTGTTGAGTGGAAAGAAGGCGCTCGTAACGGATGATGATAACCAGCCTTCTTTGCTGGCTGATTGGGCATGGTCATTGGTGAAGGCCGAGAGAGCTTTGGATGTTATCGAAGACGGCATGCCAGAGTTGGGGCCGCCGGAGGTTCTTGAGAAATACGTGTTGGTCGCGGTCCTTTGCTCGCACCCCGAGTTACAATGCCGGCCGACGATGGACCAGGTCGTGAAAATGTTGGAAACAGACACTTCAGTTCCAATGATCCCCGAGCGGCCAATCCCTCTAGTGGCTCATATCGACGACATCGAGAGATCAGTAAGCAGTAAAGGCTCGGGTCAATTCTCGGGTTCAGGCTATCAGATGTTTGCTTACGAAAGTAGTCATCATTCAGGCCGTAAGGAGGAAGGGCCAAGTTCAAGCTAGATTCATTTGAATTCAATATGGGCCACAGAATTGCATCCCACATTTGTAAAGAAGATCAAATTGATTTGTTCAACAAATAATGCTTCATTGTTTTCTTTTTCTGGAAATTCCTCATATATATATACATATATGTATACATGTCATGTTTTTAGCCAACCTGTGGCATGGAGTTTTGGCCTGATGAATACAAGGTAATTGCAAGAATTTGAGTGTTGTTTAATGCAAGAACGTGATTTCTAGACCATATTGCCTGATTTGCAGCCTTCTGCATGTGCTGTTGCTTCTGCATAATTAATAGCTGCAATATTAGAATATGTATGCACATATTGTAGAACTGGGGCGGCGCTATGCATAAATATCATTGCGGTTCCAGCAGCCATAGTTTAACAATTACTGAACATTGTTGACCGAATGTGATTTTTTATTTTATTCCCTCGGTTTTTAAGATTTTGTCTTGATTAATCCGGATCGACATGCGTCGTATATCTAATTTTAGTGGGTGAATTTTTCGGAGTAAATTTTGTGTATGCACAAAGATTCAAACTCAATATCTAATTAAAGATATCAAGCTACTTACCTCTTGAATTAACCGCGTTGATACCGAATGTGAATTTGATGTGCCAGAATCTCATAAGACGGCCAAAGGGTAGTTTTTGACTTTTCTTAGCTTGACCAACAATACTATGAAACCATTATATTCTTAAAATTTTATAATTTTACGTTATCTAAATTTTCAATATAAAATTCGTACTTTTATCCTAAAATCTTGAAAGTTGACTAATCAAAGCTAGAAAGGTGGCTGATGATTGTGCAATTCCTTGATGGCCTGACCTGGATTTATACCTGATAAGTTTAAGCAATGACCCATCTCTACTTTAAGCAATGTTCACCGCATGCAAGAGTGATGAAGCACGTGATTTTTCCCAAAAGAAAATCTTGAAACCTTTTCATTCTCGGATCAGATCCAGTTCCAAGAAAAGGGTGACTAATTTGGTGTTTTGCAGCTTTCTTTGGGTATTCCCGGTTTTAGTCCCTATATATACTATACCAAAATTTAGGATTAAACTCCTCAACTTACATGTATAATACAGGTATGGGACACGTTAAAAATAGAAGGCCAATTAAATATATGATGATCAAATTATAGAGATAAAGTTGAAGGACTAGAATCATAATTAGACTTGTCCTAACAAAACCTCCATAATTGGAGAGAGATGGTTTCATTGTAATGTTGAAGTAAAAAAGAGTGAAGACAGTGAACAAGAAAGAACTACTTCAAATGCTGAAAGCATCTGTCTTGGTAGGTCTAAGCGATAACCAAAGAGACAAACTGCAAAACATGTTTTTGAACATGATCAAAAACACGTGTTAACAAAAATGTAAATGACATAGATGATGTATGCGTATAAGCCTAGTGAACATATATTGTTTCAGGCTTATTCTCTTTTCCGTTAGTATCGATATACACAAAGTTAAGTACAGAGCTGAAGGTGACAATGGCCATCAAAGGGGTAAGTGCACCTCTCTTGCCCAGAGAGAACAATATGACTCGATAATCTTCTTTGGCTCTTAATTGAAAACAAAAGGAACCTTTGGTTTTGGACGTTGGAAGACTGGAAACAGGATATGGGATATAGGAGTCTTCTCATATGTGGTGAGTTCCTATCTCTTCAATATCAGGTACTCGTACAACTATGTGTTCCTAACGACCGTGATGCCTTCGTTGAGTGCATGACAAGGTACCGGTATTTATTGCTGAATTCACACCGAAGAATCTTTCGAGGAGCACTGACAACAGTAAATCAGGTACAGCATTCAAAACCAACATCACTAAATGAATTCAAGAATGTCAGCATCAGAACATCGCCAGTTGCCTGAATCTGCAATGGAAACGTGTAAGAAAGATTAAGAAAAATGAAATACTTATGCTCTCGGTTTTATCTGATTATCTCGAACCTTAATTCTACAGCTTATGATCTGCACTGGAGTGTCTGTTTCCTTCATAATAGGGACAGTTCTAAAATGAAGGACTTTAGCACTAACAGGTAAAAGTGTTAGCCAACATTCTTCTGCAAAACCATGCTCAAGTTTGAGGGTGCTTTTAACGCTACATAACCCAAGCTAAGACTCACAAGTAGAATGATTGCAGGACTTATTCCTTGTGCAATTCTGTTCTTTGGACTCTTTTTCATTCCAGAGTCTCCCAGATGGCTGGTATGAAATAGACACCGAAAAGATGGGGGAATTGGAATCCTTGGTCCTTTTAACCCTGAATTATAGTAACAGGATTAAAAACCTTCGAACTTTTGCAGGCAAAGATTGGAAGAGAAAAAGAATTCGAAGCTGCACTACAAGATCTTCGTGGCAAGGATGCTGATATATCGAAGGAGGCGGCTGAGATTCGGGTTCTTAATCTAAACCTGTCATCTTAACAGACAATGGAATTGAGTTAGACTTGGAGCATTAAAGAGAAAATGTTGAACTTATTTTATTGCTCGACAGGACTATATAGAGACTCTCAAACAGCTTCTGAAAACCAAAATGCTGGATTTGTTTCAGCAAAGACATTTACGCTCTGTCATTGTAAATGTCACTCTTTCTAAACCGATTGTACAACCAGATCACTCTTCATCAAACAATTAGCAGCAACAACATTTCACTCTTGCATCTTATTTAATGTTTCTTTACCGTGCTTTATCTTTGATCAGATAGGAGTTGGATTAATATTCTTTCAACAATTTGGAGGGATCAATGGTATTTGCTTTTATACCAGCAATATTTTCGAGTCGGCAGGAAATGAAACCTTCGAGTTGCACCCTGACACAATTAAGTCTTATCTGTTATTAACATTGCTGGTTTTATACTTCAAATGTCTCAGGATTTTCTGCTACTGTTGGGACAATATCTCCCTTTCTTTGAAATCCATGTACTTTTCCCTAACAAGCAAACTTAAGACAATCATTTCTGCAGGTTGTCATCACTAGCCTTATCACACCCATGATCGATAGATCTGGAAGAAAGCCACTATTACTGGTAAGTATAAGAACAATTTATCAGTCACAAGGTCCTTAAATTGCTAAGCCGAATTGCTTTTGCTTTCATGGATAGAGGATGAATCTCAAATGTTTCTTTCATTCTAGGTTTCTTCAACAGGATTGGTCCTCGGTTGTGTACTATCTGGGATTTCATTCTACCTTAAGGTTAAAATGCCAAACTATCATCTCTGGCTATATGCTTCCCTGTATTGTTGTAATTACTAACATTTCAAACATCTTTACCAACCAGGATCATAATTCGGCACTTGATGCAGTTCCTGTTCTTGCTGTAACAGGCATATTGGAAACTTTATCGAATACTCGTTCGATTTGTTCATTATCAAACTATGGATTACTAATTCTTCTACATTATTTCTGACATGGATCTTAATTGGTATCAGGTATTCGTAAGTGCCTTTTCATCTGAGGTAACAGAAAAGAAATGTCTGCAAACTTTAACATTATTCTAATTGATGAACTAATCCTTCAGGCTTCAACTCCTCTAACCATGTCATTTGGTTGCAGATATTCCCTATAAATATCAAATGAGTAGCCGGAAGCCTCGCGACGCTGGTGAACTGGTTTGGTGCATGGGCAGTTTCTTACACTTTCAAATTCCTTATGAGCTGAAGCTCCCATGGTAAATAGAATGAAAAAAATTTGCCTGTAAGAAGTATATATGTGTGTGTGTGTGAATTTACCAGCAACTCTTGTGGATTCATTGCAGGTACCTTCATTCTTTATGCTGTGGTCAATGCGACGGCTATATTGTTTGCAGTCAAATTGGTACCTGAAACAAAAGGTTAAACCTTGGAACAAATACTAGCAACCATTAATGCATAGAGAATCAAGGAAATGAAGTAGATTGTTTTTGAGAGATTCAAGATGCTTTCAAAATCAAACGAAAATGGATGTTACATTTGGGGTAGTAAAATTTAATTTTTATATTGGAACTGTGATTTTATCAAACAATGGAGGAGATATAAATAAATAGGCAGCATCTCTATAAGATGAACTGCCAACGAGATGAACTGTTAGCATTTTCTTAAGATGAATTGCTAATGAGAAGTCATTTAACACTTGAAATGTTAATTTTTTTAGTATTTTCTTTGTACTTATTATTGGTGTTTGATTTTAATAGTATCCTAATCTGGATTTTGAATTCTGGGTTTCGAATTCTGGGTTTCAGCTTTAAATGTATACTCGTGAAGGAGTTTGAAAATTTTGTCGAAATTGGCTGACCCTAGAAAAAGAGGAGATCATGATTGAAGTTTTCAAAGACAAAAGTTAACAACACTTGAAGCTGTAATGTAAAACTAAACTATATATTATATCATTATATTGAAAAGAACAAACTATATTAGAGGACTGTGAGCTATAAATGTTCTCTTAATCTTTTCCATGCTTTTGAGCTACTGGTATACACTATTTGAAAGACCCCAAAACAAAACAAAAAGCATAAGTTTGAAGGGATTTCTCAGAGCTCCGTTTCACCTATCCACCATTACTCACTGGTCTTAGTCAAGCAAAATGGTTCAGAGATCTATAGCCTGTGGCTTAGCAAAACGTGCATATATGCGGTAATCAATCAGGGTCCTACAAGAAGGGCAGTCCTTCATCCATTGTTTCTCATGGAGCTCGTTGCATTTGGCACATAGGACCTGATGTGAACATGGAAGGAATACCACCATCTTCTCTTCTGATAAGCACATGACGCACTCACGCTCCTGTTTCAGACCTCTGCTCCCAGAATAATGCTCGATGTTAACCACCCCTTTAGGGAAATTTTGAACATGATTCACCTCATTGACAGAAGAGCACTGGCCATTGCCACCGCCAATGCCTCCCCGAAGTGCAGCTATTTTTGATGAATCCAGCTTCGTCTTCAACTCAGATAACTTGTTCTCGAGTGTTTTTATCTCCTCCCCGTATTTCTGCATATCTTTTTCTGCTTTCAGTTTAATCTTATCCTCCTCCACTTTGGCTGCAGCTTCAAGACGTTCTCTTTCCTTCCTTATGTAGGCAGCTTGTGCAAGGACTTTCTCCTTTGCCATCCTCTCCTCTTTCCATCTCATCTGCTACTTTTCACCATCTCTCATGAGAAAATACAAGTAAATAGAATTTATCATATTTAAGGGTATAACTATAAACAGCTAAGTGCACTTCTCTAGGCCTCTTCATGCATCAAGCCATAAATGAAGATGGAACATTTAGAATGAGAAGTTGACAAGAATAAGACATTTGACCATTCATGGTATATGATTGAATAATTTGAATGCAACCGTTTGACCACTCCTTTGACTAGTTTCGTGGTAATTTGCTAATAAGATTAGAGATGGGTACACAAACACATTTTTGCAAAATTCTTATGGTCTCTTAAAGAGTTCTATTTATAATAACATAGCTTTTTCTTAGTGGCATTTTATTCAATAATCTATCCTCTCGATCTTGAGATTCTATGACCTTCCTAGTCTGTTTAGTTTAGGTAAAATTCATATGCTGGCTTAACAAGGCAAAAAGTAAACTATATGTTGATTAAGGTTTATTTAACAAGTCAATGAGTATTTTGTTCAGGGAGAATCGAACCTCAGTTTGGCTGTATATATTTTTAGCCTTGCCTACTTTCCTTTGCAGCTCTGCTGCCTTCTGCTTCTCCAAGGCAAGCTCCTCCTGAAGCAAGCTTCTCTGTCCTTCCCATGACTGAGCATCCTTAAGGGCCTTCTGTTCTCTCTCCAACGCTTCTCGACAACTTGCAGCTGATGCTGTAGCCTGTGATTTAGCAGCCTCCATCTCCATCTTCAACCTGGAATGTTCCACCTTAAGCTTCTGAACAGTAGAGTTAGCATCCTCAACCTGACTAGTTGCGTTGTTCAAGGCAAACTCCATCTCAGACAACCTCTTCATGGTGTTCTCCTCCATGATTTGTCTTTCCCTTTTGAGCTTCTCTGTTTCTTCCTTCTCTTGCCTCAGTGATTTAAGTTCAGCTTGGTCCTTGCTAAGCCTGCGGGCTGCTTGCATGACCTTCTGGTTGGTCCACTGAGTCCAACTATCTAATTCATTCTGCAATTCCTGGATCCTTGGAACAAGCTTCAAGATCATATCATACTTATCGTCTCGTGGGATGTATTTTCCTAGAGATTCATTGTACGGAATTCCAGCACAGTAATCAATTAGCTTAGGAGACGTAGAAGAGCTGCCTTCAGCCTTTGAAGCAGGTTTCTTATCTACACCGTGTTCAGGTGTCTTAGTAGATTTTGAGGTTCCTCCTTCAGAATTTGAAACAGGTTTATTTTCCGAAGATGATGATGGTGCACGTCCAATATTTATTGTTGGAACTGCAGATTTAGTACCCTTTGTCAGCAAAGTTGACGAGTCACTAGGTGAAGAATTAGTTGAAACATGATGACTTCCATCAGCTAAAGCTCCAGCCTCCATAACTATTTTTGTTGAAGAATTTTTCATATGCACAGCTGATAATTCAGATGGAGACTTCAATCTCTTTTCAACAACACTGCAAGAGGCAGATAGTTTCGCAGCTCTAAAACCTTTACAATAAGCCGTCCTGTTAATTTCCATGCTAAAGGACTTTGTTCGTAGTGCAGCTAATTCCTTTTTGGAACGCCCCTTTCTACTATTCACTGCTTTTTCTTTAGAGATAGATGTAACCGAGACATTGTCTCTAGAAGCACTCATAGAGACCAAAATCTCTTTCTCTGGTGACAGCCCTTCAGAAACATGAGAAATTTTGGGTTTAGGTAAGTTAGGGAAACTTCCAAATTTGAGTGCTTCAGACTGGTAATTCTGTGAGGAGAATGAAGGTTTTTTTGAAACATTGGGCTCATTTGAGATAGAAATAACGGTTTCCGGATTTTGAGTGTCCGATCTTGACTTGGAGTTAGAATCAGAGGAGCTCTCTCCCGAGACTTCCATAAAACCTAAACTATGCAATAAATCTCCTTCCACTTCACATGCCACCAAAATGTTTAGGTCAAACATCAACAACCACCACATTGCTTCTGCAATAGATAGACATGGTTTAACCTCTCTAAGCACACTAATCATCTCTAGCATCGTATACACCACAAGCTGCTGCAAATCCTTGAATAAATAACTCGAAATATCACCTTCTATCCCTTCCTTCAAGGAAGCCAAAGCATCATTCACAACATTTGACACAAGATCTTTACCCCCTTGGTACAGGGGGTGCCTCGAAATTGCCTTTTCCGCAACATCCTCCTTAAACCCACACTCTACAATCTTTTTACTCGCATTCCAGAAAATCATGTGCAAATTAGATAACAGTAACTCCTCAAGTTGACAAGCAATCGGATCATCCCAATCGGCAGGTACAAAATCTTCGCTAAGAGGCCCCATAGGTGATCCTACCTCCAATGGCCCGACCATAGGGCCTCGAAATATCTCCGGAGTCAATTCATAAGGAAGGAATTCACTCATGGACAAAGGAAGAATAACCGGAGCCTCTAAAGAAGGACCATCTAGTTTTCTCTTGTTCTTACTTCCTTTGTCCTGAACTTTGCATGCACCACCACTATCATTCTTTTCATTCATCTTATGAACAACTATAAGAAAGAATGCTATGTCCTCTCAAGTTGACTCTCTCGCAACAAACCCTGTATGAAAATAGTAAACATAAAAATTTGAACTCGAAAAGAAAAAGGCCGCTAAAGGTAAAGGAAATGAACAACAGACTGATAACACAGTGGAACTCCAATGCAAATTAAATCATTCAATGCTCCAATGAACAACCATCAACAGCAAGAAATTATATAGTTCACAATGAGATTCAAATAAAAAGAAACGAACTTTATACTCATACCGTGAAACACAAAACAGATAAAGACATTATACCAAAATATCCACTGAAAAGAGGTTGAAATACCCAAAAAAATGCGAGAGAATCGGTCCCAAGCAATGTTAAGCTATTTCTGGGCTCACATTACATGCAAAAGGAGATTAAACGATGAAAAACAACATACTATAAGAGGATTTCGTTTGGAGCGGCGGAAATGAAACTTTTTGGGTGGTGGAAGCAGCGAATTTGGTCGTAGATCTAAGCTTTTTAGAGATTTTTTTGAAAACCAAATCTGCTGGCGTGAAAAAGGGGGCCAGTGAGAGTTTAAAGATGATATTTTTGGAGTGAAATATATACCGGCGGCCGGCGAGCAGTGACCGTACACAGTGAGAACAGTGAGAAAAGCTGAAGAAATAAAATAAATTTCATGGAATTTATTCGAAGTACTATACGCACCGTTTAGGAAAAATTAAAAAGTAAATAAAAAATGTGAATAAATTATTTTAACCTATAAACAGACAAATTAAAATGTCATCAATTATTTAGAATATCATTATTTTCTATAGATATTTCAAATTATTTTGGGCTAACAATTTATATTTTAAAATTTTAGATATTATAAATAACTTTAAATCATAAAAAATAAATAATAATTATGTAATACTTCCTCCGTCCCATGAAATGTCTATTATTGATTTTTTGAGTCAATTTTTCAAAAACTTTTATTAATTATTATTTAAAGTTTATTATTGATAAAAATATATTTTAAAAACCTCCAATCAAGTTATTTTTAAATATATGTTTTATAAAATTTGATTATTTAAAATATTAAAAAAATTATGATTAAAGTTTAAAATTTTTAAATTTTAAAAAGTCAATAAGGGACATTTTTATGGGACGGAAGAAACAAATATTAATTTGGGTATGACAATTTATACAAAAAAATATGAATATTTTTAAATAGTTAATTATTAAAAAATTAAATATATATAAAAATAACTATTTTAATTAAAAGTTATGTTTTTAATATTTATTTAATTAAATTGAGTATATATTGATTATAAAATACATTTTATATTCTGAAAATATTTTTTATTTTGACTAAACACACTGAAAATTTATATTTTAATTTTCGTTTCTCAAATCTGATTGTTTTTTTATTCTAATTAACTCTATACATCTATAACAATATAATTGAAAAATAAGAAAAATAAGAAAAAAATCGCTTTCTTTATTAATATGTGATAAGTATAAGAACTACATGTTTAGAGCTCAATCATTTGACGTTGAACATTCACACCATTGATATTTTTTGTGCTCGAACCCGAACCTTAAACAGTAACAACAATTCTTTTATCATTTTTATCAAACATCACACGAACTAGAAAAATCTAAATTTTATTTTCGAAAATAATAGAAAATTTCTCAATATTGAAGAACAACACCAAGAAGAAGAAGAAGAAAAACAGCAAGATGAGAGATTTTCCCATACCTTGTAATGGGGTTGATAGAGACATCTTTTTTCTCTTTTGGTGCGTTACATTGGAATGGGAAAGTTGATTTGTATAACCTATGGCTATGGATGACAACGTTTATAAATCCCACCCCCCCTGATTTTATTACCATTTTTAGCTTTTCCAACAAAGTAAATGATTAATGTATTATTCAAGAATTTGGAAATATTCAACAATACATTCAATTTTGATAACTTTAAATATTAAAATGAAAGGATGATCAGTATCGATCGAGTCGAATATTTTTTTTAAAGTTAACCGGTTTGATGAATTTTATTTTATTATTCAATTTTATTTATTTTTTAAAGTTGAAATCGAGTTTATGAAATTCGAGTGAGTCGAGTTGTTCGAAATTCCCTTTGAATTTAATTGTAATTTTTTATAACATTATAATACATATTAGTTTTAATTTAACCGGTTTTCTCTAAATATACATATGTATTATTTCATATTCTTTTTCACGTGTGTAAGTGAGATTTGTAATATTATTTACTGGGGCAGAATCCAATGACATTGTGTAAAACTTTAGTTTTATACCTTTTTTAGGACTATTGGATCAGAGAAATTTGAAAGGCTGATATTAACAATAGAAAATGAGAAGATATTCACTGAAAAAAATAAGGAGTTGATCTCAATCTTTGATTTCCCTCGATCCAATGGTTCTAAAAAAAGTGTAAAACTAAAAGAGTTTTACACAGTGTAAGTGTATCATAACCCTTATTTAATAAATTAAATAACATTTAAAATTTTAAAATATATTTATAATGTTATTTTTAAATAAGAGATCTTTGAATAGAAATCATTGAGAGTATAAAGGATTCAAATGAATTAATGAGAAGAATTAAAAAAAACATCGATCAAAGGATTAAATTGAATAAAATAGGATTAAATTATAAAATGAATAAATTTTTTTATTAACATTAGAAATTAAAGTTAAATAGGTATTTTATAGTGCTAGTGGAGCATGTGATTTAAATTTAATAAAAAAATAGAGTTAAATCGAATGAACAATTGAATAAATAATGAAACCGTACTAAATTAAGAGATTAAATTGAAAAAAAATGGTTATCAAAAACAGAAATTGAAGCTGTATAAGTATTCTACAACAATTTAGAAGTGTGTGGTTCAAATTTAATTAAAAATAAATTTAAAATGAAAGATAAATTGAATAAATAAGGAAACTAAAAATTAAATAGTAAAATAATCAAACCTGATTTTTTTCGAACTCAAACATTAGAATTAAAATTGAAATTGACTCGGTTAATTTAATTTGAATACTTCAGAATTTTAAAAAAAATATTATTTTTGTCACTCATTCCTAATTAGAATGAAAACAAATAAAATTAATGAATTTTTTATATATAAAAATAAACCCTAGTTTGAATGAAAACAAATATAAACACTTTTAAAAATAAATAAACAGACACATACATAATTAAGACTGTAAATAAATCGAGATTGAATGAATAAAGTTATGTATGTGTTTGTTTATTTATTTTTAAAAGTGTTTATATTTGTTTATTCTTAAAAGTGTTTATATTTTGTTCATCTTCATTTAAATTTTCAGTACTATATTCATATCTGCTTAATATTCGTCTAATGTTTGACGACCAATACCTTTTACTGTTTTGTTTGTAAGTCAAAGTTAAATGGTAAAATTATACCACTAATCCTTAAGTTTCTTAGATTTTATACTTTGAATTCCAAAGTTCATCTTATGTTTAATTATTCTCTATCTTCACCAATATTTAAAGTGTAATATCCAGAAATTTGGATTAGTGACCGGAATGTAAAATTTGAAAGTTTAGAGATCAAAGTATAAAGTTGTAAAAGTATAGGGACTAAAAATGTAATTTTTTAAAAGTTAAATTTGTGTTTTTAAATCATTAATTTAGTCAAACACAATTATTTTAGTGAGTTTTATAATTTTAATTTGGATTTTGTACAAAGGTTGATTAAAGGACAAAGTTCAATATATTATTCGGATAACCGAATCGAATCGAAAGTCTACAAAAAATTTGAAGGAAGGTATATTTGGGTTGAAAAATTATGTGGACATTTTTAATTAGTGAAATTTAAGCTGAATAGGTGGAATTTGGTGAGAATTGCACTATAAAGTGAAATAGTGCAATTTAGTGACTAAAATGAAAATTTAAAAAATTGGAGGGAAAAAGAAAATTTGGGAGCTGAGGTTTTTACAGCTATTTAATAATATTAAATTAGAGATAATGGAGTGGCTTGGTTGTAATTTAGAGGATTCATTAAGGCAATTTGGGTTTTTGGCTCAAAATGAATAAAAAAATTATTTTATGGGTTTAAAAAGTCAAAATTGGGGGATTTTTTCTTAGAAATTTCGGGAGATTTTATCTTCATCTCCAGCAACTTGTCGAACCTCCATAATCAAAGGTGGTTTTGTTTATTCTTTTTCAATTTTTGGTATATTTTAATTAGGATTTGGACTAAAGTGTGAAAAATAAAAATAATCTCTTTTAAATTCTCTTTCATTTGATAATAAAATTTCGTGGTTTCGTGCTTGTATTTGGGAGTTTGTGAATTTGATGGATGAAGGAAAGATATGAATTCAATGAAATAAGGTTGGATTAAGGTGTCGTGGAGTTAGAACCAAGCATGGAAGTTGAATATAAATTATTAGATGGACTATATAGGGAATTCAACCTTATGGAAATTTTATGAACAATGGTTGAATTTGATGTGTTTGATATTAAAATGGCTGAGATTGATTAGAAATGAATGTTGAAGAATGATTTAAGCTTGAAATCAAATTGAAGAACAATAGGTGAAATATTGCAAAATTTCGACCTAAGGGAGGAAATAAAGGGAAAATTTTGGAAAAATTAGATTGAATGTAAGAATAATTCTAGGTGCTTTAAGTGATGTTTGGGACCAAATTTGGAACTTTGTTAGGCTTTGAGGACATTTTTACAAGCTTTGATAATTTAAAGGGTTAATGTGAAATTGTGGAAAAATTACGGTCCTATGCTGAAATTTAGTGTTAGAATGTCAAATTGGACTGATTTGAGGGAGTTTACAAGTTAGGAACTTAATTGTAAGTTGAAAGAAATTTGGTGGTGAGATAGTGAAGTTGTTAGGGACATTTTACAAAGTTTAGAAAATTTAAAAGACTTAGATGAAAGCTTTGGAATTTTTGGATGCAATGCTGGAAATTTTAGTTAAAATATGGGAATATTGAATTTGGATTAAGGTGAAAAGTTTCGCAAGATTAAGAGAGAGAAATTAGCTTTGAATATGTGTCGATTATTTTTTTAGAAAGTTGTTTGAATATAAATGAATATTATATTATTAGTTAAAGTACTAATTTGAATTCGAAAATGTTTATATTAGGAAATTGATGATATGGAGATCGTGATCGAAAACAAAAACAAATCCAATAAAAAAAGGATTAAGTTCGAGGGTGCAAGGAATATAGTAATTAAAGTGAAGTGAGGCAACATGTGAGTGCAACTAACTTTTTATCAAAAATAATTTGAAGACGACTTGCGATGAGTTAACCTTAACCGATATGAAAATAATTTTTTTAAAATCGTATTTTAAATACATACATTTTTATTTTATTTCATAGCATTTGATTATTTTTTTGATACATACTACCCAAAAATCTAATTTTTATGAGAACAGTTTTATATTCAATTATCTGAATTTTTTTTTATGCAAATTAGTATTGAATTTAAATGAATCTCATTGTATGATAATGAGGGTTAGTGGTATAATGGCATGCCTGAGGTGGAGTGAATTTATATCTATTTCAGATCTGGCACCAAATGGATCACTCGTGCTTTGACTCGGCGTACCTTAATGGTGCACGAGGTGAAGTGGTTCGGTGCAATTGTTTGACACTATACATATATGATGTGGCACCAAGATGGGTCACTCGTGCTCTGACTCGGTGTACCTTAGTGATACACGAGGTAGAGTGACTCGGTGCAATCTGTTTTGACAATGAATTTGTATATAACGCGCTCACTCATCATCTGACTAGTGTATCATATATTCTCATGAAAAATACAGTGGGCAAAGTAAAAGGTCTGGTTTGAATAAAATATGAAAATGTTATGATCTGAAAGAAAAGTACAATTTAAAATGACTCAGTACAGTGACTTATCGAATTTTTATAATATTGTTCTGTAACACCCCCAACCCGTACCCGACCCGGTTACGAGTCCGACGTGTCACATTGACTTTTCAAATCTTGACTCTTAAGAAAAATCCCGGGAAATTTAAAAACTTTATTTAAAACAAAATACAGACTTTATCAGAGTGCTCGTACTTAATGACTTATTACATACCAACACTTTATACATGACCAAATACATACTTTGTCAAATACTTATGATATGATCTTTTAGTAGTGATACTATCTTTGCCACCTCTATTCTTTCCCTTCTCGTTTCTTAGTACCTACGTGTAAATCACTTACACGCTAAGTCATAGACTTAGTGAGGCATATAAAACATATAATATAACCATGTATCATTTCATATAAATAAAAGACATACATATGCAAACACTATCAATAATCCTTTCCACTTACCATATACTCATCATATAACACATATATCACAATACCCAGAAACACACATAACATCGTATAATTCATGTAAATGCATTTATATCATTGAATCATGACATATCAATATGCATGGATCTATTGTATGATAACAATATACAATCAGGTCATGCACACATGCAACTTACCTTCTTGTATCACTTTCACTTACATTTGTCTTTCAATTTCATTGCCCATGTATATTATTGAGAATAGAGGTATGTGAGTACATTGAGGTTGTGCACTAATGCTGTCACCACAGCTCGTATAAATTCCCTCATGGGGCACCGAACATTCGTTCAATATTCGTCCCGAAGGACCTGTCCAGAGGTTACAAAGAACCCCGGTAACTATCCATATGTTCCTTTCAACATAGGTAAACCCTCGACTCTTGGCATGCCAACTACACCTATAGTTCTCATATCGTATACTATGGGCATTATTTATACATTTCATATCACTTGTTCTTTCTCTTGTCACATACCACATGTATGTGTAACCATATATCTCATATCATATCACATGTATTACATATACATGTATTCACGTAGATCATTTCATGTAATCATGCATGTCATGTCAAGTAACATATATCATCGGTTTTATTTTCACGTAAGCATGTAAATCATGTAACATATCATCCATCTATTTCTAGATACTAATGCATACAATGTTAATCACATAACATATCAAGAGTCACTTCTTACCATAGTAACTCTGTCACTGGCTCATCGCAAGCCAATGTTTGATCAATAACATAAGTACAATTAAATTGCACTCACCTTAGTTTAGCTTTGATTCGATTCTAATTCCTCAATTGTCCCAAAACGGATCACGTTCTTTCTCTACATAACAATACACAGATTCATATCAATATTCCAATTGATATATTCTAAACTGTCACTTCTTAGGCTAAGAGAAAAGCCAATTTCCTCTTTTAATGAAAGTATGCATCGATGCACTACTTGTGCATCGGTGCATTAAATGCATTCGATGTTATTATTTCAAAAGGATGCATCGATGCATTATCTATGCATCGATGCATCAAAGGCATTCGATGTTCTTCTTTTAAAAGAGTGCATCGATGCACTACCAATGCATCGATGCACATTCAAACAATTTCTGGGTTTTAACCTTGATGCATCGATGCAATATGAATGTGCATCGATGCACTCTGCCCAGAATCCTCTTTTTGAACCCGAAAATCATCAACTCTTCACTCAAATGCTTCATATTTCACCTCCTTTCATATTCCTAACTTTCATATACATGTTAAACTCATTTATAAACAATTATCTCGTCTTTAACCTTAATATCCTCTCCTCTTTATTAGTTTCAAGAATCATACCAGATTTTTACCATGTTTTAACTTTAATTCTAACACTCCATCTTCCTTAATTAGATTGATGACAAGTCAAATTTCTTCTCAAAATTCTCTTACTACCCCTTTTCCAGAATTTCCTTTAAAACTCATTTTCTTTAATCTTTCATAACTTCTTTATCTTTTGATTTTAGGACAACTTAAACTATCCATAAGCTTAAGTATTACCTAATGATCAAAACCCACTCTTAAAATTAACAAATAATCAGCTAACAAGGAATCTTACCTTTGCAAGCTTGACTCTTTCTTTCTCTCGTACATGAAGAAGAAGAAAGATGAAGAGAATATCTCTTCATCCTTATCCCCTCTAACATATTAATCCTTATCATATCTATTTTTAATTCATTTAATAGTCAAATGACCATTTTGCCCTCTACTTCATTTGATAATTACTAATAACTTTTAGGATTTATTTCCAGATAAATCATTGAATTAATTCTTTCTTCTTCTTTAATCACCAAATTCTGAAACTTTACAATTTAGTCACTAACCCATAGTTTGGGATGTTACATGTTCTATTTCAAATATTTTATTAGATGTAAACTATATATATATATATATTATTTTGATGATGTTTATATATGAAACGATTTACTGTATATGTTAATTATTTTTATGTTATCTCACTAAGTGGAAAAAATAGAGTGTGATTGGTTCACATGTAGGTAAAGAGAAGTCAATCGAGTGAGGAGCCAAGCAGGACATCTTACATATTTTGAAGACCAATTATGACAGCAAAATTAGCATGATATCTTTTCGATGTTTTTGATGTTCTTTAGTTGGCATGTACATATTTATATTTTAAGATTTTGATTCAAATATGTTTGAACTCTTTTTGATCATATGATAAATGAATAGTATTTTATATATTTCACATTATAGATTTAAATGCAATTAAATATTTTTAATGTTGAATTTAAAGGAAACAAAACACTATATGAGTTGATGTGACATATAGGTAAATATTTTATTCGATTGATGTGACATTTTTATCTCATATACATGGATTTATATAAGTTGAGAGTGTTACATAAAGTCTAAAAGAATAAAAGGAAAAAAGGATCCGCGTAAATGAGTTTATAAACGAGTCAATAAATGAGTTTATAAATGATTTGATAAATGAGTTTGTTCGTGAACACAAATGAACGAAATACATATATGTTCATATTCGTTCGTTTGATAGATTGTAATTGATTTTCTGAAAAATAATTTACGTAAAATGGATTACTTGAAAACTGTTTTACGTAAAATGAATTACATGAACTGTTTTACGTAACATAAATTGCCTAAAACTGTTTTACGTAAAATGAATTACATTTTCTAAGAATTAGTTTCCTAAAACTATTTTACAGTGTTTCGATGATATTGTGTATATCACTTTCACTAATTGTTTGATACACTATGACTAATTTTATAGAAAATGATTTGCATAAAATGAATAAAGTTCGGTACGGTTAATATTTTTTAAAAAAATTGATTCGATTAACGATAAAAGAAAAAAAGTTTGGTTTATTCTGTTAATGATAATTCAATTCGATAGTTGAATTAACCATTTGGAAACCCTTGATTTTAATTATTAGTATTTTATTAACATAATACTAAATTAGTATATTAATATTAAATATATAAATTAACATTACTCATTATTAATAATTTAATAATGTTATCTTATAAATATAATAGATAAATATTAATAAATTCTTTAAAAATATAATATCATTATTATTATAATATCTCTGAGTATATATATATATATATTAATATAATATTAAAAATATAATATTATTAAAATGATATTAAAATATTAATTTAATATTAAATGTATAAAATAATATTTTTTTTAAGTGTTTATACTCTGAAATGAAAAATTAAGAAAATATTTTACAGAAAATCAGATGGTAAAATAATTTACAGAAAATACAAAAGAACTAAAAAAATAAAGTACATTGAAAAAATTAATTACAATTATCAAACACTAAAAAATATTTTTAGTAAAATCAATTACAACTATCAATTATAGGAAAATTAAAAAAAAATATTTTTCGAAATATTATAGACGAACGTCTAGGAACAACTATAATATAACACCTTATCCATTTGCAACCAATTCCAGGCTTAATCCAGAAAGTAAACAAGATGGTTGGACCTTGCTTCATTTCCTTCCTCTTCTTAAACTTGCTTCCGTTCTTTCAAACCCTAGAAGCTTCTCACTGCCCCATCAATGGTAACCTCTTTCATTCCTTTTCCTTTCTGGGTATGTTTTAATAATTCCATCTTTCCCTAGTTTTCGATACGGACTGTTTTCCATATTGACTGGGAAATAACAATGGAGGTTGCACTAGTTTTGCTGGTCTTTTGTTTATGGGTTATACTTGATCCATGCTTCTCTAATGGCTGATTTTGTTTGAAATTATGTTATTTTGTTTTCATATACAGGGTTACCTCTGGTAAGGAACATTGCTGAACTTCCTCAGGACAGTTATGGAATAGGAGGTTTATCTCATATGACTGTTGCCGGTTCACTCTTGCATGGATTGAAAGAAGTATGTAGATTGCTTACACTTTAGTTTTTGATGTTCATCTATATGTATGATATTGACTTTTGTAAATTGACCTACTTTTTTAGAAATTTTCACAAATAGCTGTAAGTTTTGATTTCATGTAGTAGGTGAATAAAAGATGTTGAACCTTGATCATGTAGTAGGCGAATAAAGGATGTTGAATCTTGATCATGTGGTAGGTGAATGAAGGATGTTGAATCTCATTCTTGTAGTAGGCGAATAAAAGATGTTGAATCTCGTTCTATGGCCAGATCATCGGTATGATAAGTTTTTGGATTTTTTTTGTAGGTTGAGGTTTGGCTTCAAACATTTGCACCGGGGTCACGCACACCGATCCATAGGCACTCTTGTGAAGAAGTTTTTGTTGTTCTCAAAGGGAGTGGCACTCTATATCTTGCCTCGAGTTCACACAAGTCCCCTGGAAAACCAGAGGAGCACTTTATATCTTTGAACAGCACATTTCATATCCCTGTCAATGATGTTCACCAGGTAAAACTATTCTCCCAATATTGAATATGATGGTACTGGTGAACATAGAAATCTGAGAACAGAGATGATTTTCTCTTGGGGTTAGCATGTAATAAGATGATCCGGTTATTTTGCATACATTTTGATGAATTTTGGTATTTCACAGGCATTCCTCGGTTTTCAATTGTTTGTCATCGTCATTGTAGGTCTGTAATTCGAATGAACACGAGGATTTGCAAGTGCTTGTGATAATATCTCGGCCTCCTGTCAAAGTGTATGTAGTTTTTGTTCAGTCCTTTTGCTTCAATATTTTTGCCATTAGTTGGATGGGTGTCTTGTTATGTTTCCATTGTCCAGGTGAAAGCCTTAAATGCCATCTTTGGCCTCAACCTTCCAAATGTTTGTTGGTTGACTCTATTGCATCGAATCGTTTCGTGGCTAGTGCATGCTAGTTTCTAATCGCATCTTCCGAACCTTTAAAATAAATGAACCGAAAGCACCTATTCTAGAAGGGCTTTGCCTTGATCTTTTGGTAATTCAAGCTGATACAATAGAGCACATCAAGACAAATTTGCTTGCAGCTTAACTATCATTTACTCGTTTAAGAGGAAGGGAGAAGTGGCAGGAACTGTTGGGAAGCTTAAAAACACGACCCGCATTTCGTTCTCCCGTCGTGTGCATCATTGGTTGTTTAAGAACTTAAAGAGTGAAAGGCTATATTAGCATAGAATCATCATGATAGCAGTTCCATCCGATGATGTCTCCTGCATAAAAGAAGATGTTGCTTAAGTTACCATATGCTAAATAGAATGTAGCACACATTTCTGGGTAAGATAGTTCGTCGTTTAAGTTGAAAGCTGTGTCGTTCCGACAAATTTCCTTGTACGCATTGAACATACATTTTCTATTTTCCATGAACGCTGTTGATTTTGTTTCAAATTTGCACTTAGGTTCATATATGAAGATTGGTCCATGCCTCACACTGCAGCAAAGTTGAAGTTCCCCTTCGTTTGGGATGAGCAGTGCTTCCAAGAACCTCAGCATGACGAGCTTTAGTTTTCGAAGAGCTTCATAAACACTGCCTTGGTCCTTTTATTTTTAAGATGTTATTAGCAAGTCCAATTTGATAACCGTATTAGTTATTTTCGTTAAAGTAATGACATCGAGTATATTTCTTACCATTATTCGATTATACATAGTCGCTTGAAAACTCGTAATATTTAACCTATAATAAATATATAGGAGTATATGTTAGTTAAATGTTCAAGGTACTAAATTATATTCGATGTCGTCATTTAGACGAAAGAGTAAATGATAATGTTGTCGTCTTTTGAAAACTTGAGATTGAGCAGTTGTGTTTGCAGAGTGTGTATTATCGATCGTTAAGAAAGATTCTAAATAAATATTATTTTATGATCACCCTCATACTATTAAAAATTGTTATGAATTTTGTTACGCTCCGTCAAAGGTACCATAAAAGATAAATCATTAATAATCGTCGCAATTCATTTGGTTTCATCAGTAAATTTACAAATAACATAGTAAAGGGACGAAAACCAGAATTAGACCTTTTATTATAAACGAACAAGTGGACAAGAAGAACCGGTCTGGTTCACGGTCTAGAACAACAAGAAGTAGACCGTACACCCTTTGTTTCATTATCGTATCAGAAATTGAGAATAATCTCAGTCAATTCTTAAAGCAGAGAACCCTAGATTTTTATCATGGATTTCTTCAAATCAGTTTTCGCCGACGATCCAGATCCTCCTAAATCGCAACTCCAGCCGGAATCCGATACCCCTAGAGCCGAATACTCCAGCACCGATTCTTCCCCCAAACTGTCCGATCCCGATCCTAACCCTAGCGGATGGAGCTTCGGCGGTCTGTTCAAAACGATAGCAACTAGATCCGAATCCGTGATTGAAACCTACCGTCGTGATCTCGAAGAATTCGGGGTGGGTCTCAAAAAGGAAATCGAGGTAGCTCAGGGCTCGTTAGGGAACGTAGGGCAAGTCATTGATGAGTTCGGGAACACGGTCATAAAGGGAACGACTCAGATCATTAATCAAGGCAAGGAAGCAATATTAGCTGCCGATAACGAATCCTATTCCCCTTCCTCCGAGAGCAAGGACAAAAGTCAGATTGCTCAACGGAGCTTGAACTCGAATCGGTACAGTCGGTTCGATGCTCAAATAAGGGCAATTCAAGGTGATATTAATACTTACACTGAAGAACCGGAGGATTTGGAGTATTATAAGAAGTGGAAATCTAGGTTTAATTTGGGAGAGAAGGAAGAAGAGATTGAGAGATTGATGGAAGAGAATGGGGAGATGGATGGTGTTTATAAAAGGGTTGTTGGTGTTTCGAATGGGATTGATCGTGAGACGTTTTGGTGTAGGTATTTTTATAAGGTTTATAAGCTTAAGCAAGCTGAGGATGCGAGGATTAAGCTTGTTAAGAGAGCGATTTCTAGGGAAGAAGAGGAGGAGTTGAGTTGGGATGTTGATGAGGATGAAGAAGAGGTGGATGAGAGAAATGTAATGCCGAAAGCGACTTTAAAGAATCAAGAAGATGCGGAGAAGGAAAAAGATGTAACCGTGGAAGAGAAAGCTGAAAAAGATATAGTTTTGGAGAGTGAGGATCAAGTTGTTGAGAAGGTAAAGGAAATGAATCCTGTCAAGCAACCACGAGTGGAATGGAAGGGAAATTATGTTGAATCAAGTGGTGGTAATGTGGTTACTGAGAAAGTTAATTTGGAGAAGAATGAAGAAGCTTGCAAGGATGACTCAGTGGCGAAATCGGTCGAGAAAGTGGCTTCTGAAGGGAAAGGCAAGAATGAGGAGCTGAAGCCAAGTAGTGGCAGTGGTAAAGACAGTGATTTTTCGGTTATGTCAAGCCATCCATCCATGGCCGAGGAGGAGGAGGGTCTCGGTTGGGATGAAATTGAGGATCTCAGCAGCATCGATGATAAGAAAGAAACTCATAGCAGGAACCCGAGCTCCTCCGATCGGGCTGAGCTGAGAAAGCGACTAAGTACTGCAGAAGAAGATGAGGATTTGAGCTGGGATATTGAAGATGACGACAAACCGGTTAAATCTTGATGGAAAACGATAATTTGACGTTTGTTGCTCAGAATTTATTGCATTCTGTTGTTCCTTCTTCCTTGTATTCCTTTCCCTCTTCATTTGAAATGCAAATATCTTCTATGATTGGTGTAGTTTTAAGACGATTGATTGAAATGAAATTGAAGCATCTGTGTACATACTAAAACTGCTTTACCTGCGGCCATTTTACTAACCTTGATATTGATTGACATATTGATATGATCATGAACCCTGGTTTTTTAAATGTTGATGCCTGGTTCAGTAGTAGATTCCGGAACATGTGTTTCAACTTTCAACAGGTGAAGGTGATGCAAGCTTTCTTCTGGAAGGTGATTAGTAGGTTTCTTGGATCCCCCGGTACATGGCAAGAGCAACCCTGTGGTGGTATTTTCCGGAGCTCGCTACTGTCATGACAACCGGACCATGGAGGACCTCCCAATTTCGGCATCATCATAGCCAGTGCAACCTAGCCATTAATAGTCATTATGGTTCCCACCTATGTTATGTACATACTGTTAGCATTTTTATCAAAATAGTTACTGGTAGCTACTTGAACTCACTAATGGTATTGTGAAAATAAATGATCAAGCTAAAATACCATAAATTCAGCGAGTTAGGGTAAATTACACTAAAGGTTATTAAAATAAGATCAAATTGTTGTTTTGATCATTATATTTTGAAAATTTACGAAATAATCATTAAATTTATTAATTATTATAAAATATTTATGCAACATTACGAAATCGTCACTAAATTTATTGAATTATTATAAAATAATTATTAAAATTATCAAACTATTACAAGATGGTCACTATATTTGATCAAAATATTATACAGTATTCATTAAATTTATCAAAATCGATTATTATAACATTGTAATGACAATTTTGTAACAGTTTCATAATTATTACGATAATTTTGTAACTTTTAAAAGTTTATTAAGCATTGGATCAAAGTTCAGGGACCTCTTTGTACTTTACCCTTGAATTTAAATAAATGAGTGATTGGTGTTGGGGCCGCCAAAAACAAAGATAATTGGGCTGGGAGCCCCTTTTTTGTTTCTCCTTCCACTCTAAAACCCTCAACACAAAATAACACGATTGAATACTAAAACCCTTCCCCGAAACCAGCAGTAAAATCCCCCCATTTCCCATTTTTCTAACAACAGATCAAAGTCTAAAGCATAATCAAATGGCTGCTCTCGCCCTTCGAAACTCTAATTCGAGGCGCCTTTTCTCATTCTCTTCCCCGTTTTACTGGTCCTCTCTTGTCTCCATCTCTTCTTCCCGCTTCTCAGTCTCCAATTTCTTCTCTGGAAATGGGGCGGCGGTTCCAGACAACGCTAACCCTTGGTGGAGATCCATGGCTACTTTCACTCGCACGTTAGTTCTCTCCATTTCCTTTTTCTGAATAAATTAAATATCGTTCTCTTTGTTACTTTCAACTCTCAAACCTTTTCCGGGGAGGGGGGTGTGGGGTATATTAGTTCTTTTAGGGGGTTTAGTTGGTGAAAATTTGTGCTTTGAAAAAAAGGCACTTTCTTTAACTTTTGAAACATGATATACAAACAATGACAAGAACAGAGGTGGGAAATGGGTTTTAGTTTTAACGTTTGATATCGTTTTCTTTTCCAGAAAACCTCATGTTAATGTAGGAACAATTGGGCATGTTGATCATGGGAAGACCACACTGACTGCCGCAATAACAAAGGTTGGCTTATGGATATGCTTAGTATTCCGTTTTCTCTCCACAAAAAATATTTCACTTTTGAATAGTTATGAAGCCGTTATTAGCGTTACATAATGATCTGATGATAGGTACTGGAATTTTGTGAATAGGTGCTGGCAGACGAAGGAAAAGCCAAGGCTATTGCGTTTGATGAAATTGACAAGGCCCCTGAGGAGAAGAAGAGAGGAATTACAATTGCAACGGTTGGTAATTTTTGTCTTCTCTTGAATAAGTCTTATGCAATTGCTCTCTTGAATTTTTTTCTCCTTGCAGTGTTATCACACTTGAATTGATTTTACAGGCTCATGTGGAGTACGAGACAGTGAAGCGTCACTATGCTCATGTAGACTGCCCTGGTCATGCTGATTACGTTAAAGTAAGCCCTTAACTTAATATTGCAAATAAAAGTATGTTTCTAGAATCTTTTGCTGCGAAACCTTGCTGGAGATGTTACACAAAAAAAAAATCTGTTCTCTTATTACAACTTCAATATTACTTCTACTGCTAGTTTATCCATCTTCACAAACTTAGGCACCGATACTAATCATCTTGAATTGTTGTTTCATATTTTATTTTATTAATGCACAGCACTATTCTAACTGTCAAACCTCTTAAGAGAAGTGGCCTAACCATAAAATATTCTGCAGAATATGATCACTGGTGCAGCTCAAATGGATGGTGGTATCCTGGTTGTTTCTGCACCTGATGGACCCATGCCACAGACTAAGGAACATATTCTACTTGCCAGACAGGTGGATACACTACTATTAGTTGCTTGAATTATTTATCTTGGATGTTTGCATGTGGTTTCAGATGAGAGATAAATTATTTGCATATAAAATGTTTTCTTCTACAGGTTGGTGTGCCTTCTCTTGTGTGTTTTCTGAATAAAGTTGATGCTGTTGATGATCCAGAGCTGTTGGAGCTTGTGGAGATGGAGCTTCGTGGTAAGTAGCCTTTTGAGTTATTCTTGTGTGTTCATTGATTTGGCTTCTTGGAACTAGTTCACATAAGTTTATATTTGCAACAGAGCTTCTTAGCTTCTACAAGTTTCCTGGGGATGAAATTCCTATCATTCGGGGATCCGCATTGTCTGCTTTACAGGGTACAAATGAGGAAATAGGCAAAAATGCAATTTTGAAACTAATGGAGGCCGTAGATCAGTACATTCCTGACCCTGTGCGCCAACTTGACAAACCTTTCCTGATGCCAATTGAAGATGTTTTCTCAATTCAGGTAGCGTGCCATGCATTTTCTTTCCTTACTGCTAGTTATTTCTTTCGCCTTTGCTGAATCGGTTGTTGTAGAAGCTCTCTTTGTGGATTTGGTTAATATCTGTCTATGTCTTTTTTCCGCTTTTTAGCCATCTAAACTCCTTCAGGATTGTATTAGATGTCAAGTAACTAAGTTGTGACTATAATATTAGTTCTCTATCTCATGCTAGGATGAAGACATGGGGGGCCTTAATTCTTGGAAATGTTAGCTTTTTATTAAAAAATATGATAATGTTACTTGCACATTTTCTTTGATGGAATTGCAATCATATCTGTTCCCCTTCTGTATTTGAGTAAAATTCCATTCTGTTGCGTGTCTGAGCAAATTTTTTGAGTAAATGTCATAGAATATTGTTACTATTGCATTACAGAAACTGAATTTTGGAGTATCATTTTGACTTGTTTTCTGAAGGGACGTGGAACTGTTGCAACTGGTCGTGTTGAAGCAGGGACCATTAAAGTTGGTGAAGAAGTAGAAATTTTGGGGTTAACGCAGGTATATTTGTATGTTGGTATTTTTTCATTTTCTTAACTCGGTATTTATTTTCTTCAGACAGGTTTGCTGGACTGAGTAATGTTCTGAAACTCGTTATTCTGAATAAGTCTGCTTGACAAGGGTTGTTTGATGAATGGTTTTGTTGATCTATTTTATTAAAATGCCTTTAACCGTCAGTTCTAAAACTGAGCTTTCTTATGCAGGGTGGCCCTCTAAAAACTACAGTTACTGGGGTTGAGATGTTCAAGAAAATATTGGATCAAGGACAGGTAAATGAACTTTTGTAGAGACTTGGTCATGTTAAGACTCGTTTACATTTGGTGTTGAACTGTATGTTTACACGTGTTTTCTACTAGGCTGGAGACAATGTGGGACTTCTTCTTCGTGGACTAAAACGAGAGGATGTGCAGCGTGGAATGGTAAATGGCACCTACTTGACTTTTATTTGCATCCCCTTAGTTCTTCAACAAATAGAGCTTCTTGTAGCGACTCTAATATATCCATAATATATATGCTTTCTGAAGTCACATTTTCCGTTTTCATGTTAATCCTTGTGAAGCTTTCATGATGAGGAATCTTTTATGTTGAACAAGATAGAAGAGTTTTTCAGTAATGTTCATTATTAGCTGTTGAAAGAATATACATATTTATCTATATATATTGATGGTAAATTTGTATTGTTTAGGTAATTGCCAAGCCTGGAAGCTTGAAGACATACAAAAGGTTTGAGGCAGAGATATACGTTCTCACAAAAGATGAAGGTGGACGTCATACAGCGTTTGAATCAAATTACAGGCCCCAGTTTTATCTGAGGACGGCAGATGTAACTGGAAAAGTGGAATTACCTGAAAGTGTTAAGATGGTTCTGCCAGGGGACAACGTTACTGCAACTTTCGAGCTCATCTCACCTGTGCCCCTTGAAGCAGGTACATCATTCCTTTTCTTTTTTTTTTTCTCCTGAGCCAAGAATGATGTTTTTCTCTTGTTATTGAGCTCTGAAAATTATGTTAGAAAAGAAGACCCATCTTAACATGGTGCTTGTCATGAATGCGTAACAGGACAAAGATTTGCCTTGAGGGAAGGAGGTAGAACTGTTGGTGCTGGTGTGGTATCCAAAGTAGTGAGCTAAGAAGTTGCCATTCCAGTTTGGATGATTGCCAGTGATATGAGAAAGGGGTGTTACTGAATTTTTTTTGTTCAATTTCCGGTGGTTTGTAAGCAGTCAGAATGTTTTGCTCCAATTTCCACCCAAAAAAATCCATTGAACAGCTTTTTAATGTCATTGAAAATAATAGTCATGTTGAACAATGGTACAATGCCATGTAAACTTGGTATTTTGCACGTCATAATCAATCATTTTTCTTTGAACAAGTTTTCCTACAAGTACACGAGTTTAAGCTTTGTATCAGTGCCGAGGAAGGTGTTTCTGCGGGAAACCAGTCACATGAGGGTTGAAAATAAAAGATGCTATAAATATATATAATATATTAATAATAATAATAATAATATAAAAGTTAAAAAATAAAAGAAAAGCTTAGTAGTTCATGATTTTTAGATTATTTTTATATATTCTTTTTATTTTTTGAATTACCATTAAATTTTTTTGAAAACATTCTACTGATATTACTTTTGTTATGGTCTCGGTTTCAAGGCTTTGTTCTAGTTAATCTAGATCTACTTGCATCGCATATTTAATTTTGACGGATGAGTTTTTCAGCGGAGATTTTATAAATATACAAGGATTCGAATCTGAAATCTTATTTAAGCGGTATCAACTGCTTATCGCTTAATCAATCCAATTGGTATTCTGCTGATATTTTGGTTATAATTCAAGACTAAAATATAAAATTATATAATACAATTAACTTGTTACGTCATTGTTGTTAAATTGATAAATAAACAGTAGTTTTGTAAGATTTTAATAATAATTATGATAGAGACAAGAAGGTGACAAAAGTGAAAGTGATGTATGTTCTAAATATTTTAAAGTATTTGATAATAAATGTTCAATCATCTTTATAATTATTGATGCTTAAACCCGTAATATTTAAAAAAATAACAATAATTTTATTAATCGCTAAAGTAATTTAGTTTGCATAAAGAAAATATTGAAATATTTTTAATACGAGAAATCGTATAACAATAATGATATGATAGCATTATTATAATGTTTAATCATTATCAAATAATTATTGAAATATAATATAATATAATATTACAAAAAGAGACGATTGTGGTAACATTGCATGAACATATATTATTTATAATAACATTTTGCAAGTGTCATTATTATTTTTTGTCATTTTGTCTTAATTATTTTGGACCGACTCAAGTTACACATCTGATTTGGTAGATGAGTCTTTCAGCGGTAATTTTCTATATACACAAGAACTCGAACCTGAAACCTTAAGCAATATCAAGTTGCTTACCATTTGAATCAACCCATTGATTGTAAGTGTCATTATTTTAATTTCAAACATGGTTTATATTTATATTCTTCGATTCAAATTCATTAAAATGTGTATGAAAACGATAATTACATAAGAGAATATTATAAGATATATATAAAGTACTATAAATTATTTATACGGCTGTTGCGTATGACGAAATTAACAATCCCCCTGCTTAGGCCATAGGAGGAACTGAAATTGCACTGATTGGTAACTTTTTTTGTTTGCTGTTCAGAATTCGTTCCTGCTGCAATGATATCGCACTTTCGATTTTGCAGGCTCGTGTGGAGTACGAAACGAGACACTTGAACGTCACCATGTACATGTAGACTGCCATGGACATCTTGATCATGTTAAAGCCGTTGACGTTAACATTAGCACTATTATAAGTAATGGCTTGATTGTAACATGTTCTGCAGAATATGATCGTCGGTGTCCAGATTGACTGGTATTCTGGTCGTGTCCACTCTTGATGGGTCCATGGAATAGACTAAAGTACAGATTCGAGTTGCCAAACCGGTGGATGTAATACTAGTAGCTGTGCTCAGGTTCGACCGGAGGATGTTTGCCTTTATTTACATAGAAAAAAAAGTGTTTTTTCTGCAGGTTGGTGTTTCCTCTCTTGTGTGTTTTCTGAATAAAGTTGATGCCGTACACTATCCGTTGGACCATTGCGGTTGGAGATCGTCGAAAAGGAGATTCGTGGTAGGTAGCCTTTTTGAGCCATTCTTGCCTGTTCGTTGTTTTGGATTTAATTGACATAAGTTTTATGTTTGTAACAAAGCTTCTGAGTTTCTTTACATCCACTTCAGTTCTTTACATCCACTGTAATTGTTGATGTCCTGGCCCTGCTGGGAGCGGCTAGGCGGTTCACAGAGCCAAAAACATCAACAATTAGCTTTAGGTAGATGGTAAACTAGTGGAGCTGAAGCATCTGATTTCTTCCAACTGCATAGGCGATTGCAAAACCTGGAACCTTTGAAGTCGTACGACTGATTCGAGGCAGTGGTGTATGTCCCTCACACTAGCTGAATGGTGGATATATTATAACCCTCGGACCACTTTTGAGGCCCCATGTTTTTCTGAGGACTACTGATGTAACCGCAACGGTGGACTTACTCGGAGGCATTTCGATGGTTCTACCGGCGAACTATGCAAAATACAAGTTACAATCAAGGATACATAGTTTCAAGTACAAAGACAATGGTAGTTATATTAACATCATAACATAGAAGGTATGGTTCTTTTTTACCCCCAAGGCAGGCATTAGTACCGGTAAAACTCCTTGGCTCTCACCTCTCCATTTACAGCATAATGATAGTTGTACATACACAAGCTGCAGAGATCAGGTCTACATATGTGCTCAAGGTCATCATAAGACCCCCATTGGGCAGCATATAAGTCAAAGTTCCATTGTCCCTCCAACCCCCTCTGTTCTTTGGATATCCACATCCAAGATCAATGTTGCAGCTCAAGAAGGTTCATACAAACCTCAGCACTGCTACAGCCATCAAGGTCGCAGCTCTGAAATAGATTTGATTTAAGCTTCTCCCCACTCTCTTAATCATCTCCTCTTCCACCAGATCCAACTTGCTAATATTCTTGCTGATATGTACGACCGTGTCCCTCAGTCGGTCGACTGCCCGCGAGAGCCAAACTAATCCAAAGGCGAGGCCAGTGCTAAATAGTTTAGATGTACCAAATGGAACCCTCCCACAAGCAACCTCAAAAATAATAGTGAAAAGAACAGCAAGACCAGCCCCAGCAATGCTAGCAGAGAATTGGGTCAAGAGCTGAGGAAGTTCGGGGCCGGATTTCCTAAGGAAAAGAACTGCCGTTCTGCCTTGCCGTCTCTTATATCAACCATCAAGGAAATAAGGCACTCACATGCATGGAAATAGTTCTTGTAGAGATCTCTCTCCCTGCACCCTTCTTTGGTGATGGCTTCAGCTTGATTTTCTCAGGACTGTCGAAAAAGAGGTGATGCAAGAGAACACGAGAAATAGAAAAACATTCTGAACAAAAGATTTTCATAGAAAGTACCAACACTGTGGTTTTTGTAGAAAGTTCTACATTTCCACAATGTATAAGATCAAATCGCTTTTTAGGACCCATATTCCGTTTATCATTTTAATTCCTATGTACATATTTTTGTTCAGCACTCCGTTTTAATTTCTATTTCTGTTGATACATATTTCCAGTATTCATCCCATAGCAATGGTCTGAAATGCAGTTAATATAAATGAAGAATAGTAACTCGCTAGTCATTATCGCCTCGTAGCAATTGCATGCATAGCTTTCAAGATCTCTCCAACCAAGATAAATTCCAATGATTTAAACTAGAAAGTTTCCACTATAATTTATAGAAAAAAAATATTATGTCGAACATAGGTAGGACGAAATCAAACATTCTTGAAACAGATGATCAATCACATACCTTTTCAGAGGTGCGATACTCTCAACTTCAAACTGTGGAGAAGACAGGTTAGTATCAGCACGTGCTTTCATGATCCGTTTCCTGTTTAGTTAATGTTTCAAGCACCAGATGCCTTTCAGACATTGAAATCAACTTATAGTTTTACATTAAAACAAGATTAAACCTGAGCAGCACATTTAGTTAATCTCAAGCCCTGTTTGTTTGTACTCGGATTTCATGTAATATAAATGAACTAGGTGTCAGTTGCCATACCGATCAAAGTACGGGACCAGGGATGATTGCTTTCTCCACTTAGTTGAGTCAGCAACGATTGAAAGGACGTCTTTCATCTCAGTCCCACAAGCTGTAAGCACCACTTGACCATCTGGGTTAACGGCAACTTTCGAATTGTGCATCATTTCTCCAAAAAAGTCCGGTAGAGGCATCGGGAATCAATTTTGATACTTAGATGAATTAGATAAGAATCATAAGGCTGTTGATGTATGCCAAACATCTCTGGTTGAAGTCTCGTCAAATCAGATAGAAAAGATAAATCAAGTTCCCGTTTCTCTAATTCATTTGATCCAGACACGAGAAGCTTCAGGATTTTTTCATGTCTCGTGCACTTTTCAGCTATCCCAAAGCCAAGCAGTTCTGTATCCAGGTAAGCGTCTGTGACCAAAACATGGCAAGTATAAGCATTCTGCAAAGACTGCCATAGATGTGTTAAGTAGCTCTTCAACTCGTTTTTATCCCAACCATAAAATCACCTTTCATAATAATTCATCGCGGCGATATTCGGAGTTCCAAATATACAAACTCTCATCGAGGTGAAACAAAAAATTGATTAGCATGTTAACTAAATTTCATACATAAACACAAATTCTTTATCATGTTTCTACGAACAATTGATTTCATCTCTCTCGCTAAGTACATAAATAACTAGTTGAATACATCGATAATCAGTTTCGACTGTATTTGTTCAGTGGTCATTGGCACGACGTTTGTCCATACGAATGAAATATTTTAGTTATTTTCAAAAGAAAACAAAAATTCTTACCAAATATCACCCATTTCAGTTCCGGAAATTGTGCACTTACACACAGTCAAACCTTGATTTGAATGGAATGTCAGTTGCGTTATCTTCTTCAAGTACGTTTTAAACACATTAAATTTCTACTGTTTATGGAAATCAATAATTATTTTTCCATTTGAAAGACTGAAGAATCAATATTTTCTAACCCAAAAGGGTGAAAATCATCCATTTTTACTTTAAAAATAGCCGGCTACAACACACTTCAAGCCACTCTCATTTTTCTCTGTTTTGCTTCGGCTCTCTAAGTTCCAATGGCAGATGGTCCGAATATCCCCGTATTAATCTGCTCTTTATATATATATGTGTGTGTGTGTGTTTAATACCCATTGTTTCTTTTTCATGTTTTTATGTTTTTTTTTCAGACGTGTGTTCTGAAAGTGAATATCCAGTGTTGTTCAACATGACCCGAGAAAGTGAAGAAAAAGTTGCAGAAAATCAATGGTATTTTTCCTAAAATGACCAACACTTTTTTCAAAAACATTTCTTACTGTTGTTGTTGTTGTTTGATTTTTGTGATCTAGACTTGTACGAAATCGACATAGATTCCAAAAATGGGCTGGTGTCCGTTCGGGGTACGGTGCAACCCTCGGTGCTCATTCAGACAATATCAGAAAAGGTTGGCAAAAAAGCAGAGCTTTACTCCCATGACAAGAATCCCGACATTCAAAGTCAGTTGCCGGACGACCGTGGTCGTCGTTCTCCTCGTAACCACCGGCAAAACAACCGAAAATGTCGTTTCACTGATGAAACAAATGCCTATGGTGATGTTAAGGACCCGCAGCATGGCGTGAGAAAGAATAAACACGGGTTTGGTCGTCGGTTCGACAAGAAGAGTAATGTTGAACCGCCGAGAATGTTTAGCGAGTTCGGAGGACTGCGGTTAGGAAAATACGTGAGGCTGCGGCCGGCACCGGCACAGCCACCGTCACTACCGCCGTGATCATATTTCATTGAGAAATGGATAATGATAGCCACCAGTTTATTCAAATTGGTCGCCATCACACCAAAAAACAAAGCAGCCGCTCTTTATCATTATGGTTTCTCTGAGAAGGAACCACCAAACGGCAACTATGCTTTTTCATTCGTTTCTTGATGATACAATGTTAATGCTTGCTGCATAAAAATAAAACGAGCTGATGTTGAATATGATTATTGATTTCTCATATCTAGTGTTTTTCAAGTAGTTTGTTCTTGTAAAAACATATGAATATAATCACAAATTTTTGGACAAAGTACATAAACGATCCCCGACTATAGGATATTATTTTATTAAGTCCCTCAACTATTAAAAGATACAAAACAGTCCTTTGATTATATAATGTTGCTTTGTTAAGTACTTCAACCATTAAAAATCATAAAATGATCACGTAACTATTCATTATGTTCCAAACTTGGCATTTTTCTTTAAAAAATTGACGATTGTTTAAACTGGACGTTAACATGATTATCAGAATATGAAGTCGTTTCAGATTATGGAATTAAGTTATATCATATCAAAGTTAACGGATTAACATTTCAACTCATAATACCATCAGATTTTTTTTTTACAGAAAATGACTTGTTTAAAACATAATAAATAGTATGATGACCATTTTGTAACTTTTAATAGTTGAGGGACTAAATAAAATAATATCCCATAATCGAAGGACCATTTGTATACTTTTCTCTTGATGTTTTAATAACAAAGAATTAAAATAAAATTTAAATATAATTTTAAAAAATAATTATTATATTACTAAAACATAAATTAGATAATAGATAGATTTGGAAGACCATTGCTGGGTATACTAGTTTCCCTCGGGTTAAAAATTTCCCTTGGATTGTGTTCAGGGGTAGCCTTCTTTCGAACGAAGAACGTGTGAGGCAGCATATGTCTTCGGATGCGGGATGCTTGGAATGCGGCGCCGCAATTGATTCAGCCATGCACATCTTCCGGGATTGTTTGTCAGCCAGTCCAGGAATGTTTGGAATAGATTAATTAAACTTGATCACCAAGCTGAATTTTATCAGTTGCTAAATTGGGTTGAAGGTAATCTTTCGACTCAGTGTCTGTTTCCGATTAATCCAGTAGATTGGGACCTGCTCTTTGGTTTGATTCTATGGAATCTCTGAACTCGAAGGAATAGATTGATTTTCGATGCGGGGTTTATGGAATCAGAGAATGTGCTCCATAGAAGCTTACGAATGCACCAAGAGCTTCTCCGAGCCCGACTCGTCCACCTGTCGACGAGAAGGAATCAAGAACGACCACCGAATTAGCAACCTCCACAACAGAGTTGGCTCAAACTAAACACTGATGGCTCCAGGCGATCGAATTCGGGACTTAGTACGTGTGGTGGAGTCCTTCGTGATTCAATTGGTAGCTGGGTTGGGTTTTCCAAACCCGTTGGTATTTGCTCAACTTTGGATGCTGAGTTATGGGGAATCTTTGTGGGACTGAGTCTAGCCCAGGATTTGCGAATTCAAGAGTTGGTTGTAGAATCGGACAGCAAACAGGCGCTTTCGGCAATTGCTCCGGGGCAGAATTTGGTTTTAGCTCCCCATTGGTGATGCGCACCTGTGAGATCATTGAACGTCCTTGGAATACTGTCTTGATCTTCACCTCCGAGGTTGTAACATGCTTGCCGACGAATTGCCGAAAGCTGCTTGGTCATTACCTTTCCACTTCCATTCATTCTACTCCCCTCTTGATGCAGTAAGGGAACTTTTCCAGGCTGATCGAGAGACCTTATTAAGAACTATGTAGTTGCTACTATCATTTGTACTAATAAAAAAATTTAGATAGATAGATGACCTTTATTATTAGATTGGGCACATAAATGATACAATAAGAAAGACCTCCATATCCATCGATCAATAAATACATGAATCTCAATTTTCAATCCCAATAAAATCAGTCTCTATTTAGTAAGAAGATGCACAATCATGGGACCCAATCCATCATCGACACGTCATATTTTACATCAAATAAGAGGAAAGAGAAAATGATATAGACCAACGAAACAATGGACGATGTGATCCGCTACTCTCTCTCCCCCCCCCCCCCCCCTAAAATACTCGCAAAAAATTTCTCTACTTATAAGTTTAGCAACTAGAACTAGCAATCAATCGATGGGTCCACCTCCTAAAACATCTTCCCCTAACGAGCTCGAGCTTCCGTCTGTCACCGTCTGATGGCTACACGCGTCCCCGTCGATCTCATAATCACCGTCCAGATCTTCTTCGCTTCCATCGTCGCAGACCTCTTCATCGGACGACAGTGGTATGAGCCAGCAAGCGCCGTGCAAGTGCCCGTTTACACAAACGAAATACTCCAGCCGTCCGTCTCCGGAACCGAGCCGTCCAGCCGCGCTCTTCGGGACGAGCCGAGCCGCCGTCATGCTCCAGATTCGGGTCCCGCAATAAGGACACCTCACGCTCTCTTCGAACGCTACTTGCCGTCTGACTAAGCAAGCTCTGGTCTTGGATCTCATGAATCCCCGAAATACCCCTCGGTATATCCCCAGATGGTCTTCGTTACCCCCCACCGGATGCTCGCAGGGATCACTTACGAACAACAGATCACTCCGGCACCTTTTCGCCAAGAAGCTCCGACCCGACGTCTTGGAAAACCGAGAAGATCGGGCGAAATGACCCGGAGTAGGCCGACTCACGTTGAAATGACGAGTTGACTCACAGCCGCTGCAGAAAAACATGAGCTTCGCGAGCGCATCCCACCCGCCACCAATTCTTCCATTGGGGGCACCGTTTGCCAATGCTGGAACCATCCGCTGTGCTCGATACACGCAGAGCTTTCGCCATAGAATCCTCTTGGCTATAGCTCGAAGCTTTTGGTTCACAGAAGAAACTAAACATAGGACCTGTAAGTCCCATTTGACAGACTCGAAGACGAGTAGAAGAATTCGCTCGTTCAGTATCCCCGAGCCATCAAACTCGGATTCATCATTAAGCCTGCGCCTTTGGGTGGCACTCATTTTCTTGAAGAAGCGCAGAACAGAACACTGAATAACCAGACAGCGATGGTACTAAAACGAGCCTAAAAGGCTAAATATCAGAGGTCTAAAACTCAGTAAAACGAAGGTACACGTGTCGTGTTCCAAATGGATGATTACTTCTCTGAGTACTCTCAACACGTGGTGGGTGACGATTGAGCAAGGTAGACGCGTGTTGAAAGGGCGTTGCGTGGAATGCCGTGGTGGAGAATCTAACGTCAGACGTTACGCGTCGCGGATATCGCGAAATACGATATATCTTTTTCGGGGCTCCAAAATATCTTGAGGGAACCACGTGTTGGATGGGAGGCGAGTGCGCCTTTATTTTTTTAAAGGAATAAAAATTTAACTCAGCTAAGCACGAGTGATGCTCATACAAGTGGAAGCATATGGAGATAACAAGTGCCATTATGAAAAAGAGGATCTTTGACGTATGAGCACTTGGGTCCGAAGTGTATGGTATGAAATATTTAAATTATAACTTTTGATCTGTTTTAATATTTTAATTTTTAATTTTTTTAAAATTATATTTAACGTTTAATTTTTATTTTATTTTAATACTAATCGTTAAAAACTTAATATACGAATTAACGGGATAAAGTTTTAGTGAACGGACGACCAATTTAAACGGTGGACCGGGAGAGAATAATGAGTCGATCAATATAGTTTAGTTTCAGGTCTATCGGATAGTTGACTACAAAGACCGAAGCCGAATACTCCATTATCGATTCGAGGAGATTGAGACATTTGACGGTGGAACGAAGGCCGAAATCACGTTCAGATGGTTGAAAAAGGTGTGAACTGAAAATTTTAGGCTTCATCGATCAACATATGTGATGACCATCAACTATAAACGCGATGATCGACGAGTCCATCCGTTAAATTTTTAATGTCGGATATTTTGAATGAACAAAAACTAAATATTAAATATAATTTTAAAAAATCAGAAGTTTAGGTATTAATATTGATTAAAATTGATAATTTAAGTACTAAAACGTGTAATTTATCCTAAATTTTAAATAAGTAAACATGATAAGAATTGTAAATCAGATACGAACAAAATTAAAACTAAATATTTTTCTTTATGACTTGAATTGGGTTGAAAGTCATTGAGAGGAAGCCACGAGTCAGCTTCACAACATAATGCGTGGGATATTGAAACAACAAAATCTTTTTGCTTTACATCAAATTGACATTTATTATATACCGAAATCTGCATAAAATTCCCAGATATTTGTGTTAGTTCACATTAAATTATCAAACAACATCCGTACTTGTTTCTATCATATCCATTCATGAATGATTGGATGGCAGATTATTATTTAAAGTAAAATATTTTTGTTTCTTGGTTTTTTCTAGAGGTAAATTCAGCCCCCAACACGGTGAAAATAATTAAATCTGATTTCATACTACTTTTTAAATAAAATTATTAACTAAACCGTTAATTTAATTAGCGAAATTGAGGTGTGATAGTTCACATTGCAATTATCATCATATATATATTACATATCGTTTTTGTTCCGGTATCTTTTAAATTATCATCATATATATATATATATATATTACATGCATGCACATTGTTATAACATCAAACTGCGAACTTGTAAAAGCCATTTATAGCCGAGGGATGGGACTTGATTATGTTTCATCAACGATTAAGATAGCTTCACTGTGCTGCTATATTGAATTCGGCATCATCGAAAAATTCCCACTCTTCATCGATTAGCTCCTTGTCATCAGCTTTGTACCATTCGATTAGGTCCTTGTCATCAGCTTTGAACCATTCGTCCGATGATCTACTTTTCGGTGATTGCACATCGACGGGTGGTGTTAGGCTTCTCTTCTCTAGGGTTTTAGCTGTCTCTCCCTGCTCGGTACCAAGATATCCGGCCGTGCTTTCCAGAGATGAACTGGGGGAAGCCAGGATGCAGCCGATTCGGCTTGAGGATATGGATTTGCTCGACGAGATACACTGATCAAACTTCTCTTTAAGCAATCTCACATCCTGACAAATAACAGATATTTCTCCCCTGAAGAAAGGATGAACAGAAAATCGGAGCTGTTATGTTAAAAACACAAAGATAGTTTGAAATATATCCACAAAATAATAAATATGATTCATGTATCGACCCAGTCTATCACAAGGAATTGAATATTTTTGGTGCCGATGGATCCTAAATACCAGACGAACACTATCATATATACTGTGATTCATATATCTGCCCCACTGCAAATTTACGTTCTTGTTACTACCAATAACAGATCAAATTAACTGCAAATTCAAAACTTCCACCAGTCAACAGTTTTATAACAAACTCATAAATCAGGAATGGTATGAGGAAAATGTTTCATGCTGATTGATAAAAGTAAATAACCGGACAAGAAAACCTACTGTAACGAGTCAACAATCTGACCATGGTCCATAAGAAACTCTCGTAACTGCAGTAGAGCGTAACATAGAAAATAGTAAGTTCGAATAAGTAATCTATTTCAAACTTTTAAGACTAGTAAGAGGTAATACAGACTACATAGAAATGAAAGCTACCTTGGAATTTTCTTCTGCCTCCTGCTGTAAAATCTTGGACTCTTGAACCACTTTTGACATAATAGCTTCTTGCTTGGCAAGAGCACCAAGGGCTGATTCTTCTTTTTCCAGCTTCTCCTGCTCCGCTACTTTCATCAACTCCTTTGCAGCAGCTACCCGAGCTTCAAGGGTTTGACGCATCTGCGGATAGAAGCATACAGGTAAAAGAATGAGTATAACTAGCTCAATGTCTTGCCCATATCATGTTCCTGGTTAAATACACCATAAATCCCCAGGATGATCTACGGTACAAATCTCTAAAGAAACTTGTTCTGTGATGAATCTGTTTCAAGAAATGGTTGATTTATCACAGGACAAGAAAGTCAACCGAACATTAGTTCATTGCACAAGATGATATATGTCATAAAATTTGTCCAACTTCTCCAATGCCTCATGCATGGATAAACATATTGAACAATCAATATAAAGATAATTTATGGCATACAGATAACAAACAAATGAACCATACCAAAGCAAATCATATCAAGGCAATATTTCTACTAAATATCTACCGGATGATTTAATTTGTTCCTACAATACCTCATCGAGAATAGAAAGAGATTTATCTCTTTCCTCTGATAAGCTGAACAAGCGACTTTGAAGCTCCCTTCCTTCAGCGACTAGAATTGCCTTCTCCCCAAATACTTGTCCAGCATGCTGAAAAAGAGATAACATTAACTGAGCTTTCATACTCTATAAAGAATCATAGAGCTACATAATCTTATACTCTTAACAGTAATTAAAAAAATGTGACTGTTAACAAGTGCACGACCATGTCATTTGCATGCTTTACATGTGCCAGCATCTGTCTAAGTTCCTCCACCTTGACGAGAATATCTAAACCACCCTTGGTACATTCTTCTTTTGCTAGTTCTGCAGCTTCCTCTTGAAGTACAACTTCTCTCATCAAATCCAATATCGACTGCATGGCCTGAAACAAGTTTTTCTACGCCAAAATATGGTAAGCTAAGGATATGCCCTCCCGAAATAAAACAAAAGAAAAAATGAACTAACTTTTCATAATGAATAGCTTCTTATATAAGCAATAGCATCGGAATTCAAAACCTAATAGGTACATCATGCCACAACTGACACAGTTATCATGGCAGAGGATTCATTCTCATACCCATTTAGCATCAAAATTTAACAAAAGAGAGTTAAAGGTTTGGAGCAAAGAGTACCTCGCTATTTTTAGCATCTTCAATGACCTCTTCACGTAGATCAATTCTGCATGTTTGACTAGACCTACTAACAACAGGATTGATGGTATCATCCTCAATATTGCCCATATCACTGATGGGATCCTGCTGGGATTTCAGTTCTATAGAACCTCCTCCTAGTTTCTCAGAACCAGTAGAGTGATCATTGATTTCAGAATGAAGGCCAGCTCCCAGGGCTTCTGCCATTTGTTCTAGAGAAGATGATGGAACAAGAAGAGCCTCGGCATTTTCTTCCCCTATCAAGATTCCATTGAATGAACTGTTTCTGCATGAAACAGCATTCAGATCTACAGGCCCATATAAATTTAAAATATCATTATAGCTGCCACTGCTATCAGTATTCTCCAGAAGTGAGGTGGAATTATCAGCTGTGTCTGGTGAAGCATGAGGAGTCCTCACAATCCCATCTTCAATGGCTACGGTTTGGTCTTTAGACCCAGACCCCTTAATTTCAAGATTCACATAAGGCAGAAGATTATCAATCCCTAAAGCACTCAGGCTGACAATAGATTTAGCTTTCCCAATTTCAGCACATTTTTCTGTGGTCCCCAACAAAATCAATTCATCGGTTTCAACATCAGCAGGCTCATTATTGTTGTTCTCATGGATTTTTGAAGTACTCGCTGCACTTGATGCCTCAACAGAACCCACACCGGTAGTGGCACCTGCAAGACCAATGGCTCCGAGAACTTCATTTGATTCCGACAATGGATCTGTAGGAGAACATGCTGTGTTCACCAACAATACCTTTTGCTGCCTCAATTGATTGCCTTCTTCCTCATCAAAAGCTTCAAGTTCAACCAAAAAAAAATATGACAGTAAAAAGGTGAAATGAATGAATAAGTCCCAATAGACTACTACTAGACAGAAATGGACAAAATGGCAGTTACCCTCTAATCCACAGTACTGAACATACAGGTAAACAACTAATTCTACAACAACACTGCATCCACAGTACTGAGCATTATTTAGAATAAAACAATTCGAGAACCAAATCATGAAAAAGAATACCTCTACTTGGAGGCAGGCGAGGATTAGGTTTCCGTGAGGAAGAACTAGCAGCCACCGTTTTTCTAGACATGTAAGGCAGAATCTCAGATATAACAATCTCTGCAGCTGCATCCACATCCTTAGAGTTCTCAATAGCAACAGCTTTTAGAATACGCGAATCAACCTGTGCAGAAGGGTGTAAGAAAAATATTTTTACTGCATATTTGCTACATTTCTTTTTCCAAATTACTACTTTGTGCTTCACACACACACATCAAGGTGTATATATACACACACGCACGCACATTTATAAATCAATGACAGTATTGGGTTAAATGAGTTAAAAGAAGTACCTGCGGGAATATTTGCATCAAGCATTTATAAACCTTTTGAAATCCCATTCTGGAAAGCTACCTGCAGATAAAGTAACAAAATTTACACAATATTTATAAAGTATGCACGATGAGAACCATAATTGTAATCGTGTTAAGCAAATGTAAAACTACCAATAGTTTATTTCAAACAGAATCGAAGAAACAATAAAATAACATGTTTTACAATTTACATGTGAAGTGACCTTCAAGTGATCAAATTTCTTCCAGCATAATGGAGAAAAACAAAGGAAGAAAATAGGATTAATATAAAATACAAGTATTATAGAATCAGATAAACCAAAAACAGAAACCCTAGTGCCATGGTTGGAGATTAAAAAGATACAAGACCAATTTTTCGTTTAAAATTAATAATTTCCTTATTAGATTTATTAATTTAGAAAAGAGAACAACAGTAATTAGAAAGCAATCCAAACATCAAACGAAGGAAAGACAACTTGAGAAACAATGCTCTGTTTGGCTGCAGAGGAAAAAAAAGACAGAATTTCACCGTAAGAAAGGAAAAAGAAAATAGTTTTTTTCCAGGAAAGTTAGAAGCACAAATCAACGACGAAAAAAAGAAGAGAAATAACCTCTCTTTTCAAACAATAAGGGGAGAATGATCGGAAAAATATAAGAGGACGAGGAGAGAGTTTTGGAGAAGAAGAGTGGCTACTAGTATTTTATAATTATTTTATGGGTAAACTCCTATTTTTTCCTCACTCAACTTTTAATATGTTTCTATTTAGTCACATAACTTAAAATAATTGAATTTTATCACTAAATCTTTTAATTTTATTCATTTTGATTTCCTAATCATTAAATATTTAATATCATTTATTTATTTTCAATACATATAAAAATAAAAATAAAATCTCATCAAAACTAAATTTTGAGATTCCCTTAATTTACTAATATTGGAGTATTTTCTTTTAAATTAGAACACTAGAAAGTTAAAACAAATAATATATTTGATTAAGATAAAGATTAAAATTTGATATTTACCAAGTTGACTTTTAATAGCAATAATAAGGGTAAAGTATATAAATGATACCTAGACACTACTTTATTGAGAATCTCAATTATTAAAAATTATACAATAATCCTTCGATTATATGGTATTATCTTGTTGAGTCTTTGATTATTAAAAGTTATAAAATGGTCACATGACTATTCATATGTTCCAAACTCGTCATTTTTCTTTAAAAAATTAAAGGTTGTTTGAACTTGACGTTAACCTGATGACTCAGATATGATAAAATAATATTTTTATGATGTTTATTAGCACCGTCGTTATTTTCAAACACTGGCTTGGCGACATAATGTAAACGGATAGTCGATCTATAAAATATAATTCAAATAATTATGGGATCATATTTTATCATATATTAGTCAACAAGTAAACATCCAGCTCTGGCAATCGTCAATTTTTGATAGAAAATTACAAGTTTGGAACATATTCGGGTGACCATTTCAAAACTTTTATAGTCGGTGACTCAATAAAGCAACACACTATAGTCGGATATCATTTTATAACTTTTAATAGTCGGAGATTCAACAAATAATGATATCTAATTCGGAACTATTTGTGTATCTTACCCTAGTAATAATATTTCATTTTAGTGCATGCATGTATGTTATTAACACAATTTTCACCTAACAAAATCTTCATATGATAGGAATGCATTATAAATGAATGAACAGATAAACCCGTTGAGAACCCGAACTCTTCCAAACCATCACCTCATTCTCTTGGTCATCCCCTGTTTCTATATTCTTATTCAACAAGTTCATGGAGTATAAATTGAAATGGACACCAATGCTGAGGCATCAAATCCCCTCTTTTTTAGGTCCAAAAATTACCCAATATTGAAGATAAAAAGCTCTCCACGATGGCAGCCAAGCTCGGGATTACTATATTCTCTCTCTTCTCCATCTTCTTCGCCGCACTGTCAAATAATCTGACCCTAAATCCCGAGCAAATAACCTTCGGCCATCCACTCTGCAGGTCCCAAATCGAGCTGGTGAACTTCGCGTGTGCGATGGTGCCTATACTTCCGATGCCGCCGCCGCCTCCCCCTCCCCCGACGTCGGAAGATGGAGATGAGGGTAGTGGATCGCACAGGCACAGGCACAGGCACAAGCATAAGCATGGGGTTCACGAGACACCGGAACAATGCTACTGTTGTGAATGGCTGAAGCAGATTGATTCTGTGTGTGTGTGAGAGATTCTGGTTCATTTGCCGCCTTTCCTTTGGAGGCCTAATCATAAGTATACCGTCGTTGTCGACGAAAAATGCAGCGTCACCTACTCATGCCAAGGTCGATGGCGATTATGATGCACCCGACGCTCGTTAGCTCATCTTTTTCGGTTGCTTTTTCCAGCTTTCGTATGCGGAACATATATACATCTATAGCTACTTGCTACCAAGTTATGAGATTTTTATTCAAATTTGTACTCATAACCTCCTTAAAATCTAAAATTATTAATGCAAATCTTCTAAAATTAGGGATATAAATGTTATTCGGACGAGACGGATTTTGACCTAATCAAATCTTATAAGATCAAATATTTGAGTTTATGATGAGACTAAAAGATCTTAGACCTCGTACGGTAATACAATTATCTCTCCTATATTTAATGATAATTATAATGATATTTCTCTTTTTATATATATACTTTTAATTATATCTTTATTTTATTAAATAAAAATAAGAATTATATATTTATGTGTTGAATTGAATCAAATTTAAATATATATCTTAAAAATAATTCAATTTTCAGATCAGATAATTTTTTAAATTCAAATTGAATCTAATAATGAGTGACAAAATATAATGATCGTTCCTAAATATAAACCTTCTAAAACTTTTGTTCCATCTTACATGTGGAAAGAAAAATAATTCGTTGGAATTAATAAAAAAATAATCGACATTAATTTAATAGATTTATTACTTTTTTTCTTTAAAATATTAAATTGGATAAAAAAATTAAAAGTTAAAAGAGACAAAGAGTTTAAGGACTAAATTCTCTAACAAATTCAAGAATAAAACTATCACTAATAACTAAAAAGAATCATAAAAAAAACTAAAAATGAATGAACAATATAATTTTAATAAAAATATTGAATTTAATACTGAAATAGATTGAATTATGAAAGAAAAATAACATTGATAAACAATTTATTTATTTGGAATAAAAAATTGAATTATTTAAAACAATTTTGTCAGCTATGATAATCAATTATTACAAGATAATATCTTATTGATATAATAAAAAGCATAACACTTTGAAATATCGTATGTAGGACGAGGTATTAAATTATTTAAATAAAATTAAGTGTTCGAATCTTATGTTTGTATATAAAATAATTTGGGTTAAGAAGATCATTTTTATAACAAGTCTCTACAAAAACCGATATAGATTAATTGATTAATAAATCAATTACAAATAATTAATTAAAAATAGTAATGAATAATATCATGATAATAAAATCTAATAAATAAAAAAATATAAATTATACAAAATTTAAAGTTGATTAATAGTTCAAGTGCAAATGGATTAAGATAATATGGTCAAAAGTCCAGATTTCTCTAATCTATGCCGTCACGTCCACCGCACCTGGCTGGCTAGCATTTGCTTGTAGCAGCTTGCTTTGACCTTCAGGCGGTGGGAAGCGTGTCTTCAGCAATCAGCTCAGCTATAAATATAGCTTGATTTCAACGTTGATTTTCAGCACTCATCTCCCTTTCATCATATCGAGATTTGTACACACCCATGGCTTCCCTTCGGTGTTTCTTCTTCACTTGTCTGTTACTTTACATTTCTTCTCCATCTTTAGCTCAGCAGTCTTTCCGCCCCAAGGCACTGGTGATCCCCGTCGCTAAAGATGCTTCTACACTTCCATACCTCACCACCATTGACCAAAGGAAACCCCTTGAGCCCGTCGACCTCGTTGTCGATCTCGGTGGCAGGTTTATGTGGGTTGATTGCGAACGGGATTACGTTTCTTCGACGTACCGTCCCGCCAGGTGCCGTTCAGCGCAATGCTCGTTGGCCGGAGCCAATGGCTGCCGAGATTGCTTCTCGGCATCAAGGCCGGGATGCAACAACAACACATGTGGCGTCACCCCTGATAACTCGGTGACCCACACAGCTACCTCCGGTGAGGTTGCCCAAGATGTCGTGTCTCTTCAATCAACCGATGGGAGGAATCCCGGTAGGGTGGTCAGTGTACCCAGGTTCCTTTTCGCTTGTGCACCCACTTTCTTGCTTCAAGATCTGGCTAACGGTGTCGCCGGCATGGCTGGGCTGGGGAGGACTAGAATTGGGCTCCCTTCACAATTCGTTGCCGCCTTTAGTTTCCATAGGAATTTCGCCGTTTGCCTGTCGTCTTCAACCTTGGCAACTGGTGTCATTTTCTTCGGAGATGGTCCATACGTGTTCCTCCCTGGAATCGATGCATCACAATCGCTTACTTTCACACCACTTTTCATCAACCCCATCAGCACTGCCTCCGCTTTCCCCATGGGCGAACCCTCCGCCGAATATTTCATCGGCGTAAAGTCCATCAAAGTGAATGAAAAAAACCGTCTCGTTGAACACAACGTTATTATCCATAGACAATCAAGGTGTCGGGGGCACAAAAATCAGCACAGTAGATCCCTACACCGTCCTCGAGGCTTCGATCTTCAAAGTCGCCACCGAGGTATTCATTAACGAAGCCGCTGCCATGAACATCACGAGGGTCCCCGGCATTGCGCCATTTGAAGTGTGCTTCAGCTCGAGCAACATCTTAAGCACGCGCTTAGGACCAGCTGTGCCATCAATCGATCTCGTGTTGCAGAACCAGGACGTGTTTTGGAGGATTTTTGGTGCGAACTCCATGGTTGAGGTCAGCACGGATGTGTTGTGCCTTGGATTTGTTAATGGCGGATCGAACCCAAGGACTTCCATTGTTATTGGAGGGCACCAATTGGAGAACACTCTTCTGCAGTTTGATTTGGCAACTTCAAGGCTGGGTTTCAGTGCTACACTCTTGGGCAGGCGAACTACTTGCTCCAACTTCAACTTCACGTCTAATGCTTAGATTATACGGCCATGGCCCTGGTTCATTACATACACTGCTTTTCAAACTTCTTCTTTTTACCTTTCAGAATTGATTGATGTCTGCAATCTGTGAGTAATAAGCTATGAAAGATTAATCTGCATTCAGCAGCATGGTGTATGTATATATTTGTATGATGCAGTACTTTTCTTGAATTCCAAATAAAAGTTTATCTTAATTGTGTATGGGTTATGTATTCATTTTGAAAAATATTAATTATTAGATTAAATAACAATATTATAAAAGTAGATGATTAAAGGGTAAAGTATAGAAATGGTTCCCGACTATAGGGTGATTCTTTATTTAGTCTCCCGACTTTTAAAAGTTACAAAATGGTCATCTGACTATTTATTATGTTTCAAACTCGTCCTTTTCCGTTTAAAAAAGTTGATTGTGATATAATAAAATTCGATCTCAGATTCTCAAACAAATATTATATCTCAGTCATCATATTAACGTTCAGATCAAACGACAATTAATTTGTTAATGAAAAAAAACGAGTTTAAAACATAATAAATAGTCAGATGACCATTTTATAACTTTTAATAGTCAATGGGCTCAACAAATCAACATTCTATAATAAAATAATCATTTTATAACTTTTAATAGTTATGAGACTTAATAAAACATCATCTTAAAGTCGAGAGAGCCAGTTGATTTAGTAGGTAAATTACTGTAATCTTTAAGAATTGTTAGGAATTAAGAGGGTTGGCTCCGTAATGGGTCAATGCAATACCTGATCGGAATAATTAATCGATAAATTGGATTTAGATGGTTATACAAAATAAAATATATGAAAATTAAATTCATAGACCTAACACAAACATAAGCAAGTTAAAGGGACCATAATCAAATTTCAACCTAAAATTTATTCTACAATAGAAGTCTGCAGCAGAATTTTGGGCACATACCTAATAGAAGTCTGGCCCAAGGCAGCTATTATTGCTTCGACGTCGTTTTAGTTTTAATAAACTCAATATATCAGTACTGGCCCAAGCCTTAAATTATTCCGCTTACTCGCACAGTTCCATAGCCTCTCTCGCCTTTGCCTCAAGCCCTAACTCTCCCCTAACATGAAGCTCGTCAGGTTATTTTGTTGATTATCACTATTTTTTATACTTTTTTTTTTGCATTTTCTTTGTTTGTACGAATTCATGTGGAGATTTTATTTTTTGATGGTTAATATAATGGACCTGATTTCAAAATAAACAAATTGAGCAGGTTTTTGATGAAGTTGAACAATGAAACGGTTTCGATTGAGCTCAAGAATGGAACCGTTGTTCACGGCACCATTACAGGTTCCTTTTGATTCCCTTCCACTTTTCTAATCCTCGTCAGGGTTTAGCTAAACCCTAATCCTTCGTTTTAGCGAAGTCGTAAATTCGGAAGATTATTTGCTAAATATTTTTCTCTGTCGACCATAAATTTTTAGGGTTGACTGTTTTCCATTTTTTTTCTTCTTACAATGAGTAATGCTCACCGTAATAATGTAATTCCCTTCTCAATTGTGAAATCTGCACCTTTCGTTTTGGTATAACAAACTTTAAAATATGTGATAGATTAGGTGTTCATGGACGATAGCACTTGTTATCACCTTGTGAGTTGAACTGGTTTTGGACTTGGTATGCTTACGTCTATCGAACGTTTTAGAGAGGCAGCTTATATTCGATAAATTATTTAGCATTCAGATTGATTCGCACATACGGTGTCTTGTTATTAGTTGGTTATGTGTATAAGATGGAATTGTCTCATTTGCATACTTTGATGTATGTGCTGAGACTATTACTATATGCACACTTTCTTTTCATGTTGTTTATTGGATGGCTTCTTGTAACATGATTATATTTGTTTAGTTTGTCATATTCTCTTCTTCGGCTTATTGAATTGTGGGAGTTCGTATGAAACCGATGATTATGTTTCTAATTTGGATAGAATCTGCTTTTACCATGAGTATTGAATTTTAAAATTGGTTATACCATAGGGATTTCCTTGTTGAACATAACATTTTAGCATGCAAGTTTTCTGAATATTTGATTTGATGTGCTTGTTTTAGGTGTGGATGTCAGTATGAACACCCATCTGAAAACAGTGAAACTTACACTGAAGGGGAAAAACCCAGTGAGTTTAGATCACCTTAGCGTGAGGGGTAACAACATTCGCTACTATATTCTACCTGACAGCTTAAATCTTGAGACATTGCTGGTTGAAGAGACACCTAGGGTGAAACCCAAGAAGCCGACAGCTGGTATTGCTATTTCTTTCTGGCTCCATTTTCCCCTATCTGAAAGTTTCCTTCTTGTGTAAGCTTTTATTCTTTCTTTCTTTGAGTATTGTTGGTCTTCCTAATGCATTTTCAAAATCAGGGAAGCCTTTGGGACGTGGTCGTGGTCGTGGCCGTGGACGGGGACGCGGTCGAGGCCGTTAACTTTGTTCCTTTGCTTCCAAATATTTGTGTCAGTCTGATGTGTAGACAGCTTTGTTCTAGGATTGATTTTACCGTCTTGTATGATTAATGGCCTGGGTTTGGATTGTTTAATCATGAATCCTGAGGTTCCCGATATCGCATGCTGTAGGTGAGCATGTAGTCTATTTCTTTTCCCATCTGTTGCTTTTAGAACGAGAGGCGGTAAAAAATAGGAAGCGATCTTGCAATCTTGGACTGTGAGTGTGAGATGAAGATCATGTTAATGTCGAATGTTGAGCCTGGTACTTAAAAGATGATTGATGTTATTATATATTTGAGTTATCAAATAGCCATATACGAGAATATTAGTTAAGCTTGCTTGTATTTTCTCAGCATTGATTGGTCAATTGTTACTTTATGGGTAAAGTTCACCATAGATAGGTGAATCATTGTTAAACGATTATTTTGGCCATTGAATTTTAAAAAATTACAAACGGATCATTTAGTTTATTGAACTGTTACAAATTGGGTCTGTTCCTGCCAAAGGCGTGTATCGATGTCAAGTAGTATAGTGCAATGCCGAATTATTGCAACCAGGGGTAAAAAAATTTAATTTGATTTGAAAAATCGATTTTTTGCTAGACTCGAGAAAACTCAACTTAAATTAATTTTCAATTGTAATTTCGTAAATTTAATTCGACTCAAAAAAGTTTTCAAGTTTAGATCGAGTTATAAAATATAATTTGAATAACTTGAATAGTAACTCGAATAACTCTAAATTTTTAATAATTAGTGGATAAATTTTTAAGTTTGAGTTGATTATCTCAAATTTGTAAGATATATGTATATCACATATGAAAAAAAATATGAATATATATATATATATATATATATATTTATATAGGGATGGACATGAGTCGTATTTTTAGTCCATTATAAATCTAAGTCGGGTAAGATTATTTTAATCCTAAACACGATTCCGACCCAAATCCAAATATTTTAATATAAAATCCAACCCGAACTCAATTTTTTTTAAAAAAAAAACCTGACCCAATTTAGTTGATAACAAAGAAGGCTTGTTTGTCCCACGAATATGAAGTTGACGTAAATGAAATATTCAAATATATCTTCATAATTGGAAAAGCATATCTTGTTATTGCAGATCTTGGAATTCCCCTACCCTTAAAATAGCAAAGCACTACTGTGTCGGTTCGGGGTTCCTTTTCACTTTTCCCCCAACGTTTTCTTCTACCCACGACCGTACCAACATGAGGTCCAAAAACTGCCGCTAATCAGTTCCGATCCTCACATGGCATCTTCAGCCTGCAATCTAACTTTCTTCTCTAAAACCAAACCTTGAGATCTCTCTCCAGAAGCTTTGATTTTTTCTTTTCTTTTGCTTTTTAACGTTCTTAAGGATGACAAAGAACGCAACTAAACAAGACTCAGATTTCTCCAAGAAATCCAACCTTGTTGAACCCTTCACTCTGGCTTCTTGTCTCTTAATTGCCTGCTTCGTTTACTTAAACCACCAGGCTCTCTTCTTCCCTTGGTTTAAACTTAGCTCTGCTGCATCATCACCGGCATCAGATGTAGATCAACGCCTCGAGTGTGATGTTTATGATGGGAGATGGGGTTGGGACGATAACTATCCACCTTATCATAGTGAGCATTGCCCTTTCATTGACAACGGTTTCCGTTGTTCGAAGAACGGTAGACCTGATAGTTTCTACACTAAGTGGCGTTGGCAACCCAAAGCTTGCAATTTGCCCAGGTCTTTTTCATCTTCCTTTTATGTTCATCGCACTAGCTTTCTTTTAGCAGTCAAAAGAGACAAAAGAAAAGATTCATTGTAGTTAATATAATAATGTCGGTTGCCTATAGTGGTTTCCATGACCTCCTGTCCTCCATTAGTTAAACTTCTTTTTGGTTTATTTATGGACTAAAATTTTAGTACAATAGATGGACTAAAATCAAAATTAGATCTTTCTTTCTTCTAAGGTCTGGTTTTTCTATTTGTTTGGGGTACAGATTTAATGCAACGAAGATGCTGGAAAAGCTAAGGAACCGGCGCATTGCATTTGTAGGTGACTCAATCGGGAGGAACCAATGGGAGTCCATGCTCTGCATGCTTAGCTCTGCAATTCCCAACAAGGATTCAATGCACGAGGTTAACGGAAGCCCCATCACAAAGCACAAAGGCTTCTTGGTCTTCAGGTTTGCGGATTACAACTTCACGGTTGAATATTACAGAGCCCCATTTCTAGTGGCTCAAGGAAGTGCCCCAAGAGGAGCTCCAAAGGCCGTTAAGATGACTCTGAGACTGGACCTTATGGACCGGACTTGGCGTCGATGGGTTGATGCAGACGTGCTGGTTTTCAACACTGGTCACTGGTGGAGCCATGACAAGACCACGAACCGGTAATCATCACCCATGGTCTTGGTTTATACCACAAACATCAACGGATGCCCCCTCATGGCCTCATCTTTCGAATCGTTGTTGCAGCGGCTGCTATTTCCAACAAGGAATGGAGATGAATTTAAACATGGACATCACAGCCGCATTTCGGAAATCAATCGAAACTTTACTCGACTTTATTCATGGTCAAGTAAATACCAGCAAGACCCAAGTTTATTTCCGAACCTATGCTCCTCAACATTTCAGGTTTGAATCATTCTGCATCGAACTTACCATATGATGAGAGGATCTAACTCACCACCGATTAATTGGTTTCATGTGACAGAGGTGGTAGCTGGAGCAACGGTGGACATTGTCACCATATAAAATTGCCCGATTTCGGTTCGTATCCTGATTAAACCGAAGAACATGTCGAGATACTGAGTCATGTACTGTCGAAGAAGCATCCGCGGGTGATTGAAACGATGAATGTGACTCCCATGACATTTACAAGGCAAGATGGGCATACATCTTTGTATCATTTCGGGCGAGGGAACGAAACGGAACCCCCCGGTGAAGATTGTAGCCATTGGTGCTTGCCCGAAGTGCCCGATTCGTGGAATGAGCTTCTCTATACACTTTTTCTCAGGCGTGTGTCTGCTCACTCCACTCCAATGTTATTGTACGATTAGGTCCGAACATCGTATTTCTTTTCTATTAACACGAATTTAAATTCGATTCAACTTGATTTCGTCGTAAAATCTAACCCGCGACAAAAGGTTGAAATGGTTGGTTCATATGGATGCCATGCATTAGTTATAGCTTTCCAAGGTTTTTAAGAAGACACTCGAATAATTTTAGAAGTCTTTATTTGTATTTATTGAATAACACAGTCATGGACACAACTCTTTGAAATCAAAGTCACCGGAATATTTGTTTTCCGGTTAGCCGCAGTCACAAACGCCGACGACGCAAAGCGCAGGTACACCGCCTTGTCCAGCACACAAAATATCTCAGCAATCGGCGTCGCTTTTACACGGTCGAATTGTTTGTCGATAGCCATTAATCTCACTCTCCAACTGTCTAGCTGATGTTCCATTAAACATTGAAAACGCAAATGCTGCAACCAAATCACCTTTAATTTGGTATCATTTAATATGTCAATAATATTCATCGTTATTTAACAAAAACGTATGAAATATCAAGTAGTAGTAGAGGAACTTGCATGAAACAATCAGGAAAGAACATGTAAATCATTATTCCATTTCCAAATGGGTGGTGTTTGTAATTACGACAAAGTTTATTAATGTTATCTTGTTGAAAGTGGTCAGCCTCAGTGCTTTGCTTAAACTTGGCATGACATTGTATGCTTGGTATGATCTTCTTAGCTCGATTATGGAACCCACCTAAACCAAAATGGAGGAACGCATTCCATGAAAATGCAGAACCGTGTGATAATCCTACCTAAAGATAGCAGTGTTCCATAGATATTTACTCCAATTGCTCATTCGAGTTGATTTCTGATCAAGTCCTATAAGCCAGTTTATAAAAAAACTGAGCATCAGTGCACTGACAAACAAGCCATTAGAATTGTACTTACAATTATTAAAATTGAGGTAAATCCGATTGCAAATCCCTCATTGATACGTCTCAAGTAATGATCAAGTATGGTTGATGTAGTTGCCAAAATACTTAAAAGTAGCCCTCCTGCAGATGTGATGACAAAATACAGCCAATAATCCCACAAGAAATCAGAAGTAGGTTCAACACGCAGTAGTGCATAAGCTTCCAACAATCCAAGTACAGAATGTAATTTTTTTTTTCAGACAGATACGTACCCCAAAAACGTGTTGATGCCTGAACCCTTGAGAGATATTCAATAGTAGCCTTCCCTGGCTTTATATTTGGTATCCTGGCACCCATCTTATTCAGGTAATCTGCAATTTCCCTCCGCATGTTGGCCTGCACAGGAGTTTCCACACAAATAGCAAACAGAAAGAAGCAATGAGTAGTGGATAAACTAATAGGAGCCAGAATTGCAGAATTCTTCAAACAAACACATCGTATAAACAAATTCAAGGATTGATTATTAGGTTTGAGAGAATAGACCAATGTATACAAATAGGAAAACGGATCGCATAAAGCCTAATGCCCGTTAGCGGTAATCATTTCTGTACATAGCTCGGAGTACCCAAAATTTCTCATTGAAAGTGCAGCATTCCATCTTTAAGATTTTTATTTATTTTTTTTAAACAAAATAGATCAAAACTAGCATAATAGCAAAAAAATAATCACACACTACTATCCATTGGCGCCAATACCTAGGGGCGAGCAAAACTCGACTCGATTCGAAAAACCAAATTTTTCGACTCGAAAAAACTCGACTCGAATTGAGATCGAATTGCAATTTCATAAACTAGACTCGACTCGGAAAATTTTCAAATTCAAATCGAGTTGTAAAATGCAACTCGAATAACTCGAAATTTTTAGTAACTAGTCGATTTATTTTCAAGTTTGGCTTGAGTCCTTGGCTTTGTATAATATATGTATATCACATATGAAAAAAATATGAAGAAATATATTTGTATTGTATATATGGTTATAGAAAGTCACTTAAATTGGAATCAAATAATATTTATAATATTATAAATATTTACAATTAAATTTAAATTGAAACTCGAAAAATCGATTCAACTCGACTCGAAAAAAATTCAAATCAAATATGAGTTGTAAAATAGGACTCATCAACTCGAATAACTCGAAATTTTTTAACTCGACTCGAATCGATCAAACGCTCACCCCTACCAATACCCAGTAAGCAATAGCCAGAAGATATAAATCATTGGAACAGAAGAAATTTAGATCGCAATAGCACACAATAAGCATGTAATCATCAGAAACTTAGAATCACAGAGGTTCAAAAGTACTTGCAATATCAAAATATATTAAACATAAAAACAAAAAACACATATATTGAATAGTAAACCCATGGCTCTGCGCCAACAAATGTTGTAGGGTTCAATATCTCCTTAACATGCTCCCAAAATGGTGAACCAAGGATACTGCCAAGAATGCAATGTGTTAAGATCATTTATGGGCAATCAATAAAAGATAGCTTTAAGGTAAACCCGCAAGATAAGACAAACAACAAACCCAAGCTATGTAATGCATCAAACGAGTATTGCCCCCAAAATACAAATAGAATAGATGATTCAAAATAAGTTTTTTAATCACTTCAGGGAACAATTACCTTGCAACAATACTTGGAAAAGCCAATAAATAAGTGGCAGTGAGAAGAGGCTGCATTCCTGATGGATTAATATTAAAAGGAATATAAGGTTCTACTTCAGTGATCGGGGAATCTTCCCTGACCAACACAACAAAGAAAATATGACAATGAGAAAGATCATATAACCATTATTATAGGTTAATAAACAAACACTGGAAGTTACAAATATTCTTAAATGAGTTTGTTAGGTATGGCTCATAAATATACCAGTAAAGAGGACAGGAGATGGAGCGGAGTGAGCGAAGCGAACGCAGTGAACATCAACTGTCATTACAAAGAAAGTCTCGTTGTGGGGTTACAAATTATGTGGGTTGGGGGTGTGGGGGCGCAGCCCCCACGGTACGGTACAGGGTTGATTTTGTAATTATGTACCAGGGTTTTCTATTATAAATAGAGATGTAACCTAGACCTAAAATATCATTGAATAAAACTTCTAGCGCCGCCTAGGCACCGAGGACGTAAGCACATTGCCGAACCTCGTAAAATTCTCGTGTTCTTTTGTTTTCTTTACCCGTTTTCGTCAACAATTGGTATCAGATGTCAGGAGCAAAATTCGAAGTCGCGAAATTCGATGGTCAGGGTAACTTCGGATTATGGCAAACGAGGGTGAAGGATCTATTGGCGCAGCAAGGGATCTTGAAGGCTTTGCGACCTACAAAGCCGGCGTCGATGGATGAGGAAGATTGGGAAGAATTGCAGCAGCGAGCGGCAGGAACCATACGATTATGCTTGGCGGACGAGGTCATGTATCACGTCATGCATCTATCGTCTCCAGACGAAATTTGGAGGAAGTTGGAAAGTCAGTTTATGTCCAAATCCTTAACGACAAAACTGTATCTGAAGCAGCGGCTGTATGGGCTGAAGATGCAGGACGATCACGATTTGGCGCAACACGTGAATGTCTTCAATCAAATCGTTTCTGATCTGGCTCGGCTTGATGTGAAAATTGAGGATGAAGACAGAGCGATGATTCTGTTGTGTTCGTTGCCTTCCTCTTACGAACACATGGTGACTACTCTTACATATGGGAAAGAGACTATCAACGTTGAGGAGATTACTGCAGCCTTGTTGGCTCACAACCAGCGGAAGCAGAATGCAGGGGAAAGCTCTCAAGCCGATAGCTTATATGTCAAGGGTAATCGAGATCGTGGACGGAAGCCAGAGAAGGCAGGGTCCGGGAAGCGGAATTCCAGATCCAAATCCAGGGATAAGAAGACGATTCACTGTTACAAGTGCAAGGAGGCGGGACATATGAAGCGAGACTATCCGAAGTTGAAAAAGCAGACTGATGAGAAGCGTGATGGCTCATCCAAGTCTGTGAACGTGGTCGAGGATGATACTTCTGATTGCAGTGAGGGTGATATGCTTTCTATTTCAACGACACAATTGACGGATGCTTGGATTCTTGATTCTGGATGTTCTTATCACATCACGCCAAATAGGGAATGGTTTTCGACATACAGGCCGGTTAATTCTGGTTCGGTTTATTTGGGTGATGATCGATGTTGCAATATTGTTGGTATTGGTGATGTCAGAATTAAGATGCACGATGGCTCCGTTCGGACGTTGAGTGGTGTTCGACATATCCCAGACTTGAAGAAGAATTTGATTTCCTTGGGCACTTTGCACAAGAATGGTTTTATCCCTAAGGCTGACGAGGATAGGGAAACCATTCGGATTGTTAAAGGAGCATTGACTGTGATGAAAGGCAAGATGACTGCAGGGAATATCTACAGATTGTTAGGGAGTATCGTTGCAGGTGGAGTTCACTCTGTTGAGTCCTGTGATGATACGACAAAATTGTGGCATATGCGCCTTGCTCATCTTAGTGAACGTGGTATGGCAGAATTACACAAGAGAAACTTGTTGCATGGTGTCAAAAGCTGTAAGCTCGATTTTTGCAAGTATTGTGTTCTTGGTAAATAGACTAAAGTCCGTTTCAAGACTGCGAAGCACACAACTCAAGGGATTCTTGATTATGTGCATTCTGATGTATGGGGGCCTTCCACGACATCGTCTTTGGGTGGATCTAGGTACTATGTTACTTTTATTGATGATTTTTCAAGGAAAGTTTTGGTGTATTTTTTGAAACAGAAATCTGAAGTTTTTGAGAAGTTCAAGCTGTGGAAAGCTGAGGTAGAAAACCAAACAGGACGAAAAATCAAGTGTTTGCGGTCTGACAATGGTACGGAGTACACAGATTCACAGTTCCTACAATTCTGTAAGGAGCATGGGATTCAGAGGCATTTTACAGTGCGCAAGACACCACAACAGAATGGTGTTGCGGAACGAATGAACAGGTCGTTGAATGAAAGAGCCAGATGTTTGCGGTTGAATGGGGGGCTTCCCAAACACTTCTGGGCTGAGGCTGTTAACATGGCATGTTACCTTATCAACAGATCGCCAAGGGCATCGCTGGCTGGGAAAGTTGCAGAAGAGGTATGGACTGGTCATGATGTTAGTTTTGATAACTTACGGATTTTTGGTTGTCCTGCTTATGTACATGTACCTGCTGATGAGAGATCCAAACTTGATGCAAAATCGAAGGAGTGCATTTTTCTGGGTTACAAGAAAGGTGTCAAAGGATTCAAGTTATGGGATCCAGTTGCGAAGAAAGTTGTGATTAGTAGAGATGTCGTTTTTGATGAACAGTCTATGTTGCAGCAGAAGCAAGACACGACAGTGGTAGATTTCGAGCAGTTTCCAGTTGAGAAACCAGAAACTTCTCAACCGACTTCTGGTGGTTCCACTACGGATGATTTGCAGGATTATAGTCTCGCCAGAGACAGGGTGAGACGGACGAATATAAAGCCTCCGAACAGATTGGGTTTTGAAGACTTGGTATCTTTTGCACTTACTGTTAGCAGTGATGATCCAGTTACTTTTCATGATGCCGTTACTAGTCAGGAAAACGACAAGTGGATGGCAGCCATGGTTGAGGAGATGGAGTCTTTGAATCACAATCGCACATGGGAGTTAGTTCCCCTTCCTGAGGGTAAGAAGCCGATTGGTTGCAAATGGGTGTATAAGAAGAAACCAGCAGTAACAGAAAAAGAGGGGGAGAAATTCAAGGCTCGTTTGGTAGCGAAGGGTTTTTCACAGTAGAAAGGAGTTGATTATGATGAAATCTTTTCTCCTGTGGTCAGGCACACTTCAATCCGAGCAGTACTTGCATTGGTGGCTAGTTGGGATTTGCATTTAGAGCAGATGGATGTTAAAACTGCTTTTTTGCATGGTGATTTAGAGGAGCAGATCTACATGTGGCAACCTGAAGGTTTCACTCAACCTGGAAACGAGCATTTAGTTTGCAGATTGAAGAAATCTTTGTACGGGTTAAAACAGTCTCCGAGAAAGTGGTATAAACGGTTTGACTCCTATATGATCAAGATTGGCTACAACCGATGTGAGTATGATTGTTGTGTCTATTACTGTATGTTGATGATATGTTGATTGTTGCGAAGAACATGGATGATGTTATCGGTTTGAAAACTTTATTGAGTCAGGAATTTGATATGAAAGATTTAGGTGCTGCAAAGAAAATTCTTGGAATGGAAATTTGCAGGGACAGAGACTCAAGGAAACTGCGGCTATCTCAACGGGGTTATGTTGAGAAAATGCTAGAAAGGTTTGCGATGAGCAGCGCGAAACCAGTTAGCACTCCATTGGCGAATCACTTTAAGCTCTCATCAGAACAGTGCCCTAAGACAGATAAGGAAGCTGAAAATATGGCAAAGGTTCCGTATTCTAATGCTGTTGGCTGCTTGATGTATGCGATGGTATGTACTCGTCCTGATTTAGCTCATGCTGTTAGTCAAGTTTGTAAGTACATGTCTAAACCTGGTAAGCAACATTGGGATGCAGTCGAGTGGATCTTTCGGTACTTAAAGGGTACTGTGGGACATGGAATTGTTTTTGGGAGTCAGCGGGATAATCCTTTGGTTGTAGGATATGTGGATTCAGATTATGCAGGTGACTTGGATAATAGAAGATCTACGACAGGGTATGTGTTTACTCTTGGTGGAGGGCCTATTTGCTGGAAGTCTACTGTTCAATCTGTCGTGGCACTATCTACAACTGAAGCTGAATACATGGCAGCGGCTGAAGCTGCAAAAGAAGCTTTATGGCTTACTGGTTTAGTGAAGGAGTTGGGTGTTCAACAAGGTGGAGTTCAGTTGCTTTGTGATAATCAAAGTGCTATTCAATTGGCTAAGAATCAGGTGTATCGTTCTAGAACTAAACATATTGATGTAAGGTTCCACAAGATCAGAGAGTTGGTTGCATCTGGAGAGGTTTTGTTTCAGAAGGTACATACTGATGAGAATGCCGCTGATATGTTCACCAAGCCAGTTACGACAGACAAGTTCAAGCATTGCTTGGACTTGTTGAATGTTTCGAGTTGTTAAAGAAGCAAGGTAACCCAACCCACATTGAAGTTTCCAAGGGGCAAGATATTCGCCAAGGTGGAGATTTGTTAGGTATGGCTCATAAATATACCAGTAAAGAGGACAGGAGATGGAGCGGAGTGAGCGAAGCGAACGCAGCGAACATCAACTGTCCTTACAAAGAAAGTCTCGTTGTGGGGTTACAAATTATGTGGGTTGGGGGTGTGGGGGCGCAGCCCCGCGGTACGGTACAGGGTTGATTTTGTAATTATGTACCAGGGTTTTCTATTATAAATAGAGATGTAACCTAGACCTAAAATATCATTGAATAAAACTTCTAGCGCCGCCTAGGCACCGAGGACGTAAGCACATTGCCGAACCTCGTAAAATTCTCGTGTTCTTTTGTTTTCTTTACCCGTTTTCGTCAACAGAGTTCAACAATAGTCCTAATTCACATAAAATTAGTTACTGCTCCCTGCTCAGATTAGCCATGAACTGTTCTATCTATGCTGCACAAAGAAGAATTGAAACCAAAGCCTATGTCCATCCACCGAATGCATCTAATGTCTAGGTAATTAGCGCTGACTTTACCTTGCAGCAGATGCTAGTTTAAACTCATAGTACTGCAGCTTTATTTTCCTGCAACCCTCAGTTACAATAACTGCCCACATGGTGACAACAGTAAAAACACCTAATACAACAAACATGTACGGCCACCAACTCACGGCACTGCCTGTGGATGCAAGAAACCAATAATAGCGCACACTGAAAAAATGCAGAACACCGAGAATAGTTGATGTCCACATCTACAGAAAACCAAGGTCGTTGCAATTGAGCAAATAACCACTAAAGGACTAGTGTACAGGTACAATTTTCATTGAATTACTAAGGTCTTTGCACATCGAATAAACTTTGTTGCTTAAAGCTCTATTCTCAGAGTTTTCCTCATTATAGATTCTAGAGAAATTAACCGCTAGCTTTACATTTATTCGGTCAGTCACTCACAGATCCATGTCATAGTCATTGCTCCACAAACCAAAAGTAAAGCAGTCACCATCACATTCTTAACCCTACAAAAACCACAAGGCTTTAGTTTACAAATAAAAGCTCAAATATAAGGCATAGATGGGGAAAATGAATAGAGAACATGTGAAAATTATGTGTAAGTTTTATTCCAGGAAAAGGTTAAATATGCATCATATCCCGCCAATTTCTTGTGAGAAACAAAAGCATCAGAAATTGTTGCTTTCGTGTTTATATTGCTAACTTACCTGTAACTGGCTGCATAAATTGAATAAGGAAGAGAATAGCTAGAACCTATAGTAGCTTCTAGTATTGCAAAGCCAAGTGAAATCCACCATCTGCAATGAAAGAATAACAACATGCTTTGTAAACGTCCAAGTAACATTTTCAAGAATTATACATGTAGCAAGGACTCGTCTCACTGCTTGAGATGAAAAACTAGACACACGTACAACTCTTAATCTTCTCGTGACCATCCAATCCCTCCTTCCGCAACTTCACTAATGATGGAACAATATGACAGAGTACTTGTTTTCAATCAATTCAAGAGAACGCACATGAGAATGCACCAAAAATAAAATAATTCATAAAACAAAAGAAACTTAGGCCAAAAGCAAGATTCAATGGAGTATCTTTCCCTTGACAAGAAAAAGTATACACATCTTCTTTCTTTCTTCCTTTTTCAAGATAAGTTAACAATTGTCTATATAGATCCTAGACACTGGTTGCCAGAACTAAAAGAACAAGAAAGGTTTACAACCATTCCTAAATATACTACAGAAGACCAACACCACAAAATATGAATTGATTCCTAGTCATATCTTTTAACAGATATTACCTTTATACTTACCCCAAATTTGAACAGATATTACATTTATACTTATCCCAAATAAATATTAATATGGATATGATTAAGTTGGGTCAGATATTTAATCAATCCAAATTTGGTTTAAAAACTTTATTTGTTATCTAATCATCTAATTCGATTCAGATTTAAGATGATTACATTCTTTTAGTAACAAAATATATGTCAATCATCTATTAGATAAGTGATAGATTCAGAAATATTTTTTAGAGCTAGCACAAATATACTGACAATACGAAAAATTTGTATGGGATGAGCACAAATAATAATTTATGGTGGGCGCAATCAATAAAATGAGCAACTAGTCAACGAAAATTTAGATTTTAGGGTGGGCACATTTCCACCCTGAGAACCAGCTACATCTGCCACTATATTGGATTGGTTCTACATCTGCCACTATATTGGATTCCCCGAATATGATACATGTTCAGAGGTACACAATTTAAAATAAATTATAGTTAGTGTTATTAAAAAATCCTATTGAGAATGAAGTTAAAGATGATACAATAACTTTGCAACCAATTATACAAAAAGACACTCATAACGAAACAATTCTTCATAATTTTTTATTGTGGTACAAAAATCCTCGATTAACACATGGGCTTTACCCAATTAGTCTCGAAAGAAATGAATTGGTAAAACATATGGGCCTTTCTCATCTGTGTAGGAACAATGCGTGTTTCAAAATCCAATACACGTGGACGGCAAAGAAGTTGCACACGTTGGAAAATTTTGGAGATAATGATCGCAAAACCACAAAAACTAGTGGGTAATATACATGCACAAAGTCTTGACGTTGGCACGGCGTGGCCTAGCCCACCAATGGAAATAAATAATAGTACTATATTATCTATTGAGGACTCTAACAATATTTAAGGATTTCAATAGCTCACAAATGAAACGATCTTGATAATTAAAAAAATAATCGTTATTTATATAGATTTTAGATTTAAATATATTATTTGTGAAAGTGTTTATTGTCAAATGATTATTAAGATATTTATTGAATAAACGTTATCTTATAATCAAAGATTAATAATAAAAAAATTCAATTGGTCCTCCTCCATGTGTGATATTGTGGAGCGTTTTATCATGTGGTGCAACTTTTTTAGGCATACCTGTTGCCTTGTCATCCGCACAGGGACAACGACAACCCTATCTTAATTAGATGCCATTTTTCTCTTGTACGTTGTCAAGTGGGGGCTATCAGCCATGGTTGTTCGTATGTCGTCCGTAGGGTAAAAGGCCAAAGCCAAAAGCTAAACGTGGAACTGAAACCTTTCCCCGTCGGTGCTGATGAGAAATCACGTCAAATTCAATCCACAAAATCAAAGACATTATCCATATTGGGGATTTGCCTAACGTGATTATTGTTATTATTAGGTTAATGAAAGAGTCTAATACATATATAATTATAATATGGCATAAAACCCAAAAAAAACACTCCTAACGTTCAATAATAGTGTTGCTCAAGTCCCTCAAGTGCCTATCATTTTATGGAACATATTACTCTCCAACGTTTCATATATATAAATGGTGGTGGCTGAAGATAATATCAAAATTTAAACCCTAATATTAAAGATGCCAATCGAACCAACATGGATTAGTTCAAGTAGTAAGTAGTTTGATATTACTTAAGCAAGATCTTGAGTTCGGGTCTTTGTGTAAGCAGAAAATCTTTGTTGGTAGACTCACCCACTAAAAGTGGGTCGGTCCAAATTGATTAAGACGAAACCTTAAAATCGAGAGAGCAATTGGGGGAAAGAAAAAATATGCCAACAGAAAACTCTCGGCCACTCCCTCAAGATTGTGTAAGGCAGCCTTTTCACTTTTTGCAGGGTGATGATATTTTCAATATATATAACTGATTCGCTCCATAATCTTTAATTTTTTAGCACATATTGGATTTTCAGTAATATATATATATATATATATATATATATATATATATATATATATATATATATATATATATATTTATGAGGATATTTTCAAAAGTGAAATGTCACGTGACATTAATAAGAGGAAGGGAATCTCAAGGAATCATAAGCATCTTCTCAACTGATTGGAACCTGATACAGTAAAATGAGAGAAGGCAGCACATGGAAGCTAATGCGTATGCAGGTCAATTGCATGTTTCACTCTATGTGAAACTTCCTGTTTCGTTTTCTTAAATGACATGTGATGATGGTCCAACAACTTGAAAGCGATGATATCGTTGAATTCGACAACCCCCTTGGTTGAACGTGCTTGGTTGGGACCATCCAACTCTACTGTTGGTGGTTGTACTCCATTAATGTCGGTCCGTATAATTGCTTGAAGGAAAATATTAGTTCATCGTGCAATTGAAGTATCCAGTCTTGAAAAGAAAAGAAAAAATAATAGTAATAATTATGATTTTTTTAATGATTTCGGAGGATTATAAGATAATATGTATTTATAATTTAAATTGATTGATAAAATTATATTAAATTTAAATTAATTATTTTAAAAAACATACACACACTAAGCTGCCACAAAGTATGGCTCCCAAGTAAGGAATCCTTCGTGCCTACAAGGTCTTTCTTTGCAACTGCTAGCTCTCGCTAGCTTCCCCATCCAAATTTTACCCCCAATATTCTCAGTCTTTACATCCATACCCTCATCTGCCCAATGACACTTTTCTTCTTCAACTTCATGTTGCACAGTACCATTTTCTTCATTAACAACTTTATCTTCTTTGGCTACTTCATCTCGTTCTTGTTCTTCATCCTTGCCGTTTTTATCATTGAAAATCGGGGTAGTAGCGGTAGTATCTTTCGAATGGAAAAGGCTAAGTCTTCCCTCACTTTGTTCTTCATTTACTTCACCTTCTTCTCCGTTGTCCGCCTCTTCACCGTCCTGGTCATCGAAAATTGGGGTACTAGGGGTACCTTGTTTCAAAAGGCAAAGCCTAAGCCTTCCTTCACTCCGTTCTGCATGCATGTACGTATTACAAGTAGGGGCACTAACGGCTTGGAGTACGAGGCGGCCGCCTTCACGGTGAGACGTGACTCGGACGCCATTTGAACCGCTAATGGACGTCAAAGGAGGCGGAAAGGTGCTGCTACTACGACTCATTCTTCTAGTATTCAATGGATTGTAATACACAGTTGAACCGGAACCGCTAATGGACGTCAAAGGAGGTGGAAAGCTACTGCCACGACCCGTAGTTGAACCGCTACAACTCATCCTTCTCGTCACAAAATTTTCCCTCGGTTTTGGTGTATGGCGGCCAACAGTTTCCGATGAAAGAAACAGAATGTCATCACTGCAGTCGCTGATTTCACTTCCGGTCTCGCTCCCTAAGCTTTCGGTGCACATGTGAAGGCTTTTTTCACTTAGATTACAAGCAGAACTCTTAGCAAGAGGGTGCACGTAAACTTCATTATGCTCCGTAGAATCTTTGCGGCTGGCGAGGGATTGAAGAAATCTCCAACCACCAATATCAATATGTCGATTAACTATCGGTTTACAATCGCTGCCATTGTTGTTGTCATCGTCATCAGTAACGCCGATGCTTTTTTCTTCATCACAGGACGTAGATTCGAGTTCCGTCGGTTTAAGAATAATTGCAGATGGAGCCAGTTTCAGCCTTAGAAAATGTGATTCAACGACCCCTGCCTCTAGGCACAATTGCAAACCTTGATATGCACTTGAGAACATTGTTTTCTCCACAATAAAAGGAGAAATCAGGGCAAAAAAACAGGGGAGTTTAAATCAATAAAAGAGAACCCTTTTTATTCTTGGAATTTTCTGGGATAATGAAAAAGAAACCTTGGAATCAACAAAGAAAAGACAATAGGTTAGGTCTTGTAAGAGAGAAAACTATAAGGAACAAGAGATTGAAGACGAAGAAAAGTGAAAGAGTTGAAGGATGATATATAGTTGAAGTGGTGAAAATCAGAGAGGACACACCTTTTTAATGCCCACTTTCTATACTACCACACATGTGATACCGTAAAAAAGTAAATGACTGGAATTTTTGCTGTAAAACTTTCATCATATTAGAATTAGATCAAAGAGTTTTCATTGTTCTACCAATTCCTATCTATACAAACACATAACACCGAGTCTACTAGTTTTATCCACAAGAAAAGACCTCACAAATTAATGGTGTAACCTAATCAACAGCGAGGTATCAGTTAAAAGTTCACATGTGCTCCCTCATAGGGTCATGACATTTTGCAAGTGAACTTATGAAGAAATCCCGTAAATCTGGAATGATGTGATGAATCAAACGGTTACGCCTGCATGTTCACAGCATCAAACGGCTTAGAAACATTGATTTTTTGACAAAGTACAGTTTTGGGGATCACATACCAAGGTTTGGCACTTATTCTTTCAAATTGCTCTAACATGAAGAGTAGGCAAGCTTCACGTAGTGTGGTAGCATTGAAGGCCTCGGCTAGTTCATACATCAGAGAAACATTCTCCTCAGAAATATCCTTTACAAAACAGATAATTAGAACAGATAAGCATGTAAATCCGTAATATGATCAGTAGAAGAAATATCACAGTAAAACATACACACCTGAGCAATGGTGTATTCGCAAAGGCGCTTAAGATCATCAAGAAGATACTGATCGGCAGCTCTAAGAAGTTCTTGAGCAAGATCGATTTCAACGGTCACTGATCCTGTGTATATATACCTGGCAGCATAATACCATAACAACAAACAAGTGAGGACTTTCCAACACAATTTTATTATATATTTACAAGTGAGCATTCAAATATATACCTCATCATTAGGACAAAAACATCCCATCTGATATTTGGAATCTCAACATCTTTGGCTTCCCTCTCCTGCAAAACAATTTTCATGTCGATCATCCTTCTATTGAAGCATTTTATTATATTATATAGCAATGTGCTCCGCAATTTCGAGATAGTGTCCAAGGGATGGCAAAGTAGCAGAAAGGGAAAAAAATGATGATGGGAAAAATATCCTCGAATTATCTTACCCGGTAACCACCATCAAACATGGCACGAAATGCATCCGAAGAAGCAAGAAGACAGATTCTGTGAGCATAGAATCTTTTACCTGAGAGAAGAATATGGAAATTGAAAGACTGAAGAACTTTTCAACTTAAAATGAAAGAGAGATTAATAAAGAGCAAGCGCAATCACTGATAAGAGAAAAGATCCGAGATTAATAAAGAGCACGCAGTCACCGGTAACAAAAAAAAATCCATACCTTCAACCAAAAATGTAACATCAGAAAGTGTAGGATTATTTACATACTGCTCACCCAAATACACCTGCATTTATAGAGGGGGGGGATGGGGGAAAAAGAAATAGTTGTTAGTCTGACACAATGGGAAAAAATTTTAATGCATCGCTATTTACCAGTTACCACCAAGGCAACAAATTACAGAGACTGCTAGATATCAATTGCATAAAGAACTGATCGTCGCTAACTACAAATTCAGCCAGATCGACTTCAAAACTTGATTTAAAAACTAAAACTAGTCCCGTACTGCCAGTGATTAGTTCATGCCACCAACAAGGGAAAAGCAACTGGTACAATATGCATGCACATCCATAATTTCTATGTTACTAAAAGATTTCAATCAAATGCAATAATCTTCTCACCGAAGATCAGGAGACATGAACAAACCTGAGGGGTTGGTGATAGTGGGGCAGCATCCACAGATGAGAGTGAAGTACCCTTTGTTGCCAACTTATACATGGCCTCTGAACCAGCTTGTTGCTGCTTGAAACTCTTAGACTCAAGAAGGCCCAGAAGCAGCTCCAGTCCTGGAGGGAATTGTTGAGCACCAGCAATTAGGAAATGTAACCCAAAAATAGAAACAGCTAAAGGATATCATTGTGAATGAATAGAAGTGCTAACAACAATTGGAATAGAAAACTGTCTTACCATTGTTGTCAACAAAAATAGGTTTCCGATCATTTGGAGAACAAAGATGAGCAAGAGCCAGAGCGACTTGATTTTGAACAGCCTTGGCTGCAGTCCGCATAAGGTACAACAGATGATTCAATGTCTGTTAACAGGAAGGATCAAAGAACAATGTCACAACATATAATGTCTATACAGTCTCAAGACTTTTTGCTACTATAAAACTATTGGCTTAACCTAACTGCAAATGCAAAATATAAAAGAGCCAAAAGCTAGCAAAAAAATAAACTCACTCGTCCATGAATTTTTTCCTCCAATCTCTTCATTGTCTTTGCTACACAATCTTTAGTTGGCTGCAGTAATACAAGGTATACTAATGAATATCAAACTAGGAAAATACACAAGTCTTCTCACTATAAATTCTTAGGGTAAGCAAAAATAATTAAATAAATTAATTTGAAACAGCAGCATGGTAAAAGCAGAATCCTAAAGCATACCTGAAAAATGAACTCTCCTTCCAAGAGTTTCTGAACAACTCCAGTCCTGATAAGATCTACAACATTATCCTAAAGAATAGAATAGTTGTAAACACCTCTAGACTCACTGTATAAAAACTGCAGTTCAAGTTTAAAATAATACAGTGAAGCAATGCCTCCACCTCATTATCAGCAAGGCCATATAGGGAAAATGCAGAATTATGTTGCAATGGTCCACTTTTTGAGTCAAGAAGATTTAGTAGTAGCGTGATTCCACCATCTTGTACAATTCCAGCTTGATTGTGTGTGTCCTGCAAAATAAAAAAAAAAACATTAATTGATAAAGTACAACCCCAAAAAACCATTAAGCATCTAGGAAAGAAATTAAAACAAGCACTTCAGCATAAATACTTATGAACTGATTAACTTCCTTAAGCCCTGTCACAGACATGAGACTTACATTAGTTTCAAATACCATCCAGATAATTTAAACCCTGAGAGACTGAAAATAAATACAAACCTGGGCCAACCGTCCAAGTGCAAATGCAGACATTTCCTTGAGTTGCACATCTGAAGATGTAAGCATTTCTATTAAAGGGGGAACAGCGCCTCTTTGGACAATGTGTACCTGTAGAATTCCATCTTCAATAACTTTTAACAGAAAGATATATTTACATAAACACATAACAATATTATAGTATTTCATATGCTTGAGCAGTTAACAAAATTTGTGTGCCAAATTAGAATTAATATCTCGCCAACCTTGCAATCTGAATCAGCAGCAGCAAATTGACCTATGAGTAAAGCCGCTTCCCTCTGGGTCTCCAAACAACTAGAACTGTTGACAGACATACATGCAATATGATTAAAACTGAAATCTTCCCAAAGAACAAGTCAAAAACCTAATGTGGAACTCAGCACTACCTAAGTAACCCGATCACAGGCTGCAATGCTCCAGCAAGAAGAACTTCTTTCTTTATGTTTGGAGAAGAATGGACAAGGTTCCCAATCACGCCAACCTGAACATTCCTCATGTCAGTTTATAAAGTGCATAGCAACTCTCCAAAGAGTGTATTAAGATGACAAAAAAATTAAAAACTTAGCAGAAACTAACCGCTTCATAATGTATGGTAACATCCTCAGAGGAAAGCATTAATACAAGGGAGGGTAGAGCATTGCATTCAACGATCTGCAAATTCATAAACTATATTGAAACCGACAACGAGAACTAGATGGTACTACCATACAGTGCAGAAACAAACTTACCTCCTTTTTGTTCTCATCGTTCTTAAATGCTAGCGTCCTTAAGGCCCCAGCAGCTGCCCTCTGCACCTTCACCTCACGATACTCGAGCAACTCGACAAGTGGTGGGATTCCACCCTCAGTTCTACTATTGATATAGGGGGAAAATTAACAGTTTATTAGGGTGTGAAAAGTTAACACTAACGGAAACTATATAGGAGAATATCCAAACAAGCGAACCTGATGCGGGTTTTAATGGCGGAGTTTTCATGAGCAAGATTTGTTATAGCATCGGCAGTTTTTCTTAAAACACCATTCACTCCGCGAGAATCACTATCATTCTGACGTATTTTTAACAAGTTCACGAGATATGGCAGTGTCCCGGCGTCAACAACGAGTTGTTGATGCTCTGGCTATTTAACATAAGAAAAAAATGAAGACAAATTTCAAGTAGTGGACAAAAATAATGCATCGGTTGAACTTGAAAGCAATTAAAAGAAAGGCATCCCAATTACCTTGACCGCGAGAAGCCCAAGCGCGAACGCACTTGCTTTCTCTACTTCATAGTCCAATGGTTTCTGATCGGAATCTGTCAACAGCGTTGGCGACTGAATATGCTTTACCAGTGCAGGGACAGCGCCGCACTCCACGATCAAATCCACCAGATCCTCTATAACCGCCAATGAAACAATAACAAACACTGAATAAACACCGAATCTATTTCGTTAAATACATGAAAGCTAAAGGATTAAAAATGAACCGTTCTTTGCGAATTCAGAAAGTAATTGAGCGGAATGTTTGGCGCCAGCACGATCAGCTTCTGAAAAGGAGGTGCAGTAGTTAAGAACATCGACGTGAAGTCGGACGTCGCGGAGGATATCTTGATGAGTACGACAGGACTCGACGACGGCCGCCTTGCATCGATCTGACTTATCTTCTTCAAATTCTTGCTCCAATTTCCTCTTCAAGCTTCTCCTCGTTTGGGGCTTGTACTGGTTATCCATCGGGGGGAAATTAAGGAAGAAAGTAAAATGAAAATTATGAGAGCTTTTTCATTTTTATTGTGCATCTTTACTTATGCGATTGAGCGGACATAAACCCGCCAAAAATTTTAGTTTGAACTTTTAGCGCTTTTTTTCTTTTCAGGGTAAACTACCCGTTTGGTACTTAATTATTTCAGCATTTCTTTTTTGGTCATCAAATCACTTTTGTGTGTGTGTGTGTGAAAATATACAAACCTTACAAGCAAGGCAAATTACACCCAACACCCAATAGCTAAACCAACATCATCACCTAGTCTCAACCATTATCATCATTCAGCATGTCAATAACATCATCAGGTGAAAACGGATACATTTGAGTTAAAATCGAACAATCAACACCCTTAACTAGATTTAGTGAGGAAAAATGTCACTAACTACAGAAAGGGTAGAGGCGTGTGTACAAATAGCTTCCCAATATATTACGAGCAATGTTTTGGGCTTACTTATACTATATGCCTTAGTCTGATACTTAGAAAATGCTAGAAGGTTCAATCACATTGACATGCATAAAAATGATAGTGGCATATTACCAATGAATATTCTAGAGGATAAGTACCTATACCAATGTGAATACAATATCAATAAAGAGAGATAGTTTGTTTATATAATTGATTTTAATGAAAAAAGAGATAAATTTTCTAAAATATATCAAAATCGAAAATCGTATAAGCTTTAAAACTAAAACTATTATTTTATGAATTTAAAAATATAATATTATTTTCTACTATTGACATAATATAAATTAAAAAAACTAAATTTTATAAGTCGAATAATAATAATTATTTTTCAAACTGACAATAAAGATGTTCATAAGCTTCTCATGTCAACTTCCCACGTAAGTCCATACACTATAGTACGTGCAGTTGATAGCCTTTATCTTAGAGTATGGATGGTAAATTTTCTTCTGATCAGTCGCAAAGCCAATTCGACAACTGACTTTATAACTAACTATGATGTCCCAGACGGATTCCAGGGCACTTTCAAGCCACCCCACTTAGCTAATCGACAGTTGTAGTAAATATTGATTAAGGGTTGTAGTAAGAATAATCTAATAATAACAATAATAATACCTTAACAATATAAAGTTTTAGAATTAATGTAGTAAAATACACCAAAGTAAAATTAGAATGGTAAAATTATAATAAAACCCGTAGTCAAATTGAATTAAATAAGCAGAAGAATAATTTTATATAGATATATATGAATAATTTTTTTAAGATAAATTTATTATTTTCTCGGTATTTGGGTAACGTCAAACGTTAGTCTCTCAGATTAAACGGTGGTTTAAAATTTTGAAACCCATAGATGAGTTCCTTTTGGGTTAGTATTGGCATCCGAATTTTGGGCCTTTAGAGTTAACCATAAGCAAATTGCAAGTTGGGCCTTTGGAATATATACAATCTGATATTTGTCAATCTACAATTAGGGTGTGTTTGAAAAATAGGACAGCCCAAAAAAATTGAAAAATAGTACATCCACTTTTATTTTAAGATCGACCACATTTTTTTACAATACATAAAACTCGTCATGTCGAGATAACGAGTTTTAATAAAACGATGTTATTTTACATCTATATAACTGTTTATTTTAATGTCGCTAATTATTTAGTTTTGAGTAACAAAAAAAAATCTAATGTATTAAGATTAATGAAAAATTAAAAAAAATAAAAATAAAATAAGGAAAAATAAAAATTTGATCCAATCTGACTTATACTAGTCCCTAGGTATAAATCCAAACGGTCAAAGAAGTTGTCGGCGGGTAAAGCGATTCGAGTAAACATGCACGCCGATTGAGAAGCTTCCACGTGCCGTGGCGTTTGCTCGGTCCCCAATTCCCCCTTTCTTTCATCACTCGAAACAGACGACAAAAAGGTCAAATCAATGGAGCCACTGGAAGGTGTTTCGCCTTAGAAATAGTGAAAAAGACGCGTAGGACCCTTCTCCGCAACCTCCACGAAACTATGAATATTGGCTCAACCACTGCTAGCCACTTGACTGCTACTGTCCAGTGTCGCCTGGAAGTAGCAAAACTACTCGCTACTTAATATTTAAGATCCAATCGGATCGGATTAATAAACTCTTTGAGGTATTATTTTATTTGATGCATTAATTGATGATTATTTTATTTGATGCATTAATTGATGATTATTTTATTTGATGCCAGTTGAGCTTGGACTTGAGAGTTGACTCGTGAGTCTCGGCCGGTCAAATACAACCTTTTCACATTATTTGGATTTGCCTCTATATTAACTCTTTTATGTCTTGACAAAAACGTTAATTAATTAATCCATCAATTGATGATAGACATAGTGGTAGAATCATATTTATAGGTCCTCCGAAAATTATTATTTCAATTTAATCCATTTTAGCCTTTTAGTTAAACGGAATAACATGTATTTTAATTTTTACTCTCGAGGCGCACGATAAGATTCCTCCGGTGCATGTTAGTCGGCCTAACGGATCAGAGGATCTCCGTTGTGTTTCAACGCCTCCGTTTCTTCTCCTGGTATTCTGTTATTATATTCTGCCTTCTCTATTCAAATATCTCTTTGAGCGAAGACCCAATGAACTGAATAGATCTTTTTGGGTGCTCTGTGGGTCAAGGCTTGGACTACTTTCCTCCTTTTGTTCGTGATGGCTCTTCTGTGGTTCATCCTCCTCCAGAGGTCCTTCAATATGGAATTTCTGAATGGAACCACTCGATCGTGGGTCAATTTCTTGGTGCAACTCCTAGATTTGTGGCTATGCAACGAATCGTGGAGAGTATTTGGAAGAAAGCTCTAGCGGGAAATCAAGTAAAGGTTAGCTACGCTGGTAACAATCTTTACGTTTTCTCGTTTTCCTCTGAATCTGATAGGAATTGGGTATTAGAGAACGGACCTTGGCACATCCTTAATAAGCCTACAATTCTAAAGAAATGGGAACCGAATTTGAGTAAATTAAACTTTGATCTGTCTAGGTTACCTAGTTGGGTACATCTCTTCAATATTCCCTTAGAACTCTTTAATCGTACTGGATTAAGCTACATTGTGAGTGCCATTAGAATCCCCCTTTCCATAGACTCGATTACAGCAGCTAAAACGCACCTTGAATATGCTAAAATTTGAACAGAGATAGGGGCAACTGACGATATCCCTAATTTTATAGAAGTGATCCTTAGTGAAGGGAAATCTGTCTCGATTGCTGTCGAGGTGCCATGGTTTCCACCTCAATGCAAATCCTGATGTATCTTTGGTCATACTGATAAGGGCTGCAAGAATTCTAAAGATCAAGCTCCAGTAAAAACGCAAATTTGGAGAAAAAAAGATCAACAACCTCATAATATGGAGATTGAGCCTACTGTTGGGGGTATTGAACTCATTCAATAAAAGAAACCTCCCTCTATTCTGGATTCTAAAGACAAAAACCTTATTAGTGAAGTCCCTGAATAAGCTAACAAATATCTGGTTAAGGTCTCTAACCTTTCTGTGGAGGAACCATTAGAGATACCACTTAATCATGAACAAAATGCTTCTCATTCTATAGATAAGGGTGATAACTCTCGGGCAATTACTAAGAAAGGTAGGGGTAAGCCAAAGCAAAATCCACTCCTTGCTGCTTCTTCTAATAGATTTGAAGCTCTAAATGGGGTCGATGATGCTATCTCTGTAGCAGCAGTACCTAACCGTAAACCCCGTAAGTATGCACTAGGTGTCGCTACCCTAGTTAATGAATTAAAATCTAAGAAGAAATAAAAACTTGTGAAGGCTAAGCCCAATGTTGAAGATGGCAATGAGGTTGCCACCGCCAACCTTTCTCAATGATTGTTGTTTTTTGAAACGTTAGAGGATTAAACAATCCTCTAAAACAAGAAAAAATTCTCAAAAGAGCTTTACATAATAAAGTTGAAGTTCTCTGTCTTTTGGAAACTAGAGTTAAAACTGACAAGGCTGGAAATATTATTCAAAATAGATTTAAAAACTGGTTTGCTGCTATAAATTATGATTTCGCAGTTAATGGCAGAATTTGGCTTCTTTGGAAAACTGGACTTGATTTTTCTGTTATTCATACCACTGATCAATGTGTGTCTATCAAAGGCTTTCATCTTGGTTACCCTCTTACTATTACTGCTGTCTACGGTTACAATGTTGGTGTACAGAGAAGATCTCTCTGGCAGCAGCTCCGTCTCCTGAATTCCATTGCTGGCCAATCCTCCTGGATTCTTGGAGGTGACTTTAATGTCACCCTTCATCCTAATGAGAGTTCTGACTCTACTTTTCTAGGTCCTATTTTTTCTCCAGATATGAAAGAATTTCAAGACATTATTTTTGACCTTGATCTATTATATCACCCTTATTTTGGTCATATCTTCACTTGGAGCAACAAGCAACAAAACTCTTTTATTGCTAGAAAGGTTGATCGTGTCTTAGTTAACCCTATATAGATGAGCAGCTTCAAAAGTTCTTATCTCTCCATGTATATCTGATCATTGTTTATCTTTAGTCTGGCTCTCTAAAGATGTTCAAGCCAATAGGCCCAAACCTTTCAAGTTCTTCAATTTCTGGGCTCTTTACCATAATTTTTTGACAATTGTTGAGCACTCTTGGATCATTCCTACTCAAGGACACCCTATGCAGAAGTTTTTTTCTAAACTTAAGCGGCTTAAAGTCAAGTTAAGAGAGCTTAATCATTCTAATTATAGTGATATCACCTTAAGGGTTCTTCAAAAGAAATCGGAATTGGAGCATCAATAACTTAGAACTTTAAGGGGTGAGGATTCTATTGAAAATGAAATTCATCTGCAAAATGATCTAAAATCTCTCGAATCAACAGGAATTATGTTTTTAAAGCAAAAATCAAAGATTCAATGGCTTAAAGAGGGTGAAAAATGCTCAAAACTATTCCATTATGCTCTTGCTCTTAAACACAAAAGGGATACCATCCAAATTCTTGTTGATGACAATGGAAATAGACTCGAATCTTTTGATTCCATGTCAGTTGAGGTAATCAACTACTTCACTAACTTGATTGGCACCATTAACAATGAGGTGAAAACTATTGATCCTTCTTTATTGAAAGACATTTTCCAATCCACTATTACTGAAGAGAATGCTTCTGCTCTTATTAAGGAAATTAGAAATGAAGAAATAAAGGTTGCCTTCTTTTGTCAAGGTAATGACAAATCTCCGGGGCCAGATGGGTACACTCATTTCTTTTTCAAAAAAAGCTTGGCAAATTATAGGTGAAGATGTCACCGCTGTTGTTCAATATTTCTTTATTGATTCTTCTCTCCTTCCAGCTTTTAATGCTACCATCATAGCATTGGTCCCTAAAATCCCTAACCCAAGTAGAGTAAAGGATTTCATGCCAATATCTTGTTGTTCAGTATTCTATAAGGCCATCTCCAAAATCCTGGTTTGGAGACTTCAAAAGTTCATTCTTGATTTAGTCTCCTTAAACCAAACGGCTTTTGTTAAAGGAAGAAGCATTGTGGACAATACTCTTCTTGCTCAATAATTGGTTAGAGGTTACAATAGAAAAAATATTTCTCCTTGATGCTCCCTTAAGATTGATCTTTATAAAGCATTTGACACTCTTAATTGGGATTTCATCTCTGCCATCTTAAAAGATATTGGCCTGCCTCTTATCTTCATCAATTGGATTGAAATTTTCTTCTCTACAGCCAAATACTCCATTTCATTCAATGGGACTTTAATTGGGGTTTTCAAAGGAGCCAAAGGAATTAGGCAATGAGACCCCCTATCTCCTTTACTATTTATTCTTTAAATGAATGTCCTATCTAGACTCCTCAATCTAGAAACTGAAAGGGGTGTCTTTGGATACCATCCTAAATGCAAGCGAATAGGCCTCACCCACCTCTCATTTGCCGATGACCTCTTAATTTTCTGCAAAGGTTCAATTGATTATGTCATTGGGGTCACGAGTGTGTTAGATCTATTTTATGAGATCTCTGGCCTAAAGCTTAATGCTTCCAAATGTGATTTTTATGTTGCTGGTTTACATCCTTCATCTATTGAGGAAATTCATTCGGTAACGGGTTTTAAAATTGGCAGTTTGCCAGTACGCTACTTAGGGATCCCGTTGGTCTCTAGGAAAATCTCTGATAAGGATTGTTCTTCCCTCGTTGATAATATTATAGCAAGGCTCAATACTGTTATTCCCTCGTTGATAATATTAGAGCAAGGCTCAATCACTAGACTACTAAAACTTTGAGCTATGTTGGTCGTCTTGAACTCATTAAAACTGTTTTATTCAGTGTTACTAACTACTGGTGCAGGCAAATCTTTCTGCCTCAATCGGTATTAAGCAAAGTTAAACAGCTCTGTTCGCGCTTCTTCTGGAAAGGGACTGATAAATCAGCATCCAGTGCAAGGGTAAGTTGGCATCATATTTGTCACTTAAAATTTGAATGTGGCCTTGGGATTAAAAAATTTGTCACTTAAGCGAATTTTCAAACTTCGCGCTACTGCTTATCCTATTATTACTGCTGGAACTGGAAAAAGTTCTGAAATTTGGGAAGCTTTGCGTGATAAAAAAACCTCAAGTTCCATGGCAAAAAATTATTTGGTTCCCTCTCACATCCCTAAATTTAGTTTAATCTCTTGGATGGCTTTACTTGATCGTCTTCCAACTAGAGATAGGCTCTTCCATATGGGAATTATTACTTGTAGACACTAAATTTTTACCTGAGCAGCCCCCTCCATCCAGCAGCCCCTCCACACATCATTTCCAGCAGCTTCCAGCGAGCAGCCCCTCCACGCATCAGTTGCAGCAGCTTCCAGCACTGCCAGGTGATCCAACGCCCTGCTGCCACGCTGAAGCTTCCAAAAGCCAGCTGCCTTGTCCACGTTGCTACCCTATGGTGAGTCACCACCATAGTTCGGTGACTCACCGAGGGCCATTCCTTTAACTGGTTTGAAGAAGACACCGACGAGGCCTATAAATGGCCATCTCCTGCAGAGAAGAAAAAAGAAAGGAGATCCAACAACAACCACCAACTACAGCAAAAAACAGAAGAAAGGAGAACCACCACATAACGGCGAGTAAGAACAAGGAAACCACAACAAACAGAGCAACCAACAACAAAAAAACCAGAAAAAAAAAACAGAAGAAAAGGAAAAAATCTTACCACGGAGGAGAGCAAACATCGCCTGAAACCACCAAAACACAAAGGTATTATTGTAGATCTGCTCCGTTTAGGAGCCTTTTAGGGGAAAGTAAGGTTGGATTCTGTATTGGGGGTGTTTAGCGCTTCCTTGTGACATAATGTTGTATAGTTCCGGCCACCATAAGCGGTGGCCGGCGGCGTAGTTGGCGGCGGCCAGCCGGTTTCCCTCGTCGGAGAAGACAGAGAGAGTTTATATCTCTCTTTTTAGAGAGAACGGAAAAATAAAAAAATGAAAGGCTTTAAGCCTTTCACATTGGTTAATGGGTATTTAAACCCCTCCCCGAACGACGTCGTTTTGGGAGGGGTGTGGGCGTAATTTCCCTCAGGAGTAAACCCCGTCCACAGTACTCCCAGTTTTGTAATTTCGTATTTTGATCATTTAAATCAATTTACGATCATTTTAATTCGGTATCTTAATTTTATTTTCTTTATACTTTAGTCACCAATAGGCTTTTATATATATTAGGAAAAATAACACATTTAGCCACTGTAGTGTTAAAATTTTTTTTGATCCCGAATTAATTTTTATGACTAAATTACAGTATTGATATTTATATTTTATGATATTATTAATTATGTTCATAATTTTGATCTTTTATAAATTAATCACTAATTTTTAACGTGAATATGAATTTTATGTATTTATGAATATGATTTAATTGTTTTAATTTATTTTTATTTTAATACTTTCCCAAATTTGTTGTCAATTAAATATTCATAACAGATTAATTCACTTTTATGTTTCATTTTCCTTAATTACTTATAACATTGATGTTTGTATCTTTGACTTTATTTTTCCTTGCTTTAATTTTCTTTGCATTTATTTAAAATTGGTATTTTAAATTTACTTTCCATTTTAATTATAATAGACATTAATACTATTTGAATTTATTATAACTATTTATTAAATATAAATTTCTTTTAGTATTTATTCTATTCATTTACAAAGATTGCTTATATATGGTTTTATTATTAATATAACGTTAAGTGTGTTTATATTGTAGTTTTAATTTTATTATTTTATTTCATTATTTATTTGTATATATTTTTATTATTACTTTTAATATATTTTAATTATTACTTTAATTATTATTTTATTATTTTAGTCTTATAAATATATATATATATGTATATATATATATATTTGTTTAAATAATAATATTTATTTATTTTAATATCAAAGAAAATGGGCTGTCTTAAAGCACCTAGAAGTCATTTTCTGATATTCTTAAATAAATAAATATCTTACTTTTATAAATTATATCTATTTTTAAATAAATGTTTTAATATTTATTTATTCATTTTATATTAAGAAAAGAGTTGTCTTAAAGCACCTAGAAGCCTTTTCTGATATTTATAAATAAATAAATATCTTATATATATATATTAATAGATTTTCTTATATTAATAAATTTGAAATAACATAATTATAAATTAAATATATTTTTGAATTTTTAAATTTCTAATAATAGAGACAATTTATAATTAAAAAGTACCAATTTTGGGCGTTGTAGGGGTGCTAATCCTTCCCTAAACGTAACCGACCACGAATCCCTTTTTATTATTAAAAAGAATGAATTTTTGGTTATAAACGCAGATCAGTTCATTTTTTAACTGATGTTTTCTTAGAACTCTTTTAAAAAAATAATTTTTAGGTATTCGACCTACCTGACCCAAAAGGCCGATGGCGACTCCCAAATTATTTTCAAAACCATTTATTCACATCACTTTTACCGCCAAGTATAATATTTCGTGCCCGGACAAAAACCGGTTACGACAGCTTGGCGACTCCACTGGGAACCAGTTAAGCTTTAAAATCAATTGTAAATTGTCTCTATCAGTTAGAAATTAAAAATTAATATATTAATTTTTAATTCTTTTATTTCAAATTTTTTATTATTTTATTTTTATATATTATTATTTATTATTTTATTATTTATTTTATTCAAGAATTAATTATTTTATTTGTTTGTTAGAGGTTTGAACATTTCTCCTCACACACAACACTTGCATAACATAAAGCTCTATAATTGAGTTTGTCCCTTTTAAGTGGGAGTGAAAGCGACGTCTTCGTGAGAAATTATTCTCCGTGTTAGACCTAGCAACTAACTTTCGGGGTTCATATGCTCTATGTCTTCGTGAGAATTTATTCTCCGTGTCAGGCATAGAGAAATGTGTCCTCTCGAATTGAACTCGATCCGCTAAAGTCTGTAGTGGACTAGGATTGAGGGTTTGACAGCCCAAGGGGGCATCAACAAGAACAATTCGAGTACCTTTACTCCTAGAACTGAAATTCTGCATATAATGAACCCTAGAAATTCTTCTGATCTAAGACAATACTGAACCTCTGTTCATAGGTATACACAAAGGAGAAATAAGCTCTAGCTTTTAATTTATTTTATTTCCTTTTCTTTTCCTGAATAAATGCATGTGAACTAGAAATCGTGCGGTTAAGTTAAATTTTCCAAACAAAGCATGGAACTAGAAAGCATGAGGTTAAGATTTATACATTGATATACAGTTTTTTTAGTTGGTACTAACTATTCTATTTTTTTTCATGTATATTACATTGCTCTAATCTGTTCATATTGATTTCTTTTGTTTGCATTACATGATCATGGCATAATCAAAAGGTGTTGACTTGAAAGATTTTTCATCATATTGGAAAGAAATCGTAAATGGACAAAATGTTTTATGATCAAACAAAATATGATGCGGCCAAAGAAAGACATCCTGAAGAAACTACGAGGATCGAGGGAAGTTCTGTACATAGAGAACCGGTTATATTAATAGCAAAAGTATTAAACAAAGATCCTACCAGATTGATACCAAAAGCAATCTATGGTAAGAGCATCAGTCAGGGCATTCAGAGTAGTGGAGATTTTTATGAAGCTCAAGCATATTATTTGAAGGACTTGAATGACCAAAACAAGAAATTGAGCACAGAAATGAAAACCATGCATGAAGATTTTCAAAAGATCAGTCAAGCCTTTCAAAATGCTGGCCTAGGAGGTACCCCAAAAGAATGGATAACATGGGTCACCAAGCTGAAAAAGAGCTGCAACATATATGAAGATCTTGTTCAAGAACTTCTTGGACAGAAAAGATCTCTTACAAGGGAAAATGAGCAACTCCGAGAAGTGACACAAAAAATGAAAGAGAATGTCATGGAAGAGGTTACAGTCCAGACAAGCAATATGTCCCTTAAGTTGATAGACTAATTTGGCTTTGGAGAAGTTAGGAATGAAATATATCCCTATATGTAAAGTTTTGTTTTATGTACCGAAACTTTTGCGTTCAATGAAATCTGTTCTAAGATGATCACTCTTGAGTAACACCTTTTCATACATGCATTTGTATTTTGCATTTGTACATTTTTACGTTTGTATTTACATTTACATTTTTAAATTTACATCATGCATTAAAACATATTTAATTAAATAATAATGTTTATTTATTTTCAATATCAAAGAAAAGGGCAGTCTTAATATAACTGGATGTCCTATTCTGGTATTTTAAATAATTACATTTACATTTTACATTTGCATATTTACATTTGGCATTTTTGCATTTGTATTGCACAATTTGTATTCTTATTATTACATTCACATATTTACATTTGCATTTAGCATCTTTGCATTTTTTATGTCATAATACATTAAAACATTCATTCATTAAAATAAGGATTTCAAATGAAGTGATCTTGGTTTTTCCTTAAAGCAAGAACGCTCAGCACGACACAAGAAAAATGTTTAAAGAAACTGAAGATAGGCTAGCCAAATTTGAGATAAAGCAGAAAGAAATACAAGAGGAATTGAGGAGCAAGTTGGCACAAATCGAAGCTAATTCTCAGATCGATCTACTGAACAATATGAAAGAAATGATTGATAAGCATTTGATGCTGGAAAGAGTCTTGTTAAAAACCCCACAAATTCTTTGGGTGTTACACCTGTTCATATTCCTGAGTTCACCTCTGTACCCCAGGAAATTCAATCACTGATTTACTTCGCTGTTAAGAACTCACAATATCAAGCTGAAGCTTCGTTCCCCGCTGATTGTCCTATTGCTTCTGAGTTAAATTCAGATAAATTTTGTAATGAGGTCCTTGACTCAAATGAATTAGTTGAAAAGAAAAAACTCATCCAAAGATTGAAAAATGTAGAAGAGGGAATAAAATCTAAAAAGAGGGCTGAGTCATTTTATGGGTTTGAAGCCAAAGAGTTAAGTTTGGTCCCTGACCTAATTATCCCACCAAAGTTCAAGGTTCCAGATTTCGAGAAGTATAATGGGACCACATGCCCTTCATCTCATATCACCATGTATTGTCGTCGCATGACTGGCTATGTGAAGAATGAAAAGTTGTTGATCCACTGTTTTCAAGATAGTTTATCTGGACCTGCTTCCAAATGGTATAATCAGCTAAAACGTACTCAAATACGTTATTGGAAAGACTTAGCTCAAGCATTTTTGAGTCAATACAAGCACATGACTGATATGGCCCATGATCGAACAACATTACAAAACATGAATATGAAGTGCAATGAGAACTTTCGACAATATGCACAACGATGGAGGAACGTTGCTTCTCAAGTGCATCCACCATTGACGGAAAGGGAATTCACTACTTTGTTCATCAGTACATTGAAATCTCCCTATATTAATCACATGATAGGGGCTACCACTAATAATTTCTCTGATATCATCATGTGTGGAGAAATGATTGAAATAGCTATCAAGAATGGCAATATAAGAGGCTTCGATAATACTGACATTGAGAGAAAATCTGAGATCAATACAGTGAGATCTTATTCAACTAATCATGGGACCAAATCTTATAGAATGACCCGAGAGAAAGCTCATATTGATGAAATTCCAATGACATATGAAGAATTGCTCCCATTACTAGTTCAGCGGAATCTTGTGACTCCAGTTCAGTCTAAACCAAAAAAAACCCCATTTCCTGAAGGGTATGAAGTTAATGCAATATGTACTTACCACAAGGAAAGTACGGGGCATACTACTGAGAATTGTGGGGCATTAAAACGCAAGGTTCGGAATTTAATTGAATCAGGGGCATGGACCTTTAAGGAGTAATGAGTCATGATAAATAAATAAGTGGAAGTGTTATCTACCACTATAGTACTTTTCTATTTTCAGCATCTTGTTTGAACTTGTTTTTTTTTTGTTTCTTTCTCCGCCTTTTGTGCAATAAATAAATGTGTGTTGCTTTTATGGTTATGAGTAAGGAATCAAGTTTTAATCTTGAGATTATTGAGTATCAAGTGGATTAAATATTCTTTTAAATTTTCAAGAGTTATAGATCTATTGGCAAGTGGTAAAATTATATCTTCCATATCCCATCCAATGCCAATTACTTGACCTTTACCAAAACCAAATCCTGACACTACATTTATCTGAGACTCTGAAGAAGTGTCTCTACATATTTTTGAGACACCAACTCTAGATGTTTTTTTTTGGAAGAGTTGATCGATTCATGATACTGCCTTCTACCATATACATGACTTTAAAAGTCACACATTTATCCTTCCAAACACAAAACCATCATAAACCAAAAGACCTCAAAATAACCCAACTTTCAATTATCCGTGAATCTTACTGCAAGAATAGATGAGATAAGGCATCATGGACCAACTCATTGAAGATAATTTCGAGTAATTAGAGCATACTCAAAGAAGAAGGGAAGAGTGATTGATTGAAATAAATATATCATGCATTAATTACATTTTTTCATGTAAGTAAAATTGATCTTGAATATTCATCCCCCTGGAGATACCTCTTTTTACAAGGACTTCTATGAGATGACTAAACTTCGCGCACAGATCAAGCATGCCAACTCAGTGACATATCACCCAAAGATGAATGGGGCATTTGCAGTAGCAAATAAGAACCTTGAGAGGATCATTGCAAATACCACTGAAGCTTACAAGGATGACACGAGAAGCTACCTTTTGTCTTATATGCATATTGAATTACTGTGCGAACATCTACTAGGGCAACACCTTATTGTTTAGTCTATGGAATGAAAGCAATATTACCAACTGAAGTTGAGATCCCATTATTTTGTATCCTCAAGGAAAAATTGGAGAAGATTGAATGTATCCAATTCCGATTTGATCAATTAAACCTTATTAATAAAGACCAATTGAAAGCTATCTGCCATGGGCAAATGTATCAGAAATAGACGATGAAAGGTCACGAACAGAAATCCGAGAGAGTTCCAAAAGGGTGATCTAATGCTGAAAATGATCTTGCTTGTACATAAAGATTTCCATGGGAAAGTTCTGAAAACCCAAATAAACTCGAATTTGTCAAGAGATATTATGCTTGAAAAAGAAAAATGACAAGGAAAAGGAGGTGTTCAAAGAAATTGAAGTATTATGCTCCTTCAAAAAAGATTGCAAAAAAAAAAAAATTGAATCAAGATGGGTGATTCATGGAGTCTCAAGTTACAAGATGGATCAAAGATCCATATTCAACAAGAAGAGCAAGCAATGATGAAGATATAAGAAAATTGAAATGAACCCAACATTTGGTAGTCTAGAGGGATCCAGATGATGGAAAATCCCCAGCAATGCATATCCAAGTCAAGCAAAGCAAGATTAAAGGCATCTAAAGAGAATATCTTCAGAATTCATTCCGCCTTTCAAGATTGATTTTTATTTGCAAAAATTGGTTTTTAAAATATTTAATGCATGATATGAAAAATGATAAAGGGGGTTCAAGATGTAAATTTTTAAATAAACATCTTAGAACCAAAGGAAGATTCGAGTTGAAAACCTAAAAAGGCGACTCGAATAATGAATGGTGCAACAATGACATAAGAGACGATCTTAAACTCTTAATGAGGCACCACAAATCCCAAAGACGTTCCTGAGATTTTGGAAACAAGAAACATCTTTACAAGATGAGCATAACAACCATTTCTTCAAGTTATTGGAAGCCCGAAGCAACATATTGAACCAACTTGAAAAAACCTACTTTACCAAAATCCACCTACACCTTAAATCAGTCAATAGTTTTGACACTTGCCTTAGGACTATGATTTTTGAATGATTTAAAAGTGTAGTTGATTTATTTGATATTCATTAAACTCATTGTTTATGATTTGATTATATTGTGAACCTGAAAGGGATAATACTTTACAAAATTCTTTCATAAAGAAATGAGAAAAAATATTTTCAAACAGGACAGTCTCAAATGAGAAAGGTCCTTAAAGCAATTGTTGCTTATTCTACCTCTGTTGTAGAAAAAGAATGAACGAGGCCAGAATGATGAAACATTTCACATTTTTGAAGGCAAGTAGTCCAAGAAGCCAGAAATTCTGAATAAGTGAACTTGTGACACTCTCCTGTGACATTATCAGCAACTTATCAAGAATGATTACTTTATTCTAAAGGGAGATACTGAAAGCCCATTTCAACTAAACCTTTCTATGGTTCAAGAAGAGTGGAATATAGAAATATCTATCTTGGAGCAGCAGAAGAGACCGTTGTTGTAACCGTCATTGCAAGAAAAGACACAACAAAAATCTTCTAGTTCATCCTGATGATGTTTATTTGTTCCAGTAAAGTTGTTACACTGGATACCATCGACGACAAGGTTGAATTCACCAATTCTACCCATTAATTGCTCCAATTGATCACCATTCAGTTCTTGCACATCTGTTTTCAAAGATATGCCAAGACAGTAGAAGACGACCTCTGCATCACTGATCTCAGAGAAAAGAGACAGAACATTGATACCACCGGGGAACATGTCTCTAACAGATCCTCCTCCTCATTTATGTTTTCAAAGGGAAACCTAGAAGCATTTCCACTTCATCAGGTTCAAATGGAAAAGCTTTATGCCTTCCAACTCATACCGGATTCCATTTTCGGCACTCATTAAGAACATACTTCTGGACACTCGAAGGTGGCTCGTCATCAGAAGTTTCAAGAGCCTTACGGATCCTTTCTGTCAATTTGGTACTTCATGTACATGTTTATAAACAGTTCAAATTTGTGACACATTGAGGAAGTGGAATAAGAAGAAATTTGTTCTCAATTGGCAGATTATGAACATAGCCCCTTTTCAGTGCAGCAACGTGAAAATACTTTGAATCTTCGAATTCTGGCTCTACATCATTTCGGTCCAAACATCAACTAGAGCAAGTGCTACGTTCTTGTAGTAGAAATAAGGAGGCCCAATAGCATCTTCTGGAAGTGTTCTTTGAGTTATCTGATCTGATTTGGTAGGAACCCCAGAACCAATCATTGGATTAGGAAGATGAACTGCATGATCGTCTTCATTAAGAAGCTTCTTTTCAAGCTTCTTCTGTTTTTTCCAAAAATCATAGCCCCAAGTTTCACCTTTGCTTGTAATTGGAATCATTGCATAATGGCTTCCAACCTTCTACTAGAAGAAGTACGTCAGCAGCCTTAGCCATTTGAGCAGCACATATAAAATCTGTCAATTCTGCAATTGATGAATCTGAACCACATCTCTCCATGGTTATTGAAGCCTCAGCCTCTGAGAATCCCATTTTTTTCAAGTATAACAGTTTACTCTCCTCATCAGAATCAGAATTCATGATTTCCTCGATATCAGAAAAACTATCAATATCTGTGAAATCATCCTGAAAGATCGCTTCATAATCAGATGAGTTTGTTATCAGGATCAACATGTTGCATGGGTGTGGATTTTCAAGAGCCTGTACCACTGTATATGTAGTCTTGTTATTGCATCAGATTACTGTTTGCATAAATTGGTTTCTCTCCCACAGAAAATTATATTTCAAAGATGACCTTCACTGAAAGATGATAAGCCACTGTGTCAGCCTGGAACGGATTACCAAGCTATTTTTACTGCTTTGTCCGACTAAATCCCTCCAGATACAGAAAATGGTCACCTCATTCAGAAAACACATATCTCAGACGTTTCTGTTAGAATGATTGAGTACTTCTTAAGTTTGTGACAACATGAAGAGAATTCCAGTTACTTGATAATACTACTGTTTAGTGACACCATAATGAGAGCATTCAAGATAAACAGATTTGGGGCACGAATAAATACACATGTACCCATAACAATGCATTGTCAAAATTGGACCTCGTGGGGATCATGACATTTCAGTTAAACAGACATTGAGAGTGAATCAGAAGCAGAATATTGAGGCATCTTGAAAGCCCATTTCAAATAGAAATAGAATATTGGGGCATTTTGAAGGCTCACGTCAGTATGAATATTTGGGCATTCTTGGAGGCTCATCTCAACAAGAAGCAATGTTGAGCATACTTTTAGCATCTATATCAGCAAATGTTGGGGCATTTTAAAGGTTCCTTCAGACAGATCCATGTGGGGCATTTTGAAGGCTCAAATTAACAAGAAGTAAATGTTGGGACATGCTGAAAGCCCATTTCAATCAGAATCAAGAATGTCGATGCATTATGCACGCTTGTATTAGCCCATGTTGGGGCATGCTGAAGGCCCATATCATCCTGTGTCAAGATCATTGACTTGAAAAAATATTTCCTATGAGACAGAAAGATATGAAGAATGAAAATGGTGCAACAGTGACAGTCGAACTGACTATACATAATTGCTTCGTTCATCAGGCAGTTACATTATGATCATGTTGTTGAACAAATGTTACTCAGCAAGTATGTTTTCAAAAACCTAATATTCTTAACCGTATGACAGTGTGTTCTTTGATAAACTACATTACGGTTGCATGAATAAAGATGATCCTCAGGCAGACTACTCGATCCAGGGTTCAGTTCCTCAAGGTCTTAGCTTTGAATTTTGCATTCTCTGTATCAGTGATAATTGAAAATATTTCTTTGAGATTTCTGGCAGTTGTTTCAACCATTACTGCTGGGATTATGAAGTTGTTTTTCACAGCAGTTTTTGCTTAATTGATGACATTGAAGAGAGAAGCTCGACTTAATTATATTACCCTTTCCTTTTATTACTGGGGTCATCATTACCAGCCAAGATAAACTGATTTTCCATTTTGGGTTTTATCATGAGCGTCTCATCCCCAGCAGTAAGAATTTCATGAACCTCTTTCTGTACATGGATCCTACAGTTGATTTGTTTCTACTTCCTACAAAGATCATTATAGAAGAAAATGTGATCAGTATCACATTTGTCTTTGCCTGAGATGATATCAAGATCAGTTAGTGTCTCCTATTCAATTCAACACTAGCATATCTTAAGAAATTGACCAACTTTTTGGTCATACCAACATCACACTTGAATCCCCATGGAGTTTTGTTCTCAAATGGTCTTGTGACATTATACAAAAGTTTTAAACACTGTGCAAAGAAGTTTCTTGACCGGCAATCCAAGCAGAAGCCACATGAGATGATGAATGTGTTGTCAAATGTTTTACGACCCAGTGATTATGGTGTTGAACCAGTGTTGCAATCATATGGTTTCCATTTATTGACCCAAGATGAATTTTGTCTTCTTCAACTTCAAGATTAAAAGTGAGATATAATGAAGACTTCTTTCCACAGAAGGAGAGCTGAAAATTTTGACAACAAGAAACTAGTGGAGCTAACTAAGGTTGAACGACAAGTTGTTGTTAAGCATCTCGACATGATATGGTCCAAATTGCCTTATTCGAGATCTGATTATATGTGGAGACATGAAAGGAATTGGAATAAATCTTCCTTGTGATATGTTTCAAGAGTCAAATCAGAACAAACTCTACTCTCCTGATTAATCCTTGCTGAGTCAGGCATATCTACATCTACACTTTTAAAGATGATAGATTTTCACTTCAGAGATGACAAAATTTCTTTTAAAGATGATAGATTCTCTTTTCAAAGATGAAAACTTTATGGGATTTATACACAAGTCCAAACAAATAAAGTTGGTTTTATCCAAGACAAAATGGGGCACCAAGATCATAATTTTGACTACGACAAAAGTTCCACAAATGAAACAATTCTCCTGAGACTTTCATGAAGCAAAGAAGACAGCAAAGATACAAGTTGATCAGATGATTATGCTGAAAGGTAAGCTTGATAGCATAAGTTGCTACACTGATATCTATAGGTAACCCTGGCAATAAATTATGAACTAGAGGAAGATCGAGTTCACCACTTTGAAGTCAAATGAAGATTGCATCAACATTCATGCATTCATAAAAACATCATAGACAATGCATTACATTGATACATCTGAGTGCATTCAAACATGAAGTTTTACAGATCTTCAAAAGAACGAAAAATGTAAAAAATTACCTTACAAGAAGAAGGTATTCAAAACCAAAAATACAGGAAATCACACAAACATATGAAGAAGAGATGAATGCAATCCAAAAGAATAAGCATTATCTTGAGATTGGGGCATGTTACCCAATCAACATGTTATTTCAAAAACATAATGAGAAAATGATTTCCATAGTTTCTCATTTTATCTTTTCTAAAATGAAATTGTTGAAAAGTAAGAAAACGATTTTCTTAGTTTTTTTACTTATTAAACTATTTCCAACAACCTTATCTGGAGATTGGGACATGTTACCCAATCAACAGGTTATCTTGAAACATAATGAGAAAACGATTTCCAAAGTTTCTCATTCAATCTTTTCTGAAAATGAAATTGTTGAAAAGTAAGAAAACTATTTTTCTTAGTTTTTTACTTATTAAACATTTTCCTTCGAAACAACAATTTATCTCACTTGAGATTGTTTTTCTTAAAACAAAATTTGTCTCACTCGAGACAGTTTCACTCGAAACAGCAATTTATCTCACTTGAGATTTTTTTTCTTAAAACAAAATTTGTCTCGCTCGAGACAGTTTCATTCGAAACAACAATTTATCTCACTTGAAATTGTTTTCCTTAAAACAAAATTTGTCTCGCTCGAGACAGTTTCACTCGAAACATAAATTTCCATCACTCGATGGATCAACTTTTCCAGAGAAAGTTCATAATGAGAAGAACTCATCTGAAGAAGGAAGAAGAAGTTCATAATGAGAAGAGCTTGTTCAACCTTTTGCTCAAATCCATCACTTGATGGATCAGCATTTCCAGAGAAAGTTCATAATGAGAAGAACTCATCTGAAGAATGAAAAAGAAGTTCATAATGAGAAGAATTTGTTCAACTTTTTGCTAGATTTCATCATGGAAGAAAATAAATTGTCATCCCCAGTGGAAGAATGGAAGAGTTCATAATGAGAAGAACTAATCCAAACAAAGAAGAACTTGTTCAACATTTCCATCTTAATCAAGAGAAGTCAAATGAACAAAAATTTATTGTCTTTTCGTCTTTGCCCTATTCTTGTTAACACAAGAATGAGCAAAGAGGGGCAGCTGTAGACACTAAATTTTTACCTGAGCAGCCCCCTCCATCCAGCAGCCCCTCCACACATCATTTCCAGCAGCTTCCAGCGAGCAGCCCCTCCACGCATCAGTTGCAGCAGCTTCCAGCACTGCCAGGTGATCCAACGCCCTGCTGCCACGCTGAAGCTTCCAAAAGCCAGCTGCCTTGTCCACGTTGCTACCCTATGGTGAGTCACCACCATAGTTCGGTGACTCACCGAGGGCCATTCCTTTAACTGGTTTGAAGAAGACACCGACGAGGCCTATAAATGGCCATCTCCTGCAGAGAAGAAAAAGAAAGGAGATCCAACAACAACCACCAACTACAGTAAAAAGAGAAGAAAGGAGAACCACCACATAACGGCGAGTAAGAACAAGGAAACCACAACAAACAGAGCAACCAACAACACAAAAACCAGAAAAAAAACAGAAGAAAAGGAAAAAATCTTACCACGGAGGAGAGCAAACATCGCCTGAAACCACCAAAACACAAAGGTATTATTGTAGATCTGCTCCTTTTAGGAGCCTTTTAGGGGAAAGTAAGGTTGGATTCTGTATTGGGGGTGTTTAGCGCTTCCTTGTGACATAATGTTGTATAGTTCCGGCCACCATAAGCGGTGGCCGGCAGCGTAGTTGGCGGCGGCCAGCCGGTTTCCCTCGTCGGAGAAGACAGAGAGAGTTTATATCTCTCTTTTTAGAGAGAAAGGAAAAATAAAAAAAAATGAAAGGCTTTAAGCCTTTCACATCTGGTTAATGGGTATTTAAACCCCTCCCCGAACGACGTCGTTTTGGGAGGGGTGTGGGCGTAATTTCCCTCAGGAGTAAACCCGTCCACAGTACTCCCTGTTTTGTAATTTCGTATTTTGATCATTTAAATCAATTTACGATCATTTTAATTCGGTATCTTAATTTTATTTTCTTTATACTTTAGTCACCAATAGGCTTTTATATATATTAGGAAAAATAACACATTTAGCCACTGTAGTGTTAATAATTTTTTTTGATCCCGAATTAATTTTTATGACTAAATTACAGTATTGATATTTATATTTTATGATATTATTAATTATGTTCATTAATTTTGATCTTTTATAAATTAATCACTAATTTTTAACGTTGAATATGAATTTTATGTATTTATGAATATGATTTAATTGTTTTAATTTATTTTTATTTAATACTTTCCCAAATTTGTTGTCAATTAACTATTCATAACAGATTAATTCACTTTTATGTTTCATTTTCCTTAATTACTTATAACATTGATGTTTGTATCTTTGACTTTATTTTTCCTTGCTTTAATTTTCTTTGCATTTATTTAAAATTGGTATTTTAAATTTACTTTCCATTTTAATTATAATAGACATTAATACTATTTGAATTTATTATATAACTATTTATTAAAATATAAATTTCTTTTAGCATTTATTCTATTCATTTACAAAGATTGCTTATATATGGTTTTTATTAATATAACGTTAAGTGTGTTTATATTGTAGTTTTAATTTTATTTATTTTATTTCATTATTTATTTGTAATATTATTTATTATTACTTTTAATATATTTTAATTTATTACTTTAATTATTTTATTATTATTTTAGTCTTATAAATATATATATATGTATATATATATATATATTTGTTTAAATAATAATATTTATTTATTTTTAATATCAAAGAAAATGGGTTGTCTTAAAGCACCTAGAAGTCATTTTCTGATATTCTTAAATAAATAAATATCTTACTTTTATAAATTATATCTATTTTTAAATAAATGTTTTAATATTTATTTATTCATTTTATATTAAGAAAAGAGTTGTCTTAAAGCACCTAGAATCCCTTTTCTGATATTTATAAATAAATAAATATCTTATTTATATATATATTAATAGATTTTCTTATATTAATAAATTTGAAATAACATAATTATAAATTAAATATATTTTTGAATTTTTAAATTTCTAATAATAGAGACAATTTATAATTAAAAAGTACCAATTTTGGGCGTTGTAGGGGTGCTAATCCTTCCCTAAACGTAACCGACCACGAATCCCTTTTTATTATTAAAAAGAATGAATTTTTGGTTATAAACGCAGATCAGTTCATTTTTAACTGATGTTTTCTTAGAACTCTTTTAAAAAAATAATTTTAGGTATTCGACCTACCTGACCCAAAAGGCCGATGGCGACTCCCAAATTATTTTCAAAACCATTTATTCACATCACTTTTACCGCCAAGTATAATATTTCGTGCCCGGACAAAAACCGGTTACGACATTACTGATCGTAAATGCCTTCTCTGTGATGATCCTTGTGAAACGAGGGATCATTTGTTCTTTAACTGCCAAATAACTAACCAGCTCTGGTCTACTGTTTTCTCCACTTCTGGTCTGCAATTCAATTTCTACTCTTGGGAAGACCTTATCACGTGGGCAAGCAAGAAATGGAAAGGAAAATCCCTTCTAACTTTGATCATGAAAATTGCTTTAACAACTCTTATCTATACTCTGTGGGACGAGCGCAACAAACGTCTGTTTCAAGATCGATCTAGGAACTTACAAGATCTATTCCTTACCATTAAGGATACTGTTAGATTTCAATTGAGTGATAGGAGTATTAATAGGAATGACACTGTTAACATTACTCTTTGTGAATATTGGAGTATAGAATGATCTGCTTCTGTTTATGATGATCATTGTTCCTGTTCTCTGTTGATTCTTTGTATCTGTTACTGTGCTGGATAATAAAATAATAATTTATCCAAAAAAATAACATGTATTTTTATCCCTTTACTTCAACAACCTGTATGTCATGAACTGACACATGATATTTACACACGATAAGACTCAAAATATGGGGTATCAAAGTTTTCAACGCTTGGACAAAACCTCCCTCGGGATGGACGTGCCTCAACTCGGATGGCGGCGTTAATCCGTCAACCGGCATTGACACTACTGGTGGCGTCCTTCGTGATGACGATGGAACCTGGATTCATGGATATAGTTGGACTATCGGCCATATGTCAGCTTTGCAGGCTAAACTCTTGAGTATTCATGAAGGCATTCTCCTAGCTCGAAGCCTTGGTATAGTGTGTCTGGAAGTCCAAACAGACAGCAAGCAAGCGGTCTCTCTGCTCGACGGCAAGACTGCAGCCAACAGCTCTGTTTCCCTCGTTCGATCCATCACCGCCTTACAAAAGCACGCTTGGAGTACCCGTTTCCGTTGGATTCCCGGATCTGTAAACGTTGTTGCTGACAAGCTCGTGAAAATGGCCCCACATACGGTGGCACGAACTGAGTATTATGGAACCCCCTTCCGAGTCTTGAAGATCTTCTATCTGGTGATAGTTGAGAATCTCCACCGCAGCTTGCAGCTCTAGCCTAGTTTCTTTAGGCCCTTTCAATTCCCAAAAAAAAAGGTTTTCAACGCCTCAAGCTTGCCATTAAGTGGGTATTTCCTTTATTAGATCTTAATTTTCAAATCAAAAAGGTCAGGGATCAAATTTCTAAAAATAAACTTGAGAAGACTAAAGTTTAAAAGTTTCAAGAGTACAAGGAGTGAGATAGAATTGAACCTTGCTCATTAAACGAACAGTGCTCTATTTTCTTCTATGAAGAAGACAAAAGTGAGAACGTAAAGAGGAAAGTTAAACCGAGGAGACAAGATCTTATCATGATCTCATCTCAGTATAATCTATTACAAAGTACACAACACATCTCGTGGAGTAATAACACACGTGTGCATGAGCGATGTGAAAGACATGGCGCAATGGGAATTGTTGCCAACCGGTTATTCTTGTTTCTTTGTTGCCCTCAAGTGTCCTAATAAAACTTTGGATTCTTATTTTAATTTGGCTTAATACCAAAATAAGTGTAAAAAATATACTTTTTTTTTCAAACAGGTGCCTAAACTAATTTTCATCTCATTTAGGTGCATAACGTTACAATCGTTACCCATTTAGGTGTCTGAGCCGGTAACGGTGTCAATTTTCCCGTTAAACGACACATGTCACAACCTAATAAATTCAAAAAAAATATTTATAATTAAATAATAAAAATTACATATGTATTTTGAAAAACAGAAAATATAAAATTTGAAATAAACCAAAATCTTTGAAAACTTTCATTTCAACCCTTAAACCCACACCGGTCATCGCCTTTTGCAGTCGATGAAGCTCCACCTAGCCTCCCCTCCCCCCACCGACCAAAAGCCTCATGGAATCTTGATCGATCGACGGCCTATCGACGAAGAACCAATGTTTTAAACCGCCTGAACCCTAGGATTAAAATCACGATCCCACGCGATTCCAACGGTCAATCGACGAAAACTATGATGGTGTATGAATAGGAGGATGACAATGACTCATCGATGGTTGTGGTTGTGACTGGAAAGGCCGCCGCCAACGGATTAAGGTTTGAGTTTGGGATTTTGGGGCTGTTTTATAATATTAGAAAAATTAGTATTTTTTATATATAAATATCATAATATTTTTAATATTTTATTTTAAAAAATAAATTTTAAAATCATCAGATCATGACACGTGTCACTTAACATCATAAATTAACATCGTTGATGGCCCGAGCACATAAATGAGTAACATTTGTAACATTAGGTACCTGGATAAGACTAAAATTAGTTTAGGTACCTATTTGGGAGAAGCGGTATAGTTTGGGCACTTGTTTTGGTATTAAACCTTTTAGTTTTTGTCTCTCAACTATACCGAAATTTGAGACTTAACCAAGGGACTAAAACTATAATTAAACCCATAATTAACAAACCATCTTGAATAGCACGACACTTCAGTTCATCCGAATTTTGCACCAGGCATGAATGACGTCAAATTCAGACAGTAATATACTTAGTATACAGGAAGAATTAGGGTAGGGATGGATCAAAGGGTTGGTAGGAATGATCATTACTTTAAAAATATTATTTTTTCATATAATTTAAGTATTTTTTATATTTTATTTATCTCTTAAAATTTTATAAATTTATCTTTAATATATAATTTTATATCCTTCCCTCGTCAAATATGATACATGCAAAACACCGTGTGATGATCTTTCGAGAGCAACACAGGCAGTGGGACAAGACATGGTCGCCCATTTACTGATGTTGAATCGCACACAGTTTCAACTGAAAACATGCAATAATTAGCTCCTGCTAGCAGCTTCATGTAGAGATATATATTATTATTTCAATCAAGAATTGCATAAACATACCGAGCTATCGTATTTTGTTTGATTCTTACGAGTAGACGAAATAATGTCGATCGGTATGTATCATTGTACGATGGTTTAGTTCCTGTTTCTGCAGACCTGCCTGCCTGCTCTTGTTTTTGTTCCTATCATGTTTTGCGTGGGTGAAAGTAATTAAAAATACTATAGTGGTATATCCAAAAATATTTTTAAAGATATATAAACAGTAACAATAACATAATTTTATCGTATGAAGTGATTATAAATAAAATTTTAGGGTTAACACGATTAATAAAACAAATAATTAATTAAATAAAATACGGATTACAAGATTAATAGATACCCACTCTGAGCAAAGGGGTGGATCCGCCACTGCAGTATCGTGTTCGTGTTTTACCCATTGAAATTCACTGATCCGGTAGGTTTATATTATATAAAACCAAGGGTAAAGTACCCTTTAAACCACTCATTTATTAGTTTAGTAACAAAAGGAGATAATTTTTTAAAATTTATAATCTAGTCACTCAATTAAAATATTATACAAATAGGTCACCAACAATTAAATAACAGATGGAATATTGACGTGACCTATCATAACAGCATTTTTAGTCCATAAAAATTATCATAATACGAAACAATTTAATAATTTAAATCTTCATCTTTAAAAATCTTATCAACTTAACCTTTGTTATTCACTTAAATTGATTATCCTCCCCAAAACTGTTATAAATAACATTTTAACAATAACTTATTATTATTTATGGTCAAATGTAGCTATCTATTTATTTCTTTAATCTGATTGACTCACTTAATTTGATAATATCGTAAAAAATAATAAAGTCGTGAATTTTTAAGGGTAAATTACACGCTTAGTACTTAAACTATCAATTTTGATTTATTTTAGTACTTACTATTTCAATTGTTTTTAAAACCAAACCTAATATTTAATTTTTGTTTAAATTTAGTACCTCACCATTAAAATTTTAATGGGTGATTTGCATATGGTATATTTTTTATGAGTAAATTGCATCATTCATCACTCAACTATCTTCTCACTCCTATTTTGGTTTTTAATTTAGTTACTTAACTTTCAAATCACTCCTAATTAATTCACTCTAACTTTCAAATTTAATTTTTTTAATTATATATTAATAAATAATAAATATTGTACTTTTACACAAATTATATATTAATAAAATAATAATAAAAACTATAATTTTACAAAAATTTATATATTAAAAAAATAAAAAAAAATCATTTTACAAAAGTTATTAATATAATTAATTAGAGTGATTAAAATAGGAGTGATTTGAATGTTGAGTAGTTAAATTGGAAATTTTTAAACTTCAGTACCAAAATAGGAGTGAGAAGATAGTTGAGTTATGAATGATGTAATTTACCTATAAAAACGTAGTGTCGTTAAATTTTTAACTACATGTTATTAAAATGAAAAAAAAAACTAAACGTTAGGTATTATTTTAAAAAATATTAAGCATTTAGGCACTAAAACTGATAGTTTAAATATTTAACATGTAATTTACCCAATATTTAAATATTAAACGATAAATTTATACCATACACTTATAATATAAAATAACAAACTTGATATCACGTTAGGATCATTATTTTTTTATTAGTTTAAGATAAATATAATGTACTATATATTTATAAATAATATTTTATTATTTATCTATTTAATATTAAATACTTATTATTAATACTTAAACTCGAGAGGATTGTTATTTAAGAGGTTGTTTGTTTACTTCAGAATGATTAAACACTGAATGATTCAAATGCTGAATGATTCAGATACTCTATATGAATTAGCTCTGAATGTGACATGTTGTTTGATAATGACTCTGAATCATTCAGAATGTACTTATGTGTTGAATCATTTAACACTGTTTTGCTGAATCAGTCAGCACTGAATCATTCAAAGATACGAAACAAACACGCTAAATATTAAACAGTTCAACATTTAATACTGAATGGTTCTATTAATAGACAAACAAACGGCCTCTAAATCTCGAGTTCATCATGCTTGTGTGGATAATGCCTAAGACGCTGTCTATATCAAACGAAAATGTGCAGAAGTGATAGGGTGTGTAGTAGGTGAGACCCCCATAAATTAATTATTTGATTGTGCGAGGGGCAGCCGTGCATCGAGTACAGCACTCGCTTGTCCTGCTTTTGAAACTTGAAACCGACCTATCTATTGCCAAGGAGGATGAATTTAAGATGGACTGTCGTCCAAATCAGCTGGAATCTATGACTGATCACGACTACACAGTTTCGCGTATGGGGAAACTCAGAATGTTCATCACTTAACTGGAGGTTAATTTCTGTAAACAAAATTCACGATTCATTCAACTCTAATAAATTTAAAGGGTAAACTGTAAATTCTGTCATTCAACTTTTTCCTCCTCCATGTTTTGACTACTAAAATTCAAATTTCAATTTATTAACCAAATTGTTTGGTTACTTATATTTTGATCATTTCGCTATTAAATATTTAATGATATTATGATTGTATACTTTGATTTTAAAAATTATAAAGTTATTTTCTTATTTTTGTTAAAAACCCACTAATTTTAAATTTCTCTCAATGATGAAACATATTTTTTCAGATTTTAACGATTATGAGGGTAAGAAGAGAGAACAAGTTGTATGTCTAGATTTCACGTTGACTGTACTGTTGATATAACAGATCTACGTATTTAAGATTTTATGGGTTTTGAGTTTAGTATTAAGTTTTACGAGTTTTAAAATAATTTAAGTAAAATCTAAATTGATAGATAATAAAAAATAATTAGACATATTCATCAAATCTATAATAATAGAAAAAGTATTAAAAAGTTGGTTTGAATTACTGTATTGATGTGACATGAAAAAGAAAGTGAACGACATAAATTCAACGTAAAAAATATAATTATTAACTATTTCATAAAAAGTTTATAGACTAATCTTAAAGAAAAAGTGTGGTAGGGAGCACTCAATCTCGTGAACAAAATCCTAATTATTTATGCATAAATTGACATACTAACGACAAACTGACAGCAGCGGCCAATTCTTAAATACATTTTGGGATTAACCATCGCATTATGAGTGGTGTTTTAAGAGGCACTTCTCTAAGCCGATTATTTAGGCGTCGAGGACAACCGGACCAATTGAAGTACCGACACCCGCCTCACATGTAAGTGTATGGTCCTAACGTTGGAATGAATTTGAAACTTTATGTTAGGAGAATGAATTTAAAATTTTAGAGAAGGCGATGCTTATAAAATTTTAAGAATAAAAATATATTTTAATAAAAATACAAAAAAAAAAAAATTATGATAATTTTAAATTTTCATAATAACGATTGTGATTGGACAACACTTTAAGGGGGCAAATTACGTGATTAAAGGGATAAGACTTTGTATGTAATGTCAACTAAATTATAAGCCAATGAGGGTAGGCAGCTTAAAGTGTTTTTTGCAAGCACGCGGTGGTGCACGTTTGGGGCCTTTTTTAATGTCATTTGTCTTTCAAAACCCTTTTTGGCTAATCCTGCCATTGGAGCTCTGGTCATTATTGGAAAAGGGTGAGCGTGAACCAAACATTTTTTTGTAGTGGGGGTAATGGCTAAAGATTCTTAATGAAGAATATAAGTTGAGTTATTGTTAAGCGTATAAAAATATTATATTTTATACCATTTTACCCGTAATCATCGCTAGGTTTAGGTTCGGTCTAGTTACATTATTAGTCATTCATATATAATTTCATAGTTTCCTTCATCGTTAAGTTTGATATTGCATTGTAGTTGATTTTGTGGAAAAAATACTGTTGGTGTGTGTTAATATGTGCATGATAATGCTGACTGGATAAATTCACCTCATCTAAGTCAAACTACACAAAACAATGGATAATGCTGACCGGATAAGTTCACCTCATTGTTTACGTTTTCTTTATTTTCTTTGTTTTCAATTTATGATAATTTTCTTCATTATGTTCTTTCTAAACCCAACCTGAACTAAATCTATTTGGCTAAGGTTGTTGGGATTTATTGGTTGTGAAAATTCGTGGATTTGTTTAAGTTGTTGATTCTCATTTTAATTGAAAACTTGTTCATCCTTGGTTCTTTAATTGATTTCAAGTGAATTGGGAGAGTATCTCGATAGTTTATCCATGTATCTAATATCGGGAGAGTTAGATTCAAGAAACAAATGAGCATGGTCTTCATTTGAACGAAAGTTGGTGAAGACTAATTCATCTTAGGGAAAAGATTCGGATTTCAAAAGCTAAAAGGAGTGCAAGATCAGTTGTTGTCCACCTATGGTTAACGCATGGATGTGTCACCAAGGCATGCATAATTGACCAGTTCTTTGAAGTTAGGAACAATAAGAAGGCATTGAAGAACAATTGGCGGAGCTTTGATGGAGGAAACCCAGTTGCTACAGCAGTTGAATTATTTTCAGTTGTCAAGGCAATCGAGTTGCCTCGGCAATCAATTACTCAGACTTTTCAAACAGTTGTCACACCGCTAATCACAATAACCCGACATGTTCTCTTATTCAATCTCAGTCTACTTTTATTTACTTGCTTATTTATTTTATTTGTTTATTCATACTCATACTATTACCAATTTATTCCTTTTTGTAGTGTGAGAAGTTAGATTATAGAGTTACACTAATCTTTGTGTAGAACAATGTTAGAAGAGAGATACAAGAAACACATACTAATCTTATAATCCCTAGGTACATAAACATATATGTGCATGGACATTAACCTCTAAACAATAACTATATCATATTATGGGGGGCTTCACCCTCAAATCTTGATAAGGTCAATGACTAATGAAAAGGCTTTTGAGTTTTTTCACTAAACAGATTAATCATGAATTTTTCGAATCGAGTCAAATGAATTTTGAATTATAGTTTCTCATTCATTCATTTATTTAATGATAGGAGGTTATTATATAATTAAATTAGGGCCATACATATAACATCAATGATACCCTTGGTCCTTTTTCCACTAAAACTCCTATTGGTATAGGAAAACAGGATCCTTAAGCTTATCTTTATAGAGGAATAAGAAAGGGGTGGTGGAATCTACTTTACTAAAAGAAGAAAACAAACACCCCCTTAAAATAAACACCCCATGCCCTTTGCATAATCAAGTGGTGTGGAGTACTAACCAAACGATTTCAATGATAAAATAATTATTGTTATTTCTTGATATTTTATATTCGAGCGTTAACAATGCAAGTGGTATGAGAATTCAATTACAAATGGTTGAGAGTTATCTTTAAACATATACTATATTGTATTTACTCGAGATTGATAAAAAAATCAAGTGGTGTGGAAAAAACCTACTAAAAATAAGAGATGCTAAGCTACTCCAAACCCTTTTCTAACCTTTTAATTATAGCCATAAACCATGTTGTTAGATATCATCAAGGTTAAAGTTTAGCACTACATGCCAACTTTTAATTGGAACTTCCCTAGGGTGGAGATTTTATCTTTATAAAACCACTAATTTTATTACGACATATAACATTTAATGATATCAACATTTTAAGCAATTAATGTTATATTAATAATCTATTTGATTGTTGAAACGTTGCATCGGTATTTTATAGGGTAAAATACATAAGCGACATGATCCTTCGACTATAGAACAATACTTTGTTGAGTCTCATTACTATCAAAGGTTATAAAATGATTATCTGACTTTAGGATGTTACTTTATTGAGTTCATCGATTATTAAAAGTAACAAAATAATCACTTGACTATTTATTGTGTTCCGAATTTGTCATTTTTCATTAAAAAATTACAATATTTTGAGATATGATAAAATCTTATCCTAAAATCTCAAATGAATATCATATATCAGACAGTAGATTAACATTTATCTTAGATGGCTGTTAAATTTTTAACAAAAAAAAAAAAGACAAGTTTAAAACATAATAAATTATTGGGTAACCATTTTATAACTCTTAATAGTCGAGGGACTCAACAAAATAGTGTTACATAGTTGGGGACTAATTGTGTACTTTACTCTATTATATATATATATATATTCAGAATTTAGGTATTAGCTTATATATAAAAACTGAGAGAGAAAACATGCAATAAAAAAAAGTTACCCTTTTAATGTAGGAAGGATATTATGCAACAGCAGGAGGATTTGCAAAATTTAAATTGCAAATTGGCAACATTAAAACTCACTCGTAGCGATTTTTTTTAATTTTTGAATTTATAAATTTTCAGCTACAATTATTTTTTTATGTCTAATATTATCAATCAATATAATGTATAAATATTTTTTAATTTATAAATAAAAAGAAACGTGAATGATTTAGATGATTAGAGACTAATTTTACTGAAGTAGGCAAGTGAAAAGGTAGAACTTCAGGACGATTTTTACCGAAAAACTTGCGACGGTTCCAAATTACTAACTTACAGAGAGGGTTAAAACAGGGGAAAAAAACTAGCTAACGGCCGTTGGCAAGTGGGCTGACGGATGTTTCCTTGCAGGGACTAGGAGGAAGGCTGGTTTTTCCAGAGGCAACAAGGCGTTGCACGAAGCCTTCAATTCTATTTCCGTTAGTCTCCGTCAGTAACCTCTTCCCGCCAAACGGTAAAGACTCCACCCCTCTTTCCTTCAGTACATCCTCCATACGCTGCCCTACCATCCTTGCGCACCCCAGTCCGTTTGCCTATACGTTACAGTCTGTCAATTGTTGACGATAGTAATTAAATCCAAAATTAAAACAGAAAATAGTTGAAATCTGTTTGGTTGCCGAGAAATCCGAAGAAAATCTTCTTAAGAATCAAACACGGAATCGAAGGGACTAAAAGAAAAGAAAGTTAAGGGTATGCATACCTGAATTCGAACGTAGTCGGTACGGTTCCAACAGAAAGCGTTCCCCAACATCTGATCCACCGTTTCCGAGACTCCGTCGAGCACAATATCAACGACGGAAGAAGTTGAGAATTCACCGTTACTATGGACCTTTGATCTTCCGCAGGATGGACCGTTTCCTAAAGACAAAACCATCAGATCCTCGACGCCATTGACGGAAGGGAAATTTCTCTTGTTGTGGAGCACGTGCGTGACAGCAGCGGCAGTGGGGTTGTTCATGATCAAACCTCCGTCCACGGCGGAGCACGAGGTCTTGCCGTCGATGGAAATCAATCGGAAAGGTTTGAATAGACTCGGAGTGGCTGACGTGGCGCGGCACACTTTCCAAATCTCGAAGTTGAAGCTAGGAGATTCGGAAGCGTCGGCGCGAGAGAAAACGAAGGGCGCGGAACTGTTAAGGTCAAAGCAAGGAACAAGGAGATGCTTACACGTGTCCTTCATTGTCAAGGACGTTCCGTCTTCTCTCTTAAACATTTCCTTCAGCACCTTATCCATGCTCTGGCCGGAGAATTTTTTCCGATTGCGAACTCCGGCAAGCTTATTAACTTTAAAGAGCTTGGAGTTGTTCAGCGTGATAAACTTGACAGCTTCTCTAGCTGTGAAAAGTGGATGGCCAGTTCCATCATCCGCAGAGAGCATGGCAGCAATAATAGCACCGACGCCAGTGCCGGCGATCATATCAAAGAAATCAGCAATTCGAGCATGCGGATCACCGGTTTTGAGGAGGATCTGCTCTTCAAGGTGGATAAGACCGGCACCAGCGACAATGCCGGTCGTTCCACCGCCATCGATGCTGAGGATTCGAGTCTTCTTCGTAGGCTCACAGTGCGATAGCCATTTCTGCTCCAATTTCGTGAAGATCTCGAAAGTTGCATTACTTAGCTCCATCTAGTGTGCTTCCTCTGTTAGCGCAAAAGTAGCAAAGAAAACCAAAAAAAAAAAAGAAATCCTTTGAACAATTTACTTCTACTTTTGCTTTAATTGACGGATTATGTGTCTTCCGATAAGCATTAATGGCGACAATTAACAAGAAATATAATGCTTCTCAATCTAATTAACTGCAAATCTCAGTGGCCTGGGCTATTGCAGTTTTCTCTGTGGGCATTGAGTTGAGTAAGAAAGAGTTAAATGAACCGGAAAGAGTGAGGATATGAATAGGAGAAATGGGATCGTTGGATTTGTGGCCTCTGCTGGTGGTCATCTTATATATATATTATGCGCTGAGTGCTTCACTCACTGCTTCTGCGATTGTTCTTTCCACATTTGTCGTTTCTTTTTTCTTTTTATTTATTTATCTATGTTTTACTGAGAGTTCACTTTTTCTTAGTTGTACCGTGAGGGTCTTTCGTGCTTGGACTATCCTCGCACGTGTTCTTATCGGGTTAAGTGAAGCGCCAAGTTCGGCTTCTCAATCGGCTGGGCTCACGCTTCCCTTCGTTTATAAATAAATTAATTGATTAAAATTGAGGAGGAGTTTAATGCCTTGGATTTAATTTCAGAACCTATAAAATATAATTATTTGAATTTTCAAATTTTAATTTCAGATTTATATCTAAGAGGCACACAAGTACAATTTAATGATTATTTTATATTTAATTCAAAAATAATATATTACATATGCATATTTAAATTAAATCCTTTTTAGGTTTAAAATTGTTGTTCCTAACTAACCTTTTCTTAGGTAATGTCTTCCTTAATTGGCTAATTAATTGAGTTCTAAGGGTGCATTTGGTTCACAGAATGTAAGATTACCAGTGGGAATAAAAGATTATCAGGGAATAGGATTACTGGGAATGTTGTATTTTGTGTTTGGTTGGTTTAGCAGGAATGTAAGATTATCGTGTTTGGTTAAAGGAATAAAAGATTATTGGAATGTATATTTGACCAAATTGTCCTTATTATATATTTGTATAATATTACAAATTGTAAAAAATTTATATATTTTCTTTAAAAATTAAATTCATAATATTTATATTTTTTTTTTACAAAATTAAAAATATAAAAAGGTTTAATGAAAGGGTAATTTTTTTTAATTCCTGAATTTCATATAAAATTTTAATTATAGATTTTTTTTTGTAAATCTAAAATAATTTAAGGATAAATTTGTAATTTAACCTTCGTATAATTTTTATTATTCAATGACAAAATAATGATATTTTTGAAAAAAAATAAATATTTAAGGGTATTTTAGTCCAAAACGTCGGTAATGTTACAATACTTAAGGGAAGGGAGGTAATGATATTCCCGGTAATATACCCCAAAAAATCTACTATTGGTAATAAAACATTACCGGGAATGAGATTCCCGGCCAACCAAACATGAGAATGTGAGATTCCCATCCCATGAGAATTCCACAATCCTTGAACCAAACACCCCCTAAGGTTAATAGGTTGCAACTGTGTTTCCAAAAACCGAGTTGGAGAACTTTTTTTTTTCAATGGAAAGGGTAAAAGACAGCAGGAGCCTAAGGCTCAAGAGATCAACATATCACAATTATCAGCAGAGAAACAAGAGAAAATCTTCGGAAGTGGGTCGTGGAAGAGGTGAGTCCGAAGAGGAAGCTTTTAGGCTAATTTGGTCACCCCATTAGCCAAAACCTTGCATTCCCGCGGAATGTGAACTATCTGAACCATCCACTCCCTTCTAGTGAGAACAATAATAGGCTGCGCCATTGAGGGCCGAGAAACCACCCGGGAATCTTGGGCAATTGACATGGACAGCTTCCTTGCTATCCGATTCCACGATGATGCATCGAAAACCAAGATCCCAAGCCAAGGATAAACTCTCAAAAGTACCCCACATTTCAGCATCAAGCGTCGAGCATCGCCCAATACATTTCGCAAAGCCCGAGACCCGGGCTCCTTCATAATATCGCAAAACGCCTCCGCAAGTTACCATGCCGGAGGAAGATCGGTGCACACCGTCAACATTCAGTTTTAATCAATTCCCAGAGGGGGATTGCCATACAGCAGTACGATTGATTGGAGAAGGAATACCTCCCTTCAGCAGTGTGCGCATCTCTGCTGCTTGGAAAGCTTCAGCTTGAAGGCGACGACTTTGCTGCAACACCGATTCCGTAGAATGAAAACTTGAATAAAAAATTAAATGGTTGCGACGCAGCCATAAGCACCTAGGGTGATCATTTGATCGAGTGGAGTAAAATAATTTCGAGTTATTCAAGTTAACGAGTCGTATTTTTTAACTAAACTTGACTTGAAATTTTTTTATATTGACTCTAGTTATTCGAGTTTTTATACTAATTTTACTATAATTATTTATAGTATTATGACAATGATTTGTTACAATTTTTTTTACTTTCTTTAACCACAATCACATTATAATATTATTTAATATATCAAATACAATCTAAAATTATAAAATATATTTATAATTTTATATTTTAAAAAAGTATTTTGAGATTAAAATATTGATCGGAGTATAAAGTAGCCAATGAATTAATGAGAAGAAAGAATTTGCCAACAATTGTAATTAAAAGACCAAATTTAGTAAAATGCAAAGTCAAGGGACTAAAAAAGAGTACATATTTAGTATAAAAAAATAAGAATTGAAATTACATAGATATTCTATTGTGGTATACGAACAAGTGGTTCAAATTCGGTAAAAAAACTATTTAAAATAAAAGATGATTGAAGAAATAAGGAAATTATTAAAAATTGAGGGATTAAATTCAAAAATAAAAAAATTGTTATCAAAAAGAGGAATTAAATGTACAAATGTATTCTCAATGGTTTAGGAGCATATGGTTCAAATTTTTAAAAAATATACTTAAAATGAATGAGAAATTAAAGAAATAATATAATTAGGAACTAAATTGTAAAACTGTCAAAATACTTGAGTAAAATTTGTTTATGAAACCATTGAAGCTAAAGTGTACTAATGAAACCATTTATATTACTTCCTAAACTTAAACAACTATAAATTCATAAATGGAGAAGGAAACAATAACTAATGTAAATCAATTTGTTTTTGATCAGATTATCTGTATTAGACAGTGAGCGATCTTACCAACATAATTTCTTCATAATTCTCCCTCCATGACCGAGCACACTCCAATGAACTTTGGAAAACCGGCTGTTTGAATGATCATGTATCGCGCTACCACTTGAGACTCGACGATCCATGTCGGTCCGGGCACCGTCGGTGTTCGATTCAACCATCAAGTACTACGTGATAAAATTACTGGATCTAAATTTTCAAAGAACTAATGCCATAATCTTTACCAGCTCTATCAATGAGACATGGGCAGCATTTGACATTGTTTTACCCCCTACCACATAATTAGTTAGATGCATTCAAAAATGTGAATAAAACAATAAATTTTCTGAGAAATTTGCTTGCTTCCTCCATAGATACACCCTGTACGGTCATACGGTATGCAATAAAACACTTTATAGTTTGAGATAATTATAAGGTAGCATCTATTTATTATCTTTCTTAGTCATTGATAATGCACGCACCCTTTATAGATGTAATTGCTCGAATTCGAAACTTTTAGCAAGAATAACCATTCATTTTATCATTGAAGTAACTCAAACGAACCTCTACATAGATGAGAGGGATTTTTAGCCGTCCTATAATGGCAATGGGTCCATATTGATAACAATGTTAATAGAAATCCATCTCATAGCTGATATGAATTTCTAAAATGCTACAATATAGAGATTTAGGCAGGGATGGTCTTGACCCGCCTCGATTGAAATGGTTAAATCCTATTTGTAGTCCTTGATTTTTTTTTCAAACTTAATTTCAAAACTATTATAAAGTTTTCTTATCAAGTATGATTACTCCCAATAAATTTCAAAGACCACCTGCCTATAAGTAGCAAGGTAAACCAAATTACAAGAAATATAATTGCCAATGAAATCTCTGAGCTGGGCCTGGTGAGTGGTGCCAACATTTCTGCAGGTGGTGAACCCAGATTATATGGGCTGAGACTCGCATTTTGGCCTAAACCCCAAGCCATCCGATCTGATAGAACTCGTTGTTTCAAATGTAAAACTAGCCTATATTACAGTCACAGGCCCTTTGCTCTGTCTTTGACGTATAGTGAATGGGGGAAAAATACGTGGACAAAGGGATATCAATTTAAGCCGAATTGGATGGGTTCTGATTCAATCCGATTTGATAATGTTAGATTTTTAAAAAAAAAATCTCGGTTCAAGTTGGGTCAAATTTTTTAATAGATGAGATCGGGTGGAGCGTAAAAAAACTTTAACCTTCAACCCAACCAGACTTGAGGATAATAATGTAATTTCTTTAAAAAATATTGTTTTTTAATTAAGTATTTATTTTATACCGAATCAGATCGGATTTATACTATAAAAATATGTGGACCAGGGCCGACTTTGACGATGGCATGATGCCTATATGTTGATCGCGGTCATGAATATTAAATCCAATTTTTGAACCGGTTTTGATTTGGTTTGATAATGTTTCTTCAAGCGACTTTTTTCAACGAGCTTTTTAAACGTAAAAATACATTTTTTTCCTTTTTTTTATTTGATCCAATAATTACTATTCGAATGTGACTTTTTAGCCGAAAATGAGTCAGAGACAGAGTCATGATTAAATATTAACATAGACTAAAATATTTAACTTTTTAAGAAAACATATAATGACTTAAACTCAAAATTCAGAAGATAATATTTAATTTACCTAACATTTAAACTTACAGATGACCTAAATCGTTAATATACCAAAAAATTTTGAGAACGCAAGATTATCCTTCTTTAGTTCCCTACCTGATTAAATATTTAATAATTTCTTATATTTTCTAATTTGAATACTTAATTTTACATGAACCGAAATACTATCGGACCAAAATCTATCGAATATACAAAATGGAGTGAAAGCTGCTTCTTACATAAAGAATTTCTTGGAAACTTCCGACAAGTAGGAGATTGAGAAGGAAAACAACTTGTGTTGAATAAACTAGTCAAGTATCTATCTCAATTCCAACCCTAGGACCCCATTAGCACCGATTCCTTTTAATATAAGATAGTTTTCTTCATTCAATTCATGGTCCAACTAGACCACATTCTCGCATCCCTTAAAAGAAGATCACTTTGCCTCTTCTTGACTTTGTATTTTAGTCTTAAGTAGGGGAAACGGTGACTATAAAATTGAATAAAATGGTTAAAATTAATTAATACTATTAATTTGAGGATAAATATATAATATATTAAAGTTAAGAATTAACGACAAATAATATCATAATAAAATAATTTAAAATTTATGAACCAATTTAAAAAGAACACCATAATTTATTACATATAAGCAAATAACCCTAAAATCTCGGATACCAACAAAAATGCCTTAATTACAATACCATTAAAGGTATAAAAATACATGATCAAAGGAGAGGGTTTAATAATATAAGTATAGGGTACCATGGTTTAATAATTATAATTTGATACATATTATTTTATTATTATTGTGTTTTAAAATTCGTTGCCTGACTATGTTAGAGGACGTGCCTTCCCGAAATCTCCTTTGGAGGGCCACTTCATTATTATTAATTAATTCTGTTGATTTAGGGCCGCTTCATCATGAAACAATAATCAAATAAATGCTCACCATAATGACAAATCCATGATGACAGAATTTTATGCTTTCTACTTTTGTCCATTTAGCCCCACTTGAATCAAATATTATTTTATAATTAAATCGTTAATCTATATTTATTTTTAAATGAGTGTATATTCACTAAAATAGGTTTATAGTGGGTTTTTTTTATAGTGGCGTTTTAATATCCCGTTAAAAATACTTCTGGTGAAAAAAAAGCCACAAAAAACACCGGCCAAACTCGTACCACAAACGTTAGCGACGTTTTACTTTCACAAATGCCGTGAAAGGTTAAGTTATATAGCGGCGTTTTTATACAAACGCCGCAATAAGTTAGGTTTTATAGCGGCAGTTTTATAAAAATACCGCAACAGGAAGGTTCTATAGCGGCGTTTATGATACGAACGCCGGTAATTTTAGTACTCCATTAGTGGCGTTTTTCATTCTAAACCGCCGCTAATCACAACTGGTTTTCTATGAATTTTTTTCTGCTTTTTATTACCCATATTTAACCAGTAACAATATCGAATAACAACTTGAAATATAATTACGATTCCACTTAACTAAAAATACATAAAAATATATAAATCAAAGTTTACAAACATTCAGTTGAAATATAAGGTCATTAATCATTTTCACTATAGTAAACAAAGAGGCTTACAATCTCCTTATCACTACAACAAAAATGTTCTTTAGCGGCGTTTTTTAAGTATTATAGCGGCGTTTTTAAGCGCCGCTAAAAGCACACGCGGCGATAGCAAAAACGCCGTAAGAAGCGCCGGCAATACTAGCGTCGCTAAAGTTAGCGGCGTTTGTGGAAAAAAAAATGCCGCAATCGGTCTAAATCTATAGCGGCGTTTTTTTAGAAAACGCCGCAACAGGTCGGCTCTATAGCGGCGTTTCTCGGAACAAACGCCGCAATAAGTCGAGCTCTATAGCGGCGTTTCCGAAAATGCCGCAAAAGGTCAAATCTATAGCGTCGTTTTTGGAACAAACGCCGCAATAGGTCGAGATCTATAACGGCGTTTTCTATGAAAACGCCGCAAAATGTCAGATCTATAGCGGCGTTTTTGGAGAAAACGCTTCAAAAAGTCAGATTTATAGCGGCGTTTTTGGAATAAATGCCGTAAAATTTCATATCTATAGCGGCGTTTTTGGATGCAAACGCCGCTAATTATCGTTCTTGTTCTAAGATTAATTTATATTTTGCATATTTCATTTCTTCTCTACATCACCTAAATTTATTATCATGTAGCTTTATCTAATTGACATCAACCATAAATTTAAACAAAATAAATTAAAATTTATAAACATTAAAATTAAAAGTAATGTAGTTTGATATTGTTCATTAGAATTTAGTCTAGCTACTTTCACTTTCAATTAAAAAAATACTATTCACTAGAAATTCACCAAATAAATCCCCTGGCTCCGGTTCACCAAGAAGACTCCTTGCGCGCTTCAATGCTTCACTTGAAACAGATAACGAAGTATCAAATTGTTTCTTACATGCATCGTATGAGTCTTCCCACTGCTTGTCACGCCATAAGCAAATATGGTGTCTGTGAACAAAATTTAACACTGTAAGGTAAAAGAACAAGTTTTGAGAAAATACAAATTAAACGCCATAACTTTCGATATCAACCCACAATTTTTGATGCAAAACTGTGAGTACTATTCAGAGCAGGCCAAAGCATAGGATACCTAAGCAATTAAATAATTCCAGAAATCTAAACTAAGTTTTCCTAGATTAAAATGGCCTTCATACACAGTGATTATGATGTGGAATCCTGAATGGGGAAGCCATTAAATAAACATCACGCTACAAGCATAAAATAAAAACCTCACTTCTGAAAGAAAGAAACCTGTATAATAGCCTTAGGCCAACGTGTTAAAATTGCTTCAATGAACTCATCAATAATTGATAGATACTTTTCCCCTTCTAACCTAGGTTGTCTTAGTCCTAAATCTGTACAAACCCAAAAAAAAGTCAAAAGAAATTCTTAACAATCTGTTAAAAAAGGTAACAGAAAGCATTTCATATGTTCCAGTCTATGCAGGGAATAACTACATAAGAACAAAGTAATTAAATACATTTTTTACTCACAAAGTGGGTTGTCAATTAGCTTTAGATTGTTAGTACCAACATCTAGCATAACTGGGTGTATCTGTCAAAGACATATTGATTGAATTATTAAAGTTATAACACAAGAAAAGAGAGTTGCCATGTCAAAACAAAGTTGAAAACGTAAAATACAATAATAACAGGGAACAAATATTTACAAGTAGATATAAACCAAATAGTTGCAAATAAGCTCACATGCATATAACAGAGAGCTTCAACTGATGCTTAAACATATCAAATACAACCAACATCCCAACACAAGTATGAAAATGGTCGCAAATGGTTAAACTTCCCAAGCATACATATCACAAATTCTTACCTTTAACTCGTCTCTACGTACAAAATGCTGTTGATCACCCCTTATCCTGCATAACGATAAACAGATTCCATCGATCATCACTTCAGCACCTTAAACCCTATTGTTTGAAGCTCAGATGAAAATGATGCATTTCGTTTCAAGCAGGAAGATTAAAGGATTATGAATAAGAATATTTCGACGACCAGGAAAGGCAAGGATCGTACGTGTCAAGAATAAGACGTTCATAAGCTTCTGAGATCGTAACACCTTGATAGTGTTGCCTGTATGAAAAATCCAGTTCACTTTGCACCGTTGAGAACTCCAGACCAGGCTGCTTCACCTACAACATAAGCAAAATGCAAATCAGTATACATGCATAAAGATCTTGCAATAAATTATAGCAACGGTTTCCTAGCTTAAACTAAAAACGCAGGATCCTGACACTCATGGTTGGCTGCATGAGCAGTTTTCATAGAACACCACTTCGAATATCAGTAAAATCTAGAACATCGATATGGATGTTTCTAAAATATGATAAAATGAAGAAGGGACATCAAGTATTCAGGATTGGTTCTCAACAGTGCCTAAAGGTTTCCACAAGGAGAATCGGAACATATGTACGATCGACAACTGAAGATGTATGATTATGTGAAAAGGTAACTGTTGGCTCTGAAATATATTATGTTCAAATTTAGGACAGAAATAGCAGAACTTATTGATTTCTCTTGATGCATAAAGGAAACTCTACAAGCAGGAAACTCTGCATACATGGAAATTATAGCTCTAATAGCTTTCAGATGGATACGATGAGTTAAGCGAACTCACTGTTAGTTTCATGTACATCGCTTCATAAGGTTGCAAGCGTATGATAAACTCATTTCTTCCTTGCTTTTGACCTAAATAAAATGTCAGAATACTTCAAAAGAGTTGCAGCTCTACTGAAACAAGTAATCATATAAATGAAGTTCCAAATAATCTTATAGATCTACTGTCATACATTGGAATATATCCCCAAGAACCTCCTTAAATTGAATGTGTATCTCCGCCTTTCTTGAATTCAAAGCTTTCCCTGCCTTTAGTATAAATGGAACACCTGACACAAATCAATCAGCGGAATTAGAAAATCCAGTGAGAAGCTCAAATTAAATTTATGCACCAAGTTTTGTAAGCAGCATGCATTTTAATCAACACAAGGAACTAAGGACTGAAGTTAATTTAGTTTTGCTATTGATCATTGACCATTCTTTCACAGCTATTCAACTAAAGTATCGCAAAAGTCAAATTGAAAAGATCCACCCTTTACCCAATTACCCTACCACAATGTATATTCTGTAAGCTAGCCTGTTAATACACTCTCAACATGAAATATTGAACAACCCAATTGCGCATGTTTAAAGTTTTTTTATTGACACCTCTCAATAGCGTTCAATATCAAAGTTATATAAATAACTATAAAGACATACTCATTAAGAATAAAGAATCAAATTAACCTAAAAAATCATATTAATAATAACAGAATTTGTAAGTATATAATGTTCAAAAACTGAATAAGGAACTGCCATACAAATTGGAGAGATAGTGCCCATGACCTAAGCAGACAACAAGAAATGATTGGCAACGGATGATGCAGTCTCATACTCACGGGGGAGAAGTGAAGGGAGCTTAATTTAACTGACTAGAGATTGGAGAAGCAGACAAAGCTAAAGGCTCAAGTTCCAATACCGACTTGTTACAAAGTTCCACATATAATACTTGCTACACGACTATTTACTATAAAACCCTTGAAAGTTTGAACCCAAAAAGAAAACCTGAAAGATTTTTCTGCTATGAAACTGACTCCAAGAGAAACAGTAAGAACATGTCTAAGATGTGTATGTATAAATTCTAAGAGCTTAACAAAACCTAGAGAACTCGTCTAAGATGTGTTTGCGTGTCTGTATATATAAATTATAAGAGTTTAATAAGACCTACAAGCCAAAACAAGAGAAGAACCCCATTTTTAACTGATTGAAACATTGAAGCCACAACAAGCAAAAGGAAAATTGATTGCAATATGCATGATAAAGACATATTACTGTTATGTTCTTCGCTTAACGCTTTATTTCTCTTTAATGAAGAACAGACTAAGGATTTTCCAAAATTAGTAACTTTTAGTAACCGATAACAAGGGTATATTGTTTATCATTGGAAGAGTTGATAACCAGTGGGCCAAACTTTTTGTATCAGTTAGGCTTAGAATTAAGGCAATAAAGAACTCAGCTGAAAGAAACTATGGGTATATGCCATTAATATATATATCGAGTACCTAAAGCTTGGAAAGTGATGGAGGCACACAGATATCCATAACTTTTTAGACACTTGAATTGTCCTTTTCATGACTTAAGAAGCAAATTTAGACACTTCTATGAGGAAAATTTATGGGTTACGTGTATTATTGAACGGGATGACGAATAGGTGGGACTGGATGGTCTTCAAATTGATCAGAGAGAATGCGTCTCTGGTGGATGGTCCACCAACAAGAGATGATGGATGATTACTGTGAATGGCTATCAATCACAAACAATGGCAGTGGGCAGTGGCAAATGGCAATACCAATAATCTGACATGTTTCCAACACCATCTCTCTTACGCATTTGAAGTCCCGGACTGTAGTTCCAATTTTCAACGATCTACTGATAAAATCCACTTGGAAGTTGGAAGAATGTCCACAAAACTTCTGTTTTCATCAAGTAATTAATCAAATACGCTTTTGAATCTTTTCCCTAGTGAGGACAAAGGTGGTGGGAACTGGGAAGAAGCAAATTTTTTTGCAGTAAGCTATTTAGCTGATATCATCAAATCCCATAAACAAACAAATCTAATATATATATATACCTCCTTTTTTCCAGAGTTTCTGCTCTAAACACTCCTGGAGCCAGGCATTGCCTAACTTATTTGGCCATCATCGAAGCTCGTCTTCATCTCCTTTTGCCTGCACAACTGCAATCTCGCTCGCAAATATCTTGAATGAAATAATCAAAATCAAAGATCTGCAAATCATAATAATGGATCTAATTTATTTTAGTGTAAAGGAACAAAGATAACAGAACAAGAGAGGAAAATAAACGGATTAATGGATAAAGGTTCACCTTTTTTGACATATTCAACGGTTCCCTCTGGACTTATATCTCGTTTTACTTTTGGTCTAAATGTATTGGGAGCAACCCATAGCAGTGGCACTGGAGGCAGAGCGCTAAGAGAGGTGTAGTAGTGGTGAAACAGGAAATTTGAATTAAGTGGTGGTGAAGTAGAGAGGGAAGAGAGAAGATAGAACATTTTTATTTTCAGAAAGGGAGGGAGCCAGAATGAAAAAAATAGGTGAAAGGGAAAACATGAAAAAGGATGCGGGAATTGTAAACTTTAAACTTTAGCAGCATTTGTAAACACAAACGCCACTAAAGTACGAGTCTATAGCGGCGTTTGTATAAAAATGCCGCTAAAGAACGCATTTATAGCGGCGTTTGAATAAAAACGCCACTAAAGTATGTGTCTATAGCAGTTTTTGTATAAAAACGCCGCTAAAGTACTACTCTTTTGCGGTGTTTGTATAAAAAACGCCGCTAAAGTACTACTCTGTTGCGGCGTTTATTGAAAATGCCATAATATATGAACCCTATTGCGGCGTTTTTATTAAAACGCCGCTAAAGTACTACTATGTCACGGCGTTTGTTTAAAAAACGCCACTATGGATGAACCTATTGCGGCGTTTGTATAAAAACGCCACTAAAGTACTACTCTGTTGCGGCGTTTTTACAAAACGCCGCTAAAGTTACTATTTTGTGGCGTTTGAAGTGTAAACGCCGTTATATGTTTAAAGTTAGTGGCGTTTACTCTCAAAACGCCGCTAAAAACACCGCTGTATAACAATTTTGCTGTAGTGTATGGTTTTGAGAAATGATACTGAACATAGAACTTACAATCTCCTTATGGTTGTTAAGGGACCAAAGGTAGATGAAAAAAACCGATTTAGTGAGAGAAAAGAGAGTTTCATTGTTAGATTGAGTCAACTGAAGTACAGTTGACAGCCAAGATTGGTATGATTGAGCAACCGATCTGTTTCATCAACTACCTGAAATAATTTAACCATCAGCATTTATTAACCACTTATTAACCACAAAAGCAATTGACTCAAAACTAAAATCTGATTAAATACTCTTCTTCCCCTTGTATATCCACTGAACTTTGCAAATCCTAACCGCGAGACAAAAACAGTAAAATACCTTACGGAAAGGAGGATCCAGATGACCAAAGAAAAAGGATAAAAGATAGTTCATGCCATTGTAAAAGAATCTGAAAGGGAATTTTAGTTCTTTACAAAGGGAATTCACATGCAACGTGAAGTCACGTGTTGGTAAGACAACCAAAGCCCGTAGACATTTAACAGAACTAGTCGACAACTTCTGCACAAAAACATGAGCAGCATTGTGGAATGTAGCACATATATTCGCTTGATCTATTGGTGTTATAAGACACCAAAAAACAATTACATTGAAGATCCATAATAAAATCTACCGAATATAAGCCAATGATACGTATTGATAAACGAAGTCATAGACTCTAACATAGCGATAAGAGGGAAGATGGCAAGAATTGGACGTAATTACCAAATAACCAAGTGCAAACATATCCAAGAGAACAAGATCTGCTTGAAACATACTTATATACACTAATTAATCCAGGCACATGACTTTTTTTTATATAGGCATCAAATTCTTAGGAGTCGAAAGAGGGAACTAGAAGGACAAACCTGCAGCCATGGAGATGTGATACCATAGTAAGTATATTCATGTGGAACATCTTGGTTCCTTGCATGGCGTTCTAATATTTTAACCAAGAAGCCTTGGTACAATGATACAGACAATACACATCCCACAGGCTGATTGCTTTTAACCAAGAAGTTTAAGGAGGCAACAAGTGAAGATGCACAAGCTTAACATGATAATATGAAAAAGAAAAAGGCAAAGAGATGTTAGAATGATGAGCACCATCTGAATGAACTATATAACATCACTAAGTTGGTCAAATATGAATATTATACTAAAGTCATGAATGTTAAAGGAACTAATTTACTTGACAAAATTCAGTATAAAGTTGCAGCAGAATACTAACAGGGTGATTAGCAAAAAAAGTACAAATATTTTATTCCAAAGTCTTGATATAAGCAAAAAAATAAGCAACAAAATCATCCATAAAGTAAAAAACTGACAAGTTTCAATCATAATTAGTGAAAAAGGAATTGGGATTAACAAATTCCTTAATAGCACCTCCTGTTTGCACACGAAACAACAAAACAACAACAAACAGAGATGAAAACCTAAAATAATCAGATTCAAAACAACAAAACAACAGTCGATGGATTTTCAATCAGAAACAAACAACAACAACAAACATAGATGAAAATGGCACCCAGACGGAGATAAAGTTGATGGAATTTCAAGAACGCCTGTTGTTGCAAAAATGGCACCCAAATGGATGGTTTTGGATCACGAAAATGGCAGAGTGCGAAGGAGAAGAGAGACATACCTGTTGATGACCGGAAACAAGCGACAGCGGCGTGATGCTATGGTTGTGATGATGGCTGCATGGTGGTGAATTCATTGTGATGGCTGGGAGTTGGTTAGGAAAATGTGTAATATTCCGAATTTTGGACTAGTTATTGGAATGTAAAAATTTAAAAGTTAGGGACTAAATTATGAAGTTGTAAAAGTTCAAGAACTAAAAATTTAAATTTTTAAAAAAGTTATATTTTGGGTCAGTAAATAAGTAGTTCAGTCGAAGATAATTATTTTAATGGGTTTCAGATTTTTAATACGGAGTTTGCATAAAAGTCTATTAAAGGATGAAGATCTATATAATACTCGGATAATCAGATCGAAAAATTATATGGATATTTATTAAAAAAATTGGAAGGAAGGTAGTTTTGGGTTAGAAAAATTATATGGATATTTATTACAAAACGCCACTAAGGTACAGTCAACAAAAGTTGGAAGGAAGAAAGTTTTGGGTTAAAAAAATTATATAGATATTTATTACAAAAACGCCACTAAAGTACATGATTATTCTAGCATTTATTACAAAAATGCCACTAAAGCACATTACTATTGTGATGTTTATTACAAAAGCACCACTAAAATATATGACTAGTAAGGTAAAGGGTTGAACAATTTGCAACGTTTTCCCAACAAACGTCACCAAAGTACGTGTTAGTAGTGACATTTTTGCAAAAATGCCATTGTATATCAGTCTATAACGGCGCTTTTTTACATAAACGCTACTAAATTACGAATTTTTAGCGGTTTTTTTAAAAACACCACAAATTTTATCATTTTGTGGCATTTTCTCTCTCTAGAAACGTCACTATATGTAAAAGTTAACTTAAAATGCCGCTACAAATATATTTTGTTGTAGTGATTTTGTACAACATTGTTTGTTTATTTGATGACATAACTTATTTTATACATTGTAAAATAAAATAGACATAAATGAAACATATCGATATTTCGATTTTGACTTGAAAAAAAAATTAATATTATGCTAATTGATTACGAATAATTTATTTTTTTTCAATAAAATGTAAATATAATTATAAATATACAAATATTATAGTAATTATCATTAAATATATAACAATGATATTATACTATTTATCATATGTCAAATTAAATTAATTTTTTAATCTTAAATTCGATTCTCCTTTTTACCGGATTAAATCAAAATCTATTAAATTTAAATAATTTAATTATCCTATAGAGTAGTATAACATATGATCCTTTGAAGATGATATAGTGATTTTATTTTCCAAGACAAAATTTGAAGTATTAAATAAAGAGGGATTAGTTTTATTATACTTTAAAGAGGTCGCATAGAATAAAGAATTCTGGCGTACTAGGATTTGTTTTTAATAAAACAAGGTATTGCCATGCTTTAAGCTTTGTTTTTGCTGTATTATTAATTTTTTAAATACATATTTAGAAAAATTTTAACTATTTATTGTGTAGTTTTCAAGTTTTTATCTAAATATCTGGTCAACGACATTAAAATTTTAATATTTCTCTAAATTTTCATGTTCAGTCAACATAAAGTAATGGAGTATTTCTCTAAACTAGGTGACCATACAATTTTTACTTGTGTGATTAAATTGATAACACCTTAGAAGTTGAGTGATCATTTAAACATTATACCTTAGATTAATTTATAAATGACGTGGCGAAAACGAGATCCAAGGCCATTAGCGGTTGGAGCTAAAGGACAACGAGGCAATCACAGCCCCCAAGCTCACTGTCGCGATTGCTTCTTTGGTTACGTGCCTTTTTTTCCACGTGCAGTCTTCCATATAATTCACCCCCACTCGCTACCACTTTTATACTCGCCACGCGAGGCACACAGTTGTTCCTGTCTAAAAATCCTCGCCTGTTCCAACGCGAGTACAATATTCACATCCCCACCCACATCACTTTCCACATTGAAGTTTCAGTTTACCACTCTGATTTAATGACGTCATGCCTAGATGCCAGATCAGCAAATTGCCCCACGCGGAACCGCCATTCTCGCACGGTCTCTGCACATTGAGCTGACAAAACATTATTGGCCGTTCGATCTCACGGAGATTGTTAAATCGAACGGATGTTAATTTCCTATAGCCATCGAACTAAATCTCTATCGTTGATTTCTATATGGGTCCCACTTAAAAGAATTCGTCGACCAATTGATCATTTCGGGCCCACCAATTCCCATGTGAATGCGCAACTCCTTTCTGCACTGCACTACACTACAATAAAAAAATACGGGCAACCGGCCAAAACCGGCTTCCTTGTCATACTTTATGGTACAAGGGAAAGATATTTCATTTGAGTAAACCAGCCAATGGGTTATCGACAAGTGTGCTGTCTGAGGTGGGATCCACTAAAAGAAAATGTGATGCCTTTTTTCACATTGCTTACCCACGCGCCAGATGAAACTGAAGATTAGATACCGCCACCCTAAAGATGTAGATCAAATGGTCTATGTTAGATCACCCAGTGCTTATTTTTAAATTTAGCCTACATGTGCGTTAAATAAATTAAATTAAAATTTATCTCTGTCACATTAAAAATTGTAAAAATATTTTATACAAACCATATTTTCCTTTAAAAATAATAAAATAAGATCCTATATGTTTTGATTACAAAATTGGTACAAGGTTTTACGTGTATTTTTAAGGGTCAATTACGTATTTAGTACATATTTATCATTTTTTATTTGTTTTAATATTTAAATTTTTATTTTTCTCAAAAGCATATATAAACTTTAGTTTTTGTATCATTTTAGTACTAATATTCAAAATTTAAAAAATGTAACATTAATTTCTAAAAAATTGAAAATTTAGGTATTAAAACAAACCAAAATTGATAATTTAAATACTAAATTCATTAAATTTTTAAAGGTGTGTACTAAAATTAAATAAAAACCAACATTATATATGATTTTTGAGAAAATTAAAACTTTAGATAATAAAACGTATCAAATAGTTTCGATATTAAATATATAATTTATCGTACTTTTAAATAGAAGATAGTTTTAATTTAAATAAATAAATTTAATTTTTTATATTAGAATGGGCCAACCCTTAATTTCAAAGTGAGTAAGGTTGTTGATATTCAAATTATCATATATTGAATATTATGTACAACGCCTGAAACGTGGCGAGTTAGTGGTTATTTGCCATATTCCAATCAGGAAAGTGACGTGTCTGTCATGTAGGCATCTAGAATTCACATCTGTCGAGAAAAATGAACGGCCAAGATCAACCCATTTGCACGAAGGAAAATCATGGACCGTCAAAATCATGACCAGCACTGGAATTGGTATCCACTTTCACGCGAGTGAAAGTTAATATTAAAAAAAAATTAAAAAAATGAGAGTACAAATTGATTAACAGCTGGCCGCTCAAAGTTAGTTAATATTATTTTCTATGAAGTTTCTGATTAAATAATAATAATAATAATAATGTATTGAATTACATCCATATCATCTTAATTAGCTGACCTTATTCTCATATGTAATGGGATAAGGGAGTAGGATAGTAGGTTGTCTCCAACGTCAGGTTGAGAACAACTTCCGTAAGAGATTTTCGAATTATGAAATGTCCTCCGTGGGACTCGATCCCACGATTTCAAGATTAAAAACCTTGTGCTATACCAACTAAGCTGGATGATTATTTTAAGAATAACCCAAAAGAAAAAAATGATAAGAGGATATTAAAATAAGTTTAAATAATTATTTTAGTCATTTAAGTTTTAAAAGTTGTAAAATAATCATTAAGTATAATAAATTATAACAATATTTATTAAATTATATTAAACTATCATAAAATAATTATGAAAAATTAAAATAATTAAATTTCTACATTCATTATAACATTAGAGTGATTATTTTATAATAATTTGGTAAATATAATAATTATTTCATAATTTTAAAACTTTAGTGACTAAAACATTTGTTTGAACATAACTTAATGACCCTGTAGTGTATTTTACCCAAGTAAAAGACGAGATAAGATATTTTTTTTCAGCACAGAAAGCAAAAAGTCAGGTTAAAAAAATCAGAAAAGCACTCGCTGAGAATAAATATAAGGACGTAAAAGAGAGAACGGTGAATTCTTATCTTTAGACATTTTACTTGTGGAAGTTCTCAAAATCAATTCTTTTCGCCGGAAACGACGGCGAATTTGTTAACGGCCGGTTGTTCTCGTTGGAAGTTTTTATTGTTGTTGAGATTTTGATTGAAAAGTATATATATTATGGAGAGAAAGAAAGAAGGAAGAAGAGGATTGCCTAAACGTCGTCAACGAAGCAATAATCTCCGATGTTCACCTGGTTTTAGACTTTTTCTCTCTTAACTTTTCATTTTTATCTGTGAATAAACTTTTTTTTTCATTTTAGTTTGAGTTTGTTTGATTAATAATTTTTTTCTTGTTTTTTTTTCTTGTTGCTTGCAGAAGGTGGAGAGATGGAGATTCAGGAAAGGGTGAGGCTGAGGGAGCGAATAAGCAAGAGAGAAAGAGACCGAGATTTGTCGAATCGGAGTAAGCGTCGGCGACAAAATAAGGTGGACGGAGATGAAAGTACGGAGGAAAGTTCAGGTGAAGAAGAAAAAGAAGATAACGAAACCCAGCAGCTCAGTATCCGTAAAATCTCACTTTCAACTAGAATTTCTGGGCAAGCAGCAGCCCATTCGAAGGCCACCGATGAAATGATGAGTTTTCCAGTTCCTAGAAAAGCTCGCTCAGGTACCAAAATTGGTGTTTTTTTAATGATTTTTATTTAGATATAACAGATGGAGCTGATTTTTTCTTTTGGTTTTCTTTTTCAGCTTCAGTGAAAAGGTCACATGAGACTTGGTTAGCTGAAAATGGTGGCTTAGACGATGAACAACACCATTTGCGAGCTTCGTTGTCGCCCGTTCGTCGGAGCGTTGAATCTGACCGAGTTTCATCGTCTTCATCAAATGGTTCAGCTAGGAAGAAGATGGTCAGCTCATGCTTTTGATCTTAAATTTTTTCCTTCTTTTAGTGTTTGACGAAATTGAGAGGATTTAGCTGTTTTTGGGTTTCTTTTTCGAGACATCGCAGAAGACAAATGGACCCAAGAATCGACTCCCAAAGGCGACCAAGTCGTCGATCTCAGTTCAAGAAGATATCGAGATTGAAATCGCAGAGGTTCTTTTCGGATTGATGAAACAAACGCGTAGCTCCAAGAAGGAAGATAGCGCTGGAAATCCTTTGTCAAGGCTTGAATCTGAAGATGCAAATGTTTCCTCCACCGAAATTAAGCAGGATCCATTAATTGGCCATGGTTAGTACTCTTAGCATTCGATCCTTTTTCTAAAACGTTTTCTTTTTTCTTTATTTTTTTATTGGCTCTTGCAGCCTCGACGGAGAAGAAAGTCGAAGTTGTGGATTCTCTAACTCCGCCGAAAGTTGAGAATGAGCAGAAGGCAGAAACGGAACTTTGCTCACCGGAAAAGGGTCAAATTTCAGGACCTAATGCTGTAATTTCTGAAAACTGCGCTACTAAAACTGCATCAGCGGTGACCTCGTCACCGGAGAATGCAACTTTGATTAAGCGAGGAGATTCGAAACCATCCGTTGGAGAAACGAAACCTGTGGATAGAGACGTGACTGAAAAGGAATCGGGTAATTCGGATGTTGATTTCCAGAATCCTACTGCAATCAAACTGTAAGCATCAAAGATTCTTTTTTTCCCCTCCTTTAACTAGTGCTCTCAGGATATCTGATTTCTTTTTAAATGGTGTGGGATACTAATAGAATATCCAAGGAGAGAAGAGCGGAAAGCCAGCTTGAGAAGAAGTTCAAGATCGATTTGATGGTGAGAATTTCCATTCTCTCGAAAACTTCTTTTTAGATTGCTGTTCGAATTTCTGAAGAAAAAGCGTATTGAGTAAGGCCACCTTTTCCCGACAGGCTCCTCCGGCGGTATCATCTCCGGTAAAGGATTGCTATGTGGATTTCACATTGGATCCTAATTGCAAGGCTCGGGAAATAGAGTTGGTGAGTGACCTTCGATTCTTCTTATGTTTCCTCCTGATTTTTGTTCAGTTGAAATTCATTTTTCTTACTTTTCGTTTTCGATGTAGAAGGCGGAGACATTGGCTAAGGACGAAGCAAATGCTGTGAAGAAAGAAGCGAGAGCAGATGATGGTAAAGACAAGAAGATGGTTACTATGACCGAGAAACAAGACTCGTTGAACCTTAATTTGGAGAAGCCGGATCAAGCTGCTAGTGATTGTTGTATATCTGAGCAAGGTCAAAAGCAACAGCTACCTAAAGTGCCGCAAACAGGTAATTTTGATATGTTTAAGGTTTGACTCACTGTGTTGCTCAATGAATCCTACTTGTTAACTTTAGCTCTTGGTTTTCTTGAGTTATGATAAGACGAGTGTACTAATTGATCCTCGTCTCTTATTCAGCTCAATCTAGTTCCGTGCACCTGCCGAATGGTTTGCCACCTTTAGGGTAAGCTATCACAACTTTGTTCCGGACCTGCATTTTTGTTGTTGTTAAATAATGTGGTTGTATTCTTCATTTTTGTTTCTAAGTAATTTTAAATTTTATTTTTATAACAGGTATATGCCTTCCTTCCCGACAATTTCACCCTTGGATGCAAGCGGTAGATCATCCACGGCATTGCAGGTATGAATTGCTGATTTCCTTGCTTGGCCAAAGGTTTAAATATATGGCTCAGGTTATTTGTTGCATATTTTCTTGGCATTAAATTAACCGAGTTTCTATCGGAAATACGCAGCCTCTTCGTTTCTCACTTTCCCAACCTCGGCCTAAAAGATGCATCATGCATCATTACATTGCTCATAACATACAATTACACCAGCAGTACGCAAAAGTGAACCATTTTTGGCCACCACCGGCCAGTTTTGCTTCTCTATCTGGGGCCAAGCCCAGCTATCTTAATGTGGTGCCATCTGCGGAAACTTTGACTCTTGGAAATCCATTAGTGAATCTAATCCCTGCAGAGGAGAAAAGTAAGGTTGCAGCGAGCTTTCCTGGTCTTACCAGGAAAGATAAAACCTCTGAATGCACTAAGGATATGGCACAGATAAAGCAGGCGGCGTTTCAAAAGGCTTCTCAACCAGTATCTGCTGGTAACTTGATGGTATGTCATACTTTTTAAGTTAATGAAGAATCCTTGCAACTCCCTTTTCGTTAAATTTGTTCTAAGAATTTCTCATTTTCAAGTCTTGATTTTCTTTTTCATCATGTTGCAGCATGGCCCTGCGTTCGTCTTTCCTTTGAGTCAGTATCAAACAAGTGCAAATCAATCTGGCCCTTCCAAACCTGCTACCTCTACTAGTAAAGCATCCTCGACTGATAATTCGACACCTGGAATCTCGACTAGCTCTACGGTGTTACCAGGGGTAGCAGCAGCTGTGAGCTTTAATTACCCAAATTTGGGGTCTAACCAACCTCCATACTTGACTATAATACAGAACAATGGTTACCCGTTTTCTATCTCTGCTCCTGCTGGAAACCCGTCTGCAATTAGAGGACCAACCCCCAGTCAAGTATTGCCTTTCTATAATGGGCCTTTCAATTCTTCTCAGATGTTCCATCCTCAACTTCAACAGCAGCTAGCTTGCTCTCAGCCTCCAGTTCAACCGGCTTATCAAAATGCAGTCTCGTCAAGCGGTTCATCATCATCCCACAAGCAACCAGAAAGTCAGCAACCGCGGGGTGGACAAGTTTGTGCCAATAATTTTCTGAGCTCAAAAAGCATGCATTCACAGCAGTTGCAGGAGCATAAGATGCTTTCATCCAATCAATCTCGTAAAATGGAGCATGAGATGAGTGGTGGAGAGCATACAACTGCGAACGCACAGAAAAAGGTTCATGGTCAGAACCCACCAGTTCATCATCAGCCACTCAACTTTGCGCTAGTACCCTCTGCATCGGTGGGTGGAGGCACAGTTGATCTCGTTCCTCCTCAAGCATTTGCCATGTCATTTGCCTCTTTTTCCGGAAACAACAAAGGTTCAAATCTCAACTTCTCATCTATGGCTCAGAACCCCACAATTTTTCATAGCCTACCTGAGATGGGTAGGCAAGGATACCAAGTTGCACCTGTACCACAAGCTGCACAGCAGAAGAATCACCAAGGATCTGATGGGAAGAGTGGATCTAGTTCAACCAATACGGATGATGTTAAGAAGGCAAGTTCAGGGAAGCCACATAAGACAAACGGTCAGACATATGTTTTTGACAATTCAGCAAAATCTTTGAATTTTGTATCCTCTCCTGTCACTGGAAATTGGCCTCCATGCTCCTCCATCGCGACTATGGTATCTGTAAATCCTCCCATTGTTCCCAACTCTTCAAATTCCCATCCACAGCTGCTTCAACATCAGAAGCAGCACACGGCGCAACATCAGCAGCAGCAGCCTGCTGCAGCTTCTCGAAGCAAAACTCAGACAACCAACACCATGCCTGAATCTTCCATTGCTGCCAAGTTTTCTAGCAATGCTGCTATATTCTCGCAAAGTGTGCCCCAAAGCAACCCTGCTGCACAATCAAACCCGTGGAAAAACCCAGCTAGAACTCCAACTTCCCCTGGCAACAATGTTAAATTCTTTCCCCAGCAACCATTGAAGCCTCCACAAGGCCAAACACAAATATTGTTCGGGGTGAATACCAAGTCCGGGTTATTGCCACAGGGACAAGAAATACCTACAGCAGCGGGTCCGCATCGGATGTGATTGTCAGTTCTCATCAAACTAGCTCAACAAGCAGCAGAGCGAGAATTCTTCTGCTGATACACCAGTTGCAAGGAGAAACGTACTCCAATCTTGATTACATTGCCCCTTCCACCTTTCGGAGTTCTGAGTTACTGAAAGCAAACTGCATTTAGTATTTTATCGCTAGAGCAGATGAAATTGTCAAGGGACCAGGTGTAGGACGCATTACAAAGATTTTTTGAGGGGGACCAAGGTCTTTATGTTTAGTGAAAAAGCACCACATGGGTTTTTTTATGGTTGAGGAACCAGAGGACTTCTCACAATCACTTGGGGTTCTTGATCTTAAGTAGGGAGGATAATGCTAAGATGGAGGGTTGGGTCCCCTAGTTTTGAAGTAGGAACCAAAGTTTTCTTTTTCTTTTATTTTTTTTTGGGGGTGGGGGGACCAACCAATACCCATAATGTGGGTCTTCATGGTTGGGTGTTAGATGAGGTCATCATTATTTTTATTGGTTTAATGTGATGCTGACGTGTAAATAGGATAACCATTTGCTAAGAAGACAATATTCTTAGTTTCATTATATGTGAAAAATTGACCTCTAGGTTTGTTCATTTCCTTTGCTTTTGGTTGTAGGGGGGCATTAGGCATATTTCGAAGTCATTTACCCCCAACTTTTGACTCAACACTTTCATGCTTCAACGCAAGCTTCCTTAAAACAGTGTATCAGTGTTACACAAACTCATTTACCATTGTAACAGATGGGAAAAGACATGGGAAAGGTAAAGGCAAATCCAATAACCAAATAATATCAGTAGAATGTTAGCATTATACGATACTGCCAAAAGCTTCAGTCTCTTTCAAAAATACTTTGTTAACGCCATTTCAACCGCTTGGCAAACGGTATCGACTTACAGTCGGCTCTAGCAGATTAGGAAAGGGTTTCTTCCTAGAGTATGCAGGCTTAAGTTTAGGGTTTCGATATCCAAGGTTCAGGATTTAGGGTTTATATTAGGTGGGTGATAGAGTTGCCAACTTGCCATGTGCCCCTTAAGAAGTCATTGAATAATATGTAGGTTAAATTACACATTTAGTACCACAATTATCACTTTTGTTCTGTTTTACTCATCTAATTATTTTTTTAAATCATACTTAATGTTGTATTTTAATTTTATTTTAGTTACTCTCCGTTAAAAAAGTTAACAATATTATTGACATAATATTTTTTTCAAATTTTTTTCATTGATAATAATAAGTCAGTATCAATGTTTATTTTTTACGAGTGAATGACCAAAATAAAATTAAAACTTAACGATAAGATATTTTTTGAAATAAAAAAATGGAGTAACTAATCAGAACAAAATTGATAATTAAGAAACCAAAATATATAATTTACCCTAATATATATAATGATATTTCTTGTTAATATAATTAAAAATATCCTAAATAGAATTAGGATGTTTTTTTTTCCTAAACACAAACTGACATCAGTCCCGCTTTTATCCTTCCTAGAATTCTTTTCATCTAGCCCCAAGCTTGAATTTTAAAAGAAACTTGTCTTTTACAAAATTAAATCAGAGCAAAATCTTAAAAAAAAATGGATAATTTGAGGAGTTTTGCCTCCTGTACTCCTCAAAGTTTAATCCTTTTAGGGTTTTCGCCTCCAGGTGACCGGGAAAGGTTGCGGTTTTGTGGTCGATCGCGGTCGTAGACATCATAACTGGGACTGCGCCGACGGCGGCGGCAATTGATAGAATCATTGGATTTCTCGCTGTGAAAACGCTGCCTTCTTTCAGGAACTTCTGGAGGGCTTCGTCTTCTAATATTCAGGAGAACCAGAACGATTACGCTGTTGGTTACCCTTGCGGCTTTGCTGGTCGCGTTCGTATACTTCATAGCTTGGGCTACGACGGCTGTGGCGGGGGTAATCGGGCGAAACATCGGATTCAGAAATGTAGCGACCGTTCTCCCGAACAGATTCGTGCCTTCGTCCCGGAACTTCGACGGTGGACGTCAAGCGGCCCATTGGAATCCAATCAAACGGCGTTTGCGATTTGAAGATCGCTCTTCTTTTTGCAATTTTTTTTCAAAATAGAGCAAAGGGAATCAGACCATGTCCATTGAAAATTTTATGATGAACCTGAAAAGAAGATAACAATTTAGGGGGGAAAATATGAAAATTAATACTTGCCAAGCCAAAACCGACATTGTAATTAAAGGAGTCGAAAGCCTGTTGAGGCCCAAGTCCGAATGAAAGTGGACTAGCCCAATGCCTATAGAATTGTGAAAATTTTAATTAATAATATATATATGGCCGAACCCGATCTAATCAAATTTAAGGAAAATAAAATTTAATCAGAAATTTAAATTTTATAATAGATAAATAAATTGATCTATGGTGGCAAACGGGTAACTCGGATTGGGTCATTTCGGGTTTAAGCTTAATTCAAGTTGGACCGAGTCGGGTTATTTTGAATTTCAGTTTTGTTCTGGTCTGTAGTAAGTTGGGTCGGGTCAATATTGGATCTGTTGATTCAGGTCGGATCAAATCGAATCGATTGATTTTTAGGTTGGGTCAATATCAGATCTGTTGATTTAGGTCGAATCAAATCAAATCGATTGATTTTTTTGGTCGGATCAAAATCCGGTCAACTATTTTTTGTCTGGGTCAACTTCAGATTTTCGGGTCAATTTAGATTGAGTAGGGTTGAGTCAAATCAAGTATATATAAAATTATTGATATATTTTTATAAACTATTTTTTTTTTAAATTATCATTTGTGTTCAATTTCATTCAAATTCAATTATTATTTAGATATTATAATTTAACTCAAATTCGATTTATAGGATATGTTAAAGATTGTGATTTTTTTATTGATATGAACTTAAAAGTTTATTTTACAATCTATTTGATTAAAAAAATAAATTTTTTAATTATAAATTTTATTATATTTAAAATTTTAAACTAGATATTTAATGTTTAATTATAAATATAATATTTTTTATGAAATTTAAAAGTAATAATAATATAATATTTATGTTTAAATAAATATTATTATAAATATATTTATAAATGATATTATATTATTATATCATTGATAAATATTTTTAAATTAATAATGAGTTAATTGCATCATATGTTCCTAAACTATGACTTTCATTTTAAATTAGTCCTTAAACTTTTAAATATTCTAATTTCATCCTTAAAATATGACTCTCATTATAAATTAGTCCTTAAACTTTTTAACATTCAAATTTCATCCCCAAACTATGAATTTCATTCTAAATTGGTCCCTAAACTTTTAGATATTTTAATTTCATCCCCAAATTCATCCAAATGTGTAATCCATTTCAACCATAGTTTAACCTAAATTTTATTTTATTTTATTTTTCAAACATATAATAATATAACTTGCCTAATGATTTTATTAACAAGGGATGTGATTAGTATATACGAATAATTTAGGATAAAATTGAAATATTCAAAAAGTTTGGGAACCAATTTAGGATGAAGCTCATAGATTGGGGATGAAAATGAAATGTTCAAAAGTTTGAGGACTAATTTAGAATAATAGTTATAGTTTAAGGATGAAATTAAAATGTTTAAAAGTTTAGGGATTAATTTGAAAATGAGGGTCATAGATTGAGAAAATATGATGTAATTAACTCATTAATAATTCATAATTTGATTTAAATAAATTGAAAACCAATTTAATAAGTTAGTTTAGTATTTTTATACACTTTAACTCAATTATTGAGTTAAAATCAGGTACATGTTCGAGTTACTTTCGGTTCGGGTTGCTTTTAGTTTGGCTAAAATTAGGGTCGTTTCAGTTCGGGTTACTTTTGGTTTGACTAAAATTCGGGTCTGTTTCGATTCAATTCGGTTTTTTAGGTTTCCGGTCAAATTTGAGTCATCATGTTCGGGTCTATTTCGATTCTCGATTTGAGTAAATCGATTCAAATAATCGGATTCAAGTCAAATTTGTCTGGTCTAATCATATCAAAATCTGTTTGAATACATATTTTTTATCACTATACATAATTAAAAATAAATATTAAATTGATTAAAAATCAAATCTGCCATTATATGATATATCTATATTTAGATAATAAAAAATCAACCAATTTATATTAAATTATTAAATTATAATGTTCATCACTCGATTTTTGACTAAATTATACAAACGATCCCCTAATTATAGGGTATTACTTTGTTGAGTCATTCGACTATTAAAAGTTATAAAACAATCATTGACTATAAGGTGTTGCTTTGTTGAGTCTCTCGACTATTAAAAGTTACAAAATGATCACTCGACTATTCATATGTTCCAAGCTCATTATTTTTCATCAAAAAATCGACGGCAATCTAAGTTGGACGTTAACATCCTGATTGAGATATGATAAATTATGATTCCAAAATTTTAAACGACTATCACATCTCAGTCAATAGGTTAACGTGTTTCAAAAATTAATTTACACTATGATATGATAGACGACACTAAAATATTTGTAAAAAAAAAGGTTAAATTTTCCTAATGGTTTCTTGGCTTCCCTTTGTACGTAAGGGTTATAAATTTGGTTGGGATGACAATAGATTAGGGTTTATGGACTTCTGGATAATGATTGATGACTGATTTAGTGCTGGAACGATCAACTAGTTTGATTGTTAGTGGTGAATTTGATGGGTATAGATAATATCGATTTGATGGTGTTTTGGTGGAGGCAATGATGTTAATAAAGTGGGTCATGGACAACAAGAATAACAGGTAGTGGAATTCGAGTGAAACCAAGGCAATTCGTATTTAAGAAGTAAGAATAGATGGTTTACTATATCAAGAAACGAGCCGAGCGATTTCAGTAGTAAAAGAATTATTGTTATTTCTTGAAATTTCGAGTTCAAGCATAAAAAATGTCAGAGGTGATTACAAGTGGTAATATATGTTATAAAGATCCTCAATCATTTACGATAAACGTTCAAATATTCTGCAGTCAATAATGCTCGAACTTAAAAACTTCTAAAAATAACAACCGTTCTCTTTTTTTTAATTGTAAAGATAGAATAAAACAAATGTCTCATAGCATATCCAACTTATCAAAATATAGAATAGACAAAAGAGAATCAAATGGTTCAGTAAAGCAAGACAAGTTGTAGCAAGGGAGATTTTCAAGCTTAGCGATTGTATCTTCGGTTTTATTTTCTCCACGGGATAATCATCTCTTTAATTATTGAGGGTATTTAATTTGTGTATTTGAAAATTTTAAAATCTAACAAATATCATCAATGATATTTAATACAATAATTGATCACGATACATAAGTAATCAAACTTTAAATTAATGTCTACATAATTTAAAAAAACATTAAAAAACTATATAATCAAACATTAATTTAGAGGTTATTGATTTGAGCCAATGCTGCAGGGTGTTTATACAATATAAGTGGTTACAAAAAAATTTCCAAAAGAACATGGTAAACTACATAAATGACCACATAACTATGGGTCAAGTTGCAAAATGACCACAATTTTTAAAATTGAGACAATATACCACTAAACTGTTTAAATGAGTTTAAAATGGTCACATGACGTTAACATTTAACGGAGTTGTTTATGTGACAGTTAAAAATTGGTATAATTAGGGCACAAGTCCTTGTAAAGTTACATATTTGAGATGCTGACACCCAACTTTATTTTCTTCCATTTTGGTCACTACTTGTATATGATTTGTTTTCTTGGATTTTCATTTAATCTAATTTGATCCCGATTTTGTTTTTAATTTGTCTAATGCCTTAATTTGAGAATTAACTTTAAAATCTTTTATTTTAGTCATGTATTAAATTTGTAGATTAAATCCTCTAGATTTTAGAATTAATCAATTTGATCACCAAGAATAACGTTAATTCTTAATTAGGTCTTACTTTCAATTTAATTTAATAAATTTATTTCTCCAATCAAATTATGACACATGTGACAATCTTATGATTATAATTTGAATATTAACTATAATATAAAAATATATATTTTTCATCACTAATTATAATATAATATATATTATAATTTGAATAGTAAATTATTTTTTTAATGATTTCATATATAATTATTAAAAAAATAAATATGAAAACAGTAATTTTAGTTTAAAAATATTAAAATCTTAAATCAATTATAAATAAATTATTAGATTTATTTTAATGATTTAAGTGTTGTCATATTCTCAATTAACTTAATAATATGAAATATTAATTATATCATATTAATTATTAACTATATTATGTAAATTATATCTCCCTAAAATCACAATAATTTCATAATTAATAAAAATCATCTAACTTTACCACGAGGACTCCTCAACATAAGCCACTAACTCATGTATATCAAAGTACGAATATGAGAGGAAGAAGATGATGTGAAAGTATGTTTGAATTCATATTTTTTTCTCTTGACAAATGACATATTTTCTCACATCTAGGTCCTTATATTTTGTACGTTTTACAGTTTAGTCACTCTATTTACTCCTTCAAAGTCCTACCACTAGGGTTGTTCAAAACCGGGTACCCAAAATTTTTGGGTATCAAAATTTTGGCCCGTGTCCCAGCCCATTACATCTGAGTATCCGTAAAACTTGGGTACCCGTATTTTCAGGTCACGATACCTGGTTTATATTTTTTTTATTTTTTAGAATTATATTATTTAAAAATATATATATATAGAAGAAAAATTCTAAAATTTAAAGGTTTGTAATATATAATTCACACATAAAGTTAAAAAAATCAAATTAAATAATTGAAAAAAATATTAAAAATTAAAACAAAAATTATAATTAAATTTCAAATGTTTTGAAATTAAAATAAATATTTTAAAAAATGATTTAGAATGTTAATGTGAAATAATGTAAGAAATTAATAATTTAGAATGTTATGATGGCAAAATTTATGAAATTAGGAATTTAGAATGTTAGAGTGAGATAATTTGAGAATTATAAATAAAAATTTAATAAAAAATAAAAATAATATCTATATATATATAATAAACCAGGTACCAAGTATGCATGTACCCAATTAAATGAAATTTTGTTATATTAAGTTGAAATTAATATCTAAATAAAAATTAAGAATTAAAGTTAATCTTGGTGATCAAATTGATTAAGTCTAAAATCTAGGGGATTTAATCTACAAATTTAATACATGACTAGAATAAAAGATTTTAAAGTTAATGATCAAATTAAGGCATTAGACAAATTAAAAACAAAATCAAGATCAAATTGGATTAAATGAAAATCCAAGGAAGCAAATCATATATAAGTAGTGTCCAAAATAAAAGAAAACAAAGCAGGGTACCAGAGCCACAAATATGTAACTTTACATGGACCCTCACCCTAGTCATACCAATTTTTTCAATTGTAAACATCTCTGCTAGATGTTAGTGTCGTACGACCATTTTGAATTCATTTAAATAGTTTAGTGATATATTTGTCATAATTTTAAAAATGATGGTCATTTTGTGACCTGACCCATAGTTATATGGTCATTCATGTAGTTTACCCAAACAAAAATTCATAGTCTAAGATTTAGTGATTAAGTTGAAAAATATTTAAACTTTAATAGTTAAAGTAAAAATAATGGTAAGGTTAAGTGGTTAAAAGTTTAATTTACCCTAAATAATTGAGGTTAAAATTTTCCGCCACTATAAAATGGAATCACGAGCCGACGGGACGGGCAACACTTTTCACTTCATGAGGTTGAAGTGAGCGAAAAATCTAAATTTCCCATTTGTCTTGAATTTTCTATTCCCTTCCGATCGTATATCTTCTTCATCTCTCTCATTTTCTTGGCGACCCGCAATTCTGGGACAGGTTCTCATCAGAATTCGGAAGTGAACTGTAAGAAATTGTTTTCAGTACTCTGATAAGATTCCTTTAAGTGATGCGCGCTCTTTTTTTGGGTTCATTAATGGAGTGCTTCTGCGCATCTTAATTATGCAAAGAAGACAGGTGAATGTTGAATATTGGTTCTGTTTTAATGCATAGACTCCATTGCTGGGCTTTGTTCTGTTGATTACTGATGATATGATTCTTTACCTCTTAAGTTTTCGCTTAGGTATAATATCTATATTTACCGGCTGACGTAAAATGAAATTCCTTAATGTTTCAGCCCCTCGTTCTTCTCGTTATAATAATAATAATTGGGCTTGAAGGGTGATATAAATGTTAATTTTATAGTGCTGGGACTTGGATGAATCTATTTCATGCTCTTCATGTCGCCAAAAGTAAACAATAGTCCTCTTGATGTTAGAACTTTGATCCAATTCATTTATTTTAGTTTTCAATTGCAAATGTATAGGTAAAACTGTTTGCAAGGACGAAAATTTGATGGAGCATTCACCGTTTCTTAAACTCAAGCACTGGCAATGGTGGGCTTTGGTGGCAATCAACTTTTTCTTCCTCATTGCTGGCCAAGCTGCTGCAGTTCTTCTGGGGAGATTTTATTATGATCAGGGTGGGAATAGTAAATGGATGGCCACTCTTGTGCAAACTGCTGGCTTCCCTGTCCTTTTTATCCCGTTGTTTTTCCTTCGCCCTTCTCCGGAAGCTTCAACTTCTTCCACCTGGCCTCCCATCAGAATTCTTGCTCTGGTTTATTTTGTTCTCGGGGCAGTCGTAGCCGGTGACAATATGTTGTATTCTGTTGGGCTATTGTACCTCTCAGCCTCTACGTATTCTCTCATTTGTGCAACTCAATTAGCTTTCAATGCAGTTTTCTCTTACTTTCTAAATTCACAGAAGTTCACTGCTTTGATCCTGAACTCGGTGGTTATCTTGTCATTGTCTGCTGCCTTAATCGCAGTTGATGATGATTCCGAAGGACCATCGGGAGTTTCCAAGAAGAAATTTCTCATCGGCTTCCTCGCTACCCTCGGAGCTTCTGCCCTTTACTCCCTTTTGCTTTCCCTTATGCAGCTTTCTTTTCAAAAGGTTTTGAAGAAGGAAACGTTTTCTGTTGTTTTGGAAATGCAAATCTATACATCGGTCGTTGCCAGTTGTGTGTCGGTCGTGGGCCTCTTTGCGAGCGGGGAATGGAAGAGTTTGCAGCACGAGATGCATGGCTTCGATGCCGGACGAGTTTCTTATGTGCTGACTTTGGTTTGGACTGCTGTAACTTGGCAAGTATGTGCTGTTGGTGTTGTAGGCTTGATTTTTCTCGTCACGTCTCTCTTCTCCAATGTCATCAGTACTCTTTCATTGGCCGTTACTCCTCTAGCTGCTCTGGTAGTTTTTCATGACAAAATGAACGGGGTGAAGGTAGTTGCTGTGCTTCTTGCACTCTGTGGTTTTGCCTCTTACATTTATCAAAATTATCTTGATGACACAAAGGCAAGGAGGCTTCGAACTGATGTTCGGGAAAGCCATGTGTAGACATCATTTTTTCATTTAAATTTATTATTATTATTAAATTTATTATTATTATTTTTATTAAATATTATTATTATTATATTATTATTAAATAATTATTACAAGCCCAAAGGACCCGGAGACCCATTTTACAAGCCCAAAACCCGAAGCCCGTTTACAATTCCAATCAGAAATGGCCTAACAGAAACCCTAAACCCAATTAGGGTTTCATTCTTCTCAGCCAGCCGCCAATGATCTCAGCCGTTGGATCTGAGAGATCCAACGGTCCACAGACGGTTCCAGCAAAGGAAACCCTAGGGTATCCTAACCCTAGGTTATCATCCGCCGTTTCCAGAAGCCCCGCGCAGCGCCGCCTCATGTTTCCAGAAGAGCTCAGCTGCCACCTCCAGGAGCTGTAGACATCATTTTTTCATTTAAATTTATTATTATTATTAAATTTATTATTATTATTATTATTAAATATTATTATTAGTATATTATTATTAAATAATTATTACAAGCCCAAAGGACCCGGAGACCCATTTTACAAGCCCAAAACCCGAAGCCCGTTTACAATTCCAATCAGAAATGGCCTAACAGAAACCCTAAACCCAATTAGGGTTTTATTCTTCTCAGCCAGCCGCCAATGATCTCAGCCGTTGGATCTGAGAGATCCAACGGTCCACAGACGGTTCCAGCAAAGGAAACCCTAGGGTTTCCTAACCCTAGGTTATCATCCGCCGTTTCCAGAAGCCCCGCGCAGCGCCGCCTCATGTTTCCATAAGAGCTCAGCTGCCACCTCCAGGTGTTCCACCCCGCTGTAGCCATGACATCACCGCCTCTTCGAAGACTCCAGAAGCATCACGCCGACCGTCCACGTTTCAGCTATGGGGTGAGTCACCACATAGTTTGGTGACTCACCAAAGTTTCCACTCTTTAACCAGTAAGAGAGGAGCACTGTGGTGGCTATAAAAGCCACCGTTACCTGCAAAATAAAAGAGGGGGGCAACAGAGACGAACCACGAACCCACAACCAGCAGAAAACCAAAACAGAAAACAAAGAAAGAAGAAAGAAACTTACCCTTGGAGCCTTGACCATCGCCGGAAGCACTAAACATCGCCGGAGAACAGAAAATACCGAAGGTATTTTCGTAGATTTACTTCGATTAGGAGTCTTTTAGGGAAAACAAAGACCGGAATCGGTCTTAGGGCGTTTAGATCTATACTTTAGGTAAATTTGGGAATTTCCGGCCACCGGAGGCGGTGGCCGGCGGCGGAACATGCCGCGGATCATGGTTGCCGGCCGGTGGTCAGCTCTCTCTCTGGGGAGAGAGTTTAGAGAGAGCAGAGAGAGCTTTCTCTCTCAGAAAAAGAAAGAAAAGAAAGAAATGGGAAAGCTTGGCCCTTCGGGCCAGGCGTTTAGGGTATATATATCCATTCCCGAACGACGTCGTTTTGGGAAGGGGTATATGCGTAATTTACATGTATGGCTAAACCCTTTCCGCAGTCACTCCGAGTTTGTAACATTACAAATTAGTCACTGAAAGCAAGTTTTGATTCTTTTAATTATGTCATTCAATTTTATTTTATTACATTTTAGTCATTATCAGTTTATATATATATTTAGGGTAAATAACTGATTTAGTACCTTATAATTTTATTAACATTTATTTTAACCCGATTAATTAAATAAGGCTAAATTACATTTTTAGCACTTAGAGTCTTTATTTATTCGAGATAGAGCCTTTAAACTTTGATAAATTTTATTTTAATCACTGATTAATTAATTAAGGATTAATTACACTATTAGTAATTTTATTTTATGATGATTCGAATTATGTTCATTAATTTAAATAATTTTACATTTATTTTATTTTATTTATTTTAGTCATTGTTTAGTTATATTTTAACTTAATTTAATTTTTATTATTTTAATATATTTTAAATCATTACTTTAATTATTGTTTTACTATATTATAAATATATATATTATTTATTTATTTAATAATGTTTATTTATTTTCAATATCAAAGAAAAGGGCAGTCTTAATACAACTGGATGTCCTATTCTGGTATTTTAAATAACTAAATATTATAAAAATTATAATTTAGTTTTATTACATTTTTAATATTTATTTTTATTTTCGAAGAAAAGAGCTGTCTTAAGGTACCTAGAAGTCCTTTTCTGATATTTCTAAATAAGTAAATATCTTATTTATGTATATTAATATATTTTCTTAAAATTATTTGAAATAGTAGAATTATGAATTAAATATATCTTTGAATTTTTAAATTTCCAATAATAGAGACAATTTATAATTAAAAAGTACCAATTTTGGGCGTTGTAGGGGTACTAATCTTTCCCTAAACGTAACCGACCACGAATCCCTTTTTATTATTAAAAAGAATGAATTTTTGGTTATAAACGCAGATCAGTTCATTTTTTTAATTGATGTTTTCTTAAAACTCTTTTAAAAAAATAATTTTTAGGTATTCGACTTACCTGACCCAAAAGGCCGATGGCGACTCCCAAATTATTTTCAAAACCATTTATTCATATCAATTTTCCCGCCAAATAAATATTTCGTGCCCGGACGAAAATCGGTTACGACAGCTTGGTGACTCTGCTGGGGACTGGTCAAACTTTAAAATCAATTATAAATTGTCTCTATTAATTAAAAATTAAAAGTTCATATATTTAATTTTTAATTCTTTTCTTTTCAAAATTTTTATATATATACTTATTATTTTCATAATATTTATATGTTATTTAATGCTTTATTTTCAAATATTAAATTTTATTATTTATTTGTTAGAGGTTTGAACATTTCTCCTCACACACAACACTTGCATTGCATAACATAAAGCTCTATAATTGAGTTTGTCCCTTTTAAGTGGGAGTGAAAGCGACGTCTTCGTGAGAATTTATTCTCCGTGTCAGACCTAGCAAGTAACTTTCGGGGTTCATATGCTCTATGTCTTCGTGAGAATTTATTCTCCGTATCAGTCATAGAGAAATGTGTCCCCTCGAATTGAACTCGATCCGCTTAAGTCTGTAATGGACTAGGATTGAGGGTTTGACAGCCCAAGGGGGCATCAATAAGGACAGTTCGAGTACCTTTACTCCTAGAACTAAAAACCTGCATATAATAAACCCTAGAAACTCTCCCGATCTGAAACCATGCCGAAATTTTGTCAGTAGGTATACACAAAGGAGAAATAAACTCTAGCTTTTAATTTATTTCTTTTTCCTGAATAAATGCATGCGAACTAGAAATCATGCGGTTAGGTTAAATTTTCCAAACAAAGCATGGAACTAGAAAGCATGAGGTTAAGATTTATACCTTGATAGATATATTTTTTCCATTAGTTGGTACTAATTATTCTATTTTTGTTTTTTTATTTTTCCATGCATGTTACATTGCTCTAATTTGTTTATTTTCTTTTGTTTACATTGCATGATCATGGCATAATCAAAAGGTGTTTACTGGAAAGACTGTTCATCATATTGGAAAGAAATCATAAATGGACAAAAAGTTCTATGATCAAACAAAATATAATACGGCCAAGAAAAGACATCCTGAGGGAACTCTAAAGATAGAGAAGAGCTATGCACCCAAAGATTGTATGCCCATTGAAGAGCAAAAGGAGATACGAGAAATAAGAGAGCAGATGTCCAAAATGATGGATAGAATATCTGTTTTGGCCAAAAGAGAAAAGATTCCTGTACAGAAAGAGAGAAAGCTTAATGAAGATAATCTTACAATTTCATATATGCAAGGGACTTCGGATTTTAACCAATTGGAGAAATTACAGACAGTCATCATTCGTATTCACCAATCGTCTGGAGATACCAAAGAAATAGTGACGACTGTACAAGCTCCCAGAGAAGAGAAGAAACCATGTAATCTGAAATCATCGAAGTTTAGTATGCTCCCGATATCTAAAACTCAGGTTCAATCCAAGATAAAAGGCGGTTCTCATATTGATGCTATACCTATATCATATAAAGAGTTGTATGAAAAGTTACTTGAAGCACGAGAAGTGGCTCCATATTACATAAAACCGTTCCAACCTCCGTATCCAAATTGGTATGACATCAACGTTCATTGTGAATATCATGCCAGAACACAAGGACATACCATCGAGAATTGTCTTGCCTTCAAACGTCGAGTCCAAAGTCTTTTGGATCATGGAACCTTACAATTTATGATAGATGATCGACCTAGTTTGGTAACCAAAGGTCCTGCTAGATTAATACCAAAAGTCTTCAAAGGTAAGAGTATCAGTAGGGGCGCCCAGAGAGAAGAAGATTTGCTGAGGTTTGGAGCTCAAATACGTCATTTGAAGATTGAAAACGATAAATTGAGCACCAAAATGGAAACCATACATGAAGACTTCCAGAAGGTCAGTCAAGCCTTTCAAAATGCTGGTATAGGAAACACCCCAGAAGAGTGGATAGCAGGGGTCACCAAACTGAAAAAGAGTTGCAACATACATGAAGATTTTGTCCAAAAACTTTTTGAACACAAATGTTCTCTCACAAGGGAAAATGAGCAACTCCGAGAATTGACATAGGAGATGAAAGAACACCAGAATGTCATGGAAGAAGTTGCAGTTCAGACAAGCTATATGGTCCATAAGCTGATAAACTAACTTGGTTTTAGAGAAGAAAATGGGAAAGTTATTCCCTATATGTAAAGTTTTATTGAAGTTAGGACTAAAAGTTGTCCCCTACATGTAAAAGTTTTGTTGATGTACCGAAACTTTTGTGTTCAATGAAATCTGTTCTAAGATGATCACTCTTGAGAAACACCTTTTCATACATGCATTTTCATTTTGCATCTTTGCATTTTTCATTTTGCATTCATACTTTTATGTTTGCCTATGCACATTTAGCATTCTTATTTTTCCAGTTATGCATTTTTCAAATTTTTATTTAAGTACTGTTATGTACTTTGATTATAAAAACATGTAAATAATTCATGAAAGGTTCTGTAACAGTAAAAACCAAGACCATTCATTCATATTACTTTACTATCATCATGAAAACAATGGAGCAATCTTATAAGGGACTACAAGACCAGTGGCCAGAACAATTGACAGGGTTACCTCGGGATACAAGGAAAGAAGCGTCAGATTCAGTACCAGATGGATCAGATCAAATTATTCAGGGAATGGAATCTGATGAAGAAGAGACAACTGCTATAGAGAAATCGTGCTATCAGATTGAAGAGTCGAGAAAGATAACATACCCTGGGGCATCCCACTCAAACCCAAAGAATAACCTCATTAATTATTCACAATATGAGGATAAAGTCAAGAGAACAGAGAAAGCAATCAGAAACATGAAATATGTTAGTGCCTACCACAAAGAATTAGAAGCGAGAGAGCTTAGCTTGGTTCCAGATTTGATTATTCCCCATGAATTCAAAATGCCTGATTTTGAGAAATATGATGGCACAAGTTGTCCCCTAATCCACCTGAGAATGTTTTGCAGAAAAATGGGAGGATATTTAAATTCTGATGACCTGTTAATTCACTCTTTCCATGATAGCCTTGTTAACCCAGCAGTAGTCTGGTACAATCAGTTGACCCAAGAACAGATCAAGAAATGGGTAGATTTAGCTGATGCATTTTTGGGACAATATCGGTATGTTAAAGGCTTAGTTCCAACACGTATGGATCTTCGAAGAGTAAAGAAGAAAACCAATGAAAGATTTCAAGAATATGCCTTAAGATGGAGAAGAGTGGCAGCACAAGTTCAACCTCCCATGTTAGAAGAAGAGATATCACATATGTTTCGTGATTCCCTTCCAGCGCCTTTCTTCGAGTTAATGCAGGCAAATCCGACAAAAGAATTCGAGAATCTTGTGACAAGTGGAGATTTAATTGAGAATGTAATCAATGAAGAAAACTCAAAAGTCACATCCAAGAGCCCAACGGATCAAAAAGTGAAAGCTGATGATGTGAATGTATGTCGCATCCAGAATCCCCGCAACTGCAAAAGAAAAAGAGCAAGTAACTGTTCGGATCGACCAAAGAAAGTCATGCGATCAAGAAAAACTTTAGAAGTGTTCCAAACTTCTATTTCAGACTTATACCCTCATTTGGTTAAAAGTCAGTACATCACACCAAGACCAACTAAAGTGACATCAAACCCTTCTGCTCATAGCTATGATCAAAGTAGTGTTTGTGATTATCACTTGGGAGTATTTGGGCATTCCACGGGCAATTGTAAGCAACTGTTAAAAGAAATAGAGATGCTTGTTGACAAAAGAGTCTTGACACAAAAAATGATCAAGAAATGGGGAGCAAATAAGGATAAAAATCCTGGGCCAAGTACACACCCAACAATAGAGGAGTAATGATGCATAAACAAGTGGAAGTATTATTTACCACTGTAGTACCTTTCTACTTTCAGCATCTTGTTTGAATATGTTTTCTGTTCCTTTCTCTGCCTTTTGTGCAAAAAAATAAATTGTGTTGCTTTTATGGTTATGAGCAAAGAATCAAGTTTTAATCTTGAGATTATTGAGTATCAAGTAGATTAAATATTCTTTTAAATTTGCAAGAGTTATAGATCTATTGGCAAGTGGTAAAATTATATCTTCAATATCCCATCCAATGTCAATTACTCGACCCTTACCAAAACCAAATCCTGACACTACAAAGATTCCGAAGAAATGTCTCCACCTTTTTTTGAGACACCTACTTCAGATGTTTACCTTTTCGGGTAGAGTTGATTGATGATACTACCTTCCACCATATACATGACTTTAAAAGTCACACATTTTTCCTTCCAAACACAAAACTATCATAAACCAAAAGACCTTAAAAAGAACCAAACTTTCAACTATTCATGAATCTTACTGCAAGAAGAAACGAGATGAGGCATCATGGACCAACTCATTGATGATAATTTCGAGTGATTAGGGCATACTCAAAGAAGAAGGGGAAAGTGATTGATTGAAATAAATATATCATGCATTAATTACATTTTTCATGTAAATAAAGTTAATCTTGAATATTCATCCCTCTGTGGATACCTCTTTTTACAAAGGTTTCTATGTATGAGATGATGAACGGCATTGTTTCATTTATCCTTTAATATATATATATATATATATATATATATCATTTGTTATCCCCACTTGAGCCTGAATGATTTTTCTTCTGATTCAACCCTAACCAAGGATCACCCTCTACATTGGGGGGCAAGATAAAGGATATTGGCTCACAAGAATAAAGATTGTCAATACAGTTTTATTACGAAGACAAGTTTCCATGAAGTCATGAAAGTTTTGAACTACAAAGTATGTCAAATACATAGTGCTTGAAGATCAATCCAATCAAGATTAATGGAAAACCTCCAAAATACAAAAGGAAAAGGAGGTGCTCAAAGCAATTGAAGTATTATACTCATCCAGCAAAGAAAGAAGAAAAGAAAAACAAAATTAAAAAAAAAAGAAAAAGAAAAAATTAAATCAAGATGGGTGAGCCTCAAGTTACAAGGTTGATCAAGTACAAACAAGAAAAGCAAGAAATGTTGAAGATATGAGAAAATGGAAATGAATCCAAAATTTGGCAGTCTAGAGGGATCCAGATGATGGAAAAATCCCCAACAAAGCAGATCCAAGTTAAGCAAGGCAAGATTGATGGCATCCGAATGAATTGATCCTTGGTTTGATTATCCTTAAACACTTATTTGGGCCTTTTTTATCCCTTTCTTTCGTAACCATAAACCATGGCCTACGTTACGTACCTGAAAAGTCCATTCTAATCATACATAGATTTCTAAGTAAAAGATGATATCTTTAGAATTCATTCCACCTTCCAAGATTGATTTTTATTTGCAAAAATTGTTTTTTAAAATCTTTAATGCATGTTATGAAAAATGATAAAAGGGGGGTTCAAGATGTAAATTTTTAAATAACATCTTGAAACCAAAGGAGGATTCGAGTTGAAAACCTAAAAAAGGCGGTTCGAATAATGAATGGTGCAACAATGACATAAGAGACGATCTTAAGCTCTTAATAAAGCACCGCACATCCCAAAGACGTTCCTGAGAATAGGGAAACAAGAAGCATCTCTACAAGATGGGTATAACAACCATTTCTTCAAGTTAGTGTAAGCCAAAACGACATACTGAACCAACTTGAAAGAACCTACTTTACCAAAATCCACCCACACCTCAAATCAGTCAATAATTTTGACACTTGCCATAGGACTATGATTTTTGAATGATTTAAAAGTGTAGTTGATTTACTTGATATTTATTAAATTCATTGTTTATGATCTGATTCTATTGTGAACCTAAGAAGGGCAATACTTTGTAAAATTCTTCAATAAACAAAGGAGGAAAAAACATTTTCAAACAGGACAGTCTCAAATGAGGAAGGTCCTTAAAGCAATTGTTGCTTATTCTACCTCTGTTGTAGAAAAAGAATGAACGAGGCCAGAATAATGAAGTACTTCACATTTTTGAAAGCAAGTGGTCTGAGAAGTCAGAAAGACTGGAGAATTGAACTTGTGACACTACCCTATGACATTATTAGCAGCTCATCAAGAAATATTATCGTTTATCTCATGCTGAGGGCAATAAGCATCACCAGACAGATTATTTTCCCCAACCATCAATTCATGTTCTCTAGAAGATTACATCATAAAGCCATGAACAAGTCACTACTTGCACTCTGGTGTTGGCTCAAGTCTTGATACATCAGTGCTACTTTTTCTATGATGATCATTTTCTTTGTCAAGATGATATCCATTATGTCCTCCAGAAGATTGCTGAATTTGAATTTGAGGACTTAGGGCACAGAACAAGACATTGGAATAGAATCTACCCTTATAGGCCTTTTATATAAGTAAGGTTGCTATATGGAATGTCACCGACAACAAGGTCGAATTCGACAAATCTACTCATCAATTGCTCCAACCAATCATCATTCAGTTCTTGCACATTTGTTTTCGAAAATATGCCAAGACCATAGAAGACAGTCTCTGCATCACTGATCCCAGAAGAAAAAGACAGGACATGGATACCACCGGGGAACATGTCTCTAGCAGATCCTCCTCCTCGTGTATGGTTTTTAGGGAAACCTAGAAGCATTTCCACCTCATCAGGTTCAAGTGGAACCATTTTATTCCTTCTAATCCATACCAGATTCCATTTTCAAGCACTCATCAAGAACATACTTCTGGACACTCGAAGGTGTTTCATTGTCATAAACTTCAAGAGCCTTACAGATCATTTCTGTCAGTTTGGCACTTCCTGTACATGTTTATAAACAGTTCAACTTTGTTCTTGGATCCCAGGAAGACCATCATTTCTTTGTCAATGGAAAATCATCAGTACATGGAGGAAGCAGAATAAGAGAAAATCTGTTCTCAATTGGTAGAATTATGAATATAGCCCTTTTCAGTGTAATAGTATGAAAATGCTTCGAATCTACAAATTCTGGCTCTACATCGAATAAGTACTGTGATATTCCAGTCCAAACATTAACTGGAACAAGTGCCATGTGCTCATAGTAGAAATAAGAAGACCCAATAGTATCTTCTGGAAGAGTTCTTTGAGTTCTGATCTGGTTTGGTATGAAACCACATAATCAATCATTGAATTTTGAAGATGAATGTGCTCATAGCATCTTCTGGAAGTGTTCTTTGAGTTATCTGATCTGGTTTGGTATGAAACCACATAATCAATCATTGAATTTTGAAGATAAATGTGCTCATAGCATCTTCTGGAAGTGTTCTTTGAATTATCTGATCTGATTTGGTATGAACTCCAAAATCAATCATTGGATTTGAAAGATGAATTTGCTCATGGTAGAAATAAGGAGGCTCAATAGCATCTTCTGGAAGTGTTCTTTGAGTTATCTGATCTGATTTGGTATGAACTCCAAAACCAATCATTGGATTTGAAAGATGAATTTGCTCATAGTAGAAATAAGGAGACCCAATATCATCTTCTGGAAGTGTTCTTTGAGTTATCTGATCTGATTCGGTAGGAACTCCAGAACCGATCATTGGAATTGAAAGATGAACTGCATGATCATCTTCATTAAGAAGCTTCTTTTCAAGCTTCTTCTGTTTATTCTTTTCCCAAAAATCATAGCCCGAATTTTGCCTTTTCTTATAATGGGGATCATCGCATAATGGCTTCCCATTTTTTACTGGAAGAAATGTATCAGTAATCCTAGCCATTTGAGCAGTACATATAAAATTTGTCAATTTTACAATTGATGAATCTGGACCACATTTCTCCAAGGCTATTGAAGCTTCAACCTCTGAGAATTCCATTTTTGTCAAGTATAACAGTTTACTCTCCTCATCAGAATCAGAATTCATGATTTCCTCGATATCAGAAGAACTATCAATATATGTGAAATAATCATGAAAGATCGCTTCATAATCAGATGAGTTGTTATCAGAATCAACATGTTGCATGGGTGCAGATTTTTGATGAGCTTGTACCATTGTATATGTAGTCTTACCATTGTATCAGATTATTGTTTGCATAAATTGGTTTCGCTCCCACAGAAAAGTATATTTCAGATATGGCCTTCACTGAAAGATGATAAGCCACTGTGTCAGCATGGAACGGATTACCAAGCTATTTTTACTTCACTGTCTGACTAAATCCCTCCAGATACAGAAAATGGTCACCTCATTCAGAGGACACATATCTCAAACGTTTCTGTTAGAATGATTGAATACTTTTTAAGTTTGTGATAACATGAAGAGAATTTCAGTTACTTGGTAACACTACTGTTTAGTGACACCAGAATGAGAGTATTCAAGATAAATAGATTTGGGGCACGAATAAAGCTACAAGTACCTACAACAATTCATTGTCAAAATTGGACCTCGTGGGGATCATGACATTCCAGTCAAACAGAGATTGAGAGTGAATCAGATAAATCTAGAGGGACATCTTGAGGGCCCATTTCAACCAGAAATAGAATATTGGGGCATTTTGAAGGCTCACAGCAATAGGAATATTTGGGCATTCTTGGAGGCTCATCTCAACAAGAAGTAATGTTGAGCACACTTTTAACATCTATATCAGCAAATATTGGGGCATTTTAAAGCTCACTTCAGACAGATCCATGTGGGGTATTTTGAAGACTCAGATTAACAAGAAGCAAATATTGGGGCATGCTGAAAACCCTTTTCAAACAGAATCAGAAATGTTGAAATATTCTGAATATTTATTAGCAAAATGTTGGGGCATGCTGAAAACCCATTTCAATCAGAATCAGAACTGTTGATGCATTTTGAACACTTGTATTAGCCAATGTTGGGGCATGTTGAAGGCCCACAATATCATCCTGTGTCAAGATCATTGATTTGAAAAAATATTTCCAATGAGACAGAAAGATATGAAGAATGAAAATGGTGAAACAGTGACAGTCGAGCTGACTATACATAATTGCTTCGTTCATCAGGCAGTTACATTATGATCATGTTATTAAACAAACATTTACTCAACAAGTATGTTTTCAAATACCTAATCTTCTTAACCGTATGTCACATGAAAGTGTGTTCTTTGATAAACTACATTACGGTTACATGAATAAAGATGGTCCCTTTGTAGACCATTCAATCCAAGGATCAGTTCCTCGAGACCACGAAATCTGAATTTGGCCTTTTGTGTGTCGGTGATAATTGAAAGCATTTCTTTGAGATTCCTGTCAGTTAGTTTCAATCATACTGTTGAGGTTACGAAGCTGTTTTCACATCAGTTTTGTTTAAATTGATGACATTAAAGAGAGAAGCTCATATATATTGCTCTTTCCCGATTATTACTAGGGTTATCATTGCCAGCTAGACTAAACCGAGTTTTCATCTATTTGGTTTATCATGTGCGATTCATCCCCAACATCAAGAATTCTACGGATATCGTTCTGTACATGGATCCTATAGCTGAAGTGTTTCTATTTTCTACCATGCTCAATACGGAAGAAAACGTGATCTGTATCACACTTTGTCTTTGCCCGAGATGATATCAATATCAGTTGGTGTCTCTTATTCAATTCAGCACTAGCATATCTTGTGGATTTGACTAATTTTTTTGTCATACCAACATCACACTTAAATCCCCATGGAGTTTTGTTCTCAAATGGTCTTATGACATCATTCAAAAGCTTTGAACATTAGGCAAAGAGCTTCAATGATTGAGAACATCTGAGCAGAAGCCACAAAAAAGGATGAATGTGTTGTCAAATGTTTTACGAACATCTGAGCAGAAGCCACAGGAAAGGATGAATGCACTGTTAAATGTTTTACGAACCTGCTATTCGGATACTGAACTAATGTTACGATCATATGGTTTCCATTTATTGATCTAAGATGAAATCTGTCTTCTTCAACCCCAAGATATAATGAAGATTTCTTTCCACAAAAGGGAAGCAGAAATTTTAACAATAAGAAACTAGTGGAGCCAACTATGGTTGAACTACAAGTTGTTGTTAAGCATCTCGACATTATATGATCCAAGTTGCCTTATTCGAGATCTGATTATATGTGGAAACATGAAAGGAATTGGAATAAATCTTCCTTGTGATGTGTTTCAAGAGTCAAATTAGAACAAACTCTACTCTCCTAATTAATCCCTGCTGAGTCAGATAATAGATTCTCTTTCCAAAGATGAAAGCTTTATGGGATTTCTACACAAGTCCAAGCAAAGAAAGTTGGTTTTATCCAAGACAAGATGAGGCATAAAAGTCATAGCTCTGACTACAGCAAGAGTTCCACAAATGAAACATTTCTTCTGAGACTTTCATGAAGCAAAGAAGACAGCAAAGATACAAGTTGATCAAATGATTCTACAGAAATGTAAGCTTGATAGCATAAATTGCTACACTGATATCCAGAGGTAACCATGGCAATAAATGATGAACTAGAGGAAGACCAAGTTCACCACTTTGAAGACAAATAAAGATTGCATCAACATTCATGCATTCATAAAAACATCATTTACACAATAGACAATGCATTACATTGATACATCTAAGTGCATTCAAAAATGAAGTTTTACAGATCTTCGGAAGAACAAGAAGATTCATGATAAGAAATACCTTACAAAAAGAAGGTATTCAAAATCGCAAATACAGTAATCACGCGAACATCTGAAGAATAGATGGACGTAATCCACAAAAATGAGCATTATTTTGAGATTGGGGCATGTTACCCAATCAACATGTTATTTTGAAAAATAATGAGAAAACGATTTCCATAGTTTCTCATTCAATCTTTTCTAAAAATGAAATTGTTGAAAAGTAAGAAAACGATTTCCTTAGTTTTTTTTACTTAGTAAACTATTTCCCTCATCTGTAAGTCCTTCAGTGCATGATGTTTCCAAAAAGCCTTCAGGAGCTTTTTGATGTTTTCAAAGCCTCAGGGTCATCTGTAAGTCCTTCAGTGCATGATGATTCCAAAAAGCCTTCGGGAGTTTTTTGATGTTTTCAAAGCCTCAGGGTCATCTGTAAGTCCTTCAGTGCATGATGTTTCCAAAAAAAAGCCTTCGGGAGCTTTTTGATGTTTTCAAAGCCTTCGCCTCATCTGTAAGTCCTTCAGTGCATGATGTTTCCAAAAAGCCTTCGGGAGCTTTTTGATGTTTTCAAAGCCTCAGGGTCATCTGTAAGTCCTTCAGTGCATGATGTTTCCAAAAAGCCTTCGGGAGCTTTTTGATGTTTTCAAAGCCTCAGGGTCATCTGTAAGTCCTTCAGTGCATGATGTTTCCAAAAAGCCTTCGGGAGCTTTTTGATGTTTTCAAAGCCTCAGGGTCATCTGTAAGTCCTTCAGTGCATGATGTTTCCAAAAAAAAGCCTTCGGGAGCTTTTTGATGTTTTCAAAGCCTTCGGGTCATCTGTAAGTCCTTCAGTGCATGATGTTTCCAAAAAGCCTTCGGGAGCTTTTTGATGTTTTCAAAGCCTCAGGGTCATCTGTAAGTCCTTCAGTGCATGATGTTTCCAAAAAGCCTTCGGGAGCTTTTTGATGTTTTCAAAGCCTTCGGGTCATCTGTAAGTCCTTCAGTGCATGATGTTTCCAAAAAGCCTTCGGGAACTTTTTGATGTTTTCAAAGCCTCAGGGTCATCTGTAAGCCCTTCAGTGCATGATGTTTCCAAAAAAGCCTTCGGGAGCTTTTTGATGTTTTCAAAGTCTTCAGTGCATGATGTTTCCAAAAAGCCTTCGGGAGCTTTTTGATGTTTTCAAAGCCTTCGGGTCATCTGTAAGCCCTTCAGTGCATGATGTTTTCAAACATTTCCATCCTACTCAAAAGAAGCCAAATGAAAAAAATATTGTCTTTTTCGTCTTTACTCTATTCTTGCTAACACAAGGATGAGCAAAGAGGGGCAGCTGTAGACATCATTTTTCCATTTAAATTTATTATTATTATTATTAAATTTATTATTATTATTATTATTAAATATTATTATTAGTATATTATTATTAAATAATTATTACAAGCCCAAAGGACCCGGAGACCCATTTTACAAGCCCAAAACCCGAAGCCCGTTTACAATTCCAATCAGAAATGGCCTAACAAAAACCCTAAACCCAATTAGGGTTTCATTCTTCTCAGCCAGCCGCCAATGATCTCAGCCGTTGGATCTGAGAGATCCAACGGTCCACAGACGGTTCCAGCAAAGGAAACCCTAGGGTTTCCTAACCCTAGGTTATCATCCGCCGTTTCCAGAAGCCCCGCGCAGCGCCGCCTCATGTTTCCAGAAGAGCTCAGCTGCCACCTCCAGGTGTTCCACCCCGCTGTAGCCATGACATCACCGCTGTAGCCATGACATCACCGCCTCTTCGAAGACTCCAGAAGCATCACGCCGGCCGTCCACGTTTCAGCTATGGGGTGAGTCACCACATAGTTTGGTGACTCACCAAAGTTTCCACTCTTTAACCAGTAAGAGAGGAGCACTGTGGTGGCTATAAAAGCCACCGTTACCTGCAAAATAAAAGAGGGGGCAACAGAGACGAGCCACGAACCCACAACCAGCAGAAAACCAAAACAGAAAACAAAGAAAGAAGAAAGAAACTTACCCTTGGAGCCTTGACCATCGCCGGAAGCACTAAACATCGCCGGAGAACAGAAAATACCGAAGGTATTTTCGTAGATTTACTCCGATTAGGAGTCTTTTAGGGAAAACAAAGACCGGAATCGGTCTTAGGGCGTTTAGATCTATACTTTAGGTAAATTTGGGAATTTCCGGCCACCGGAGGCGGTGGCCGGCGGCGGAACATGCCGCGGATCATGGTTGCCGGCCGGTGGTCAGCTCTCTCTCCGGGGAGAGAGTTTAGAGAGAGCAGAGAGAGCTTTCTCTCTTAGAAAAAGAAAGAAAAGAAAGAAATGGGAAAGCTTGGCCCTTCGGGCCAGGCGTTTAGGGTATATATATCCCTTCCCGAACGACGTCGTTTTGGGAAGGGGTATATGCGTAATTTACATGTATGGCTAAACCCTTTCCGCAGTCACTCCGAGTTTGTAACATTACAAATTAGTCACTGAAAGCAAGTTTTGATTCTTTTAATTATGTCATTCAATTTTATTTTATTACATTTTAGTCATTATCAGTTTATATATATATTTAGGGTAAATAACTGATTTAGTACCTTATAATTTTATTAACATTTATTTTAACCCGATTAATTAAATAAGGCTAAATTACATTTTTAGCACTTAGAGTCTTTATTTATTCGAGATAGAGCCTTTAAACTTTGATAAATTTTATTTTAATCACTGATTAATTAATTAAGGATTAATTACACTATTAGTAATTTTATTTTATGATGATTCGAATTATGTTCATTAATTTAAATAATTTTACATTTATTTTTATTTTATTTATTTTAGTCATTGTTTAGTTATATTTTAACTTAATTTAATTTTTATTATTTTAATATATTTTAAATCATTACTTTAATTATTGTTTTACTATATTATAAATATATATATTATTTATTTATTTATTTAATAATGTTTATTTATTTTCAATATCAAAGAAAAGGGCAGTCTTAATACAACTGGATGTCCTATTCTGGTATTTTAAATAACTAAATATTATAAAAATTATAATTTAGTTTTATTACATTTTTAATATTTATTTTTATTTTCGAAGAAAAGAGCTGTCTTAAGGTACCTAGAAGTCCTTTTCTGATATTTCTAAATAAGTAAATATCTTATTTATGTATATTAATATATTTTCTTAAAATTATTTGAAATAGTAGAATTATGAATTAAATATATCTTTGAATTTTTAAATTTCCAATAATAGAGACAATTTATAATTAAAAAGTACCAATTTTGGGCGTTGTAGGGGTACTAATCATTCCCTAAACGTAACCGACCACGAATCCCTTTTTATTATTAAAAAGAATGAATTTTTGGTTATAAACGCAGATCAGTTCATTTTTTTAATTGATGTTTTCTTAAAACTCTTTTAAAAAAATAATTTTTAGGTATTCGACTTACCTGACCCAAAAGGCCGATGGCGACTCCCAAATTATTTTCAAAACCATTTATTCATATCAATTTTCCCGCTAAATAAATATTTCGTGCCCGGACGAAAACCGGTTACGACACCATGATAATTCCTCATGCTGATAATATTTAAGCTCCTTCCACGAGAGAACTGGAGAAAGGCAAAGGGTAGCGTGTAATTTGCCTGAGGAAAGACACGATATGCGACAACGGAGATAAGGAGAGAGGGAGAGAGAGGGAGAGAGAGGGAGGCAGAATCAACTGACATAAATTGTTAAGTAAATTTCGTGATTAGTACATAAACTATCACTTTTGATTTGTTTTAGTATTGAAACTTTCAATCATTTTTAAAATTATACTTAAGGTTTAATTTTTGTTTATTTTAATACCTTGTTCAAAATTTTAATTTAAAAAAAATAAAAGTTTAGATATTAAAATAGATTAAAACTGATAGTTTAGGTACTAAATGCGTTAAGTCTTTAACTGTGGGTTACTAAAATGAAACAAAAAACATTAAGTATGATTTTGAAAAAAATTGAAATTTAGATACTAAAACTGACCAAAACTGATAGTTTAGATACTAAATTCAGAGTTTACCCTTTTTACTAATATTTTTTAGGTGTGCTTTGAATAAAATAATATTTATTACTTGAATTTAATGATTTTTATATCAATTCTGAGTTTTAATTTTTGATATTTTATTAAGGTGATATTCTAATTTAATGAGTTATAATTTTATAAGGTTACCGTTAAATGGACTAAAAATATAAAATTATTAGATTCAAGGGTTAATATGAAAGAAAATCAATTAATTGATTTAATTGAATAAAACTTAGGTTAAGTAAGATTATACCAATTATTTGTATTTTATTTTGGTGGCACAGCAAAGATAATTATTCAAATTTTATAATAAACTTTATAATTATTCAAATAGGTACCTAAGCTTAGGTTACCGTGGGGGTGTCACGGACATACATTTGATCCTTTAAGCATAATATTAATTTGTAAGAAGCAATACATATCTTTCTTGGTACATGCAAATACACTTTATAATAAAAAAAGGTATTATATTTCATGAATAAAGAAGCTTAATAATTGAATCACCAATGGAATGATAAATAATTTATTATTAAATTTTTAGTTAATTTAAAATCCAAATTTAATATATGAATAACTTTTTTATCAAAATTTTAGGGGGAAAAAGTTACCGATAAGGGACCATATCGAAGCCTGCGTTACCGACATATTGAAGGTTGTGTTTTATAAATTTTAACGTTTAACAATTGAACTTTATTCTTTCTCCTATTTCACTTATTGTACTTTTAATTTTTTTACTTTACGCACTAAACTTTATAGATTAAATTTTTCTAGTCACTCCGACGTTAAATAATTAATGGAATCAAATATATTTACTCAAATGGCAATGGATTCTCATATAATTTCCATTGAGCACACATGATAAAGCAGGAATACAAATGGCCACTGTTTGTATAGTAGGTAAGGGAGCTCCTAGTTGACATAAAACGCTTCAAATATAAAGATGAAAATAACGAGAGTGAGAGCAAGCGGCGTTTTCATGCTACTTCCGTTTGATTCGTAGCCTTCTTTTGCAGGAACTTGGGAGTGGTGTCTACCTGAAGGAATGATCGGCATCGATGATGATGTAGCCGGTGTGTCTGGTGTCTCGTCCGAACTATCAGCTGTTGGATTTACTGCAGAGCTCAATGGGACAGCTGCTGGACCACTAGCACCTGGTAAACAGTCGAATTAGCTTAACTTCTTGGGGAATATGGCTTATATGTTTAGCCTGACCTTACCGTTACACCTGCTAACCGGTGGCGTTTGGACTTTGCAAGCTCCAGGGAGTGACAGAGCTTTGGTCTGGTTAATGGTAATACCAAACGATGAGCCCCCGCCTTTGAGTGCCGAGCAAAGACACTGAGGCTGCGACTGAACCACGCTAGAAAGCTGAGAGCAGCAACTCGATGCCGGGGTCGTCGAGCTTCCCATAATGTAGTTTAAACACGGGGCTAAACCTAGGAGCACGCTGCTGCAACCGGACTGAGCCGTGGCTAATTCACAAAGAATGGTCACAAAAACCAGGGCTAGACCCAACTTGACATATTCTAAAGCCATTTTGGAGGTTCAGTTTGTAGCAAGGAGCAAGTTATAAGTGGTACTAAAAGGCTTGAGTAAAAAAGGGATGGAACCATGTCTTCCCCAAAGGGAAAGTTGGGCACATATATAGCAGGTTTCATGGCAACAGATCATACTGTAGTGGTTGCATTCGGGTGGCCAACTTTTACTAAGTCAGGGTTGATTTTGGTTGAACAATTTCAAGAAGCTCAACCATCCTTCCATGGCAGGTCTTGAGCCTAATATTTACAGCCAGCTTTAGTTTCTCAAAACAAATTAAGGGGAAACAACGGCACACCCAAGTCTATATTGGTTGGCCTAAATGGTTGACGTTAAAAAAATTTAGTTTGCAGCCCCACCGTTAACCACCGCGCTAAGGCATTGCGGCAACGATTGATCACCGTTAACCACCACGCATAGGCGTTGCAGCGAGGATTGAATTAGACACATCTCAACTCTTCCTGCTGCCATTTCCTTGTGTTACAAATAGTGTCTGCCAATAGAAACTGGAAAGTCAAATTGTTTGATTGGATTTGAAGACTTTGGTTTACTTGCTGAGTGTTATTTAATGGTGTCCTTGAGGTAACTGACAAATGGATTGGTTATATTCGGATGACCGACTCCAATTAATCAATCTATTGGCAACCAAAAGAAAACGACAGCCATTGTCCTAAACTATTAAAAAAGGATAACAGTGCATAAAACCCTTGTTTTTTAAGATGCTAGGAAGATGCAGACTGGGTTCCCTTTCAACTGAGAGCCAAAGAGGAAGTAGCCATGGCTGCTAGAATTGATCGATCGAGTTGATCATAAACATAAATAACATGGCAAACGACCTACCTTGAACTGCTTGTGATTTCATCACAACATAAAAAAAGAATGATTACTTCAGTGAGGAAATTAGTTGAAGTAGTTGATCTGCAGTACCCAATTCAAAGCTGCCTGGTTTTTTTTTGCTTGCAGCAATCTCAAAGACTCAAAACTATAAATCCTTCGCATTTCCATGGCTTTTACCATACTGATTGCAATTTCATTGACAAAGTCATGGAAGGCTTCAAGTTTCTCCAACTCATTGCAATATTATCAACCCTTTCAGTTGTTTCGGTTGAAGGCCAAATTTCTACCGCCTGAATTATCTCGAACTTCACGCCGTGCCTAAATTTCATTACCGGAAGCAGCGGGAGTGGCACATCGTCGCCGAGTGAAGGCTATTGCAGGCTTGCAGCTCGTTGAAGTCGCTTATGAGCGGCAGCATGGATTGTGCTTGTCTTATTTTTACTGCAAGTGTACCTATTCAACTGCCCATAAACAGAACCCTGGCAATTAGTCTCCCCCAAGCTTGTAATATGGATAGCGTACCAGTGCAGTGCAAAGGTACAGAGCTTAATCTATCTTTATGTATGTATGCATGTATGTATGTTATAAGTGACAACCATTCCATTTCTTGCGTTTTTGCAGCTTATGGCACTCCTTTACCAGCTCCAGGTAACTTATAACACAAGCAACCAAATAAGTTTGGATTTAGACAATTTAAATTAGCATTAAGTGATCCGAAGAACATTTTTGGCAGGCCCTGTTCCCTTCCTTCTTCCTCCAACTTTGCCACCAACAGCCGCATCACCCTTAAACCCTGGAGTTAATCTCTAATGAATGCATCAGTATTTTGTTAGCTTACCTCCAACATAAAACCATAAAACCATGATTAGCTTCAGGATCAGAATCTGATGCTCCCTTGGACCTGGCACCTGCTTTGCCACCCGAAGAAGATGAAGAACCAGAAGCTCCCTCGGGCATGATAAATCCAGGGATTCGACCAGTCATACAGCCATCGGGATCGAGTCCGTCTTATGTTTTCCCTCCGTTGTTACTCACACTATTGATTGGAGTTACAATTTTCATGTTCAATTAAACCTAGGTTGTGTTCTATACTTGTTTGAAAGTCACCTTCTCTGATGGAAGTTCTTCGTGTGAGCTTATTAGGCATTGAATTTCACATTCATTTGTATGTTTCACATTCATTTGTATGTTCTACATTGAATAATGTATTTAGCATTGTGGAACATTAAGTACTTAACTTGGAGGGACATTCATATTGAACACTAGTAAAAGTTTAGGTAAGATGGGATAAATAATAGTTTAAGTAATAAAGTTGCGAAAAAGTTTAGGTACTAAATTGAAAAAAATACATTTGAGGGCAAAATTGAGTATTAAACATTTTCAATTATATTTTGAAAAAAAATAAAAGAAAGGGTAAAATACACCCCAAGTCAGTCAATTATTAGTTTAGTTACAAACGAAATTCATTTTTCTAAAAGTGATAATTTAGTTATTTAATTAAAATATTATTATAAACAAGTCACTGACGGTAAAATATTAGATGAAATAGTAACATAACCTAGTATAATAATAGTTTTAGTCCCCAAAAGTTATATCTTCTATCAATTTCGGTCTTAATTTAGAATAATTAAATAGATTTAACCTTTAATATTTAAAAAAATCATCAATTTAATCATTATCTTCTCCTAAACTACTTACACTTCTCACATAAATGTTATATTATTTTTATGTCACTTAGAATTGATCTCAATATCTTATACGGTGTTTAATTTTACAAATGTGGCACTATGGTTATTATCATGTGTAAGATACCAAGTAGGAGAGTTGACAAAATCTTTCCTATGAAGTATAAAGAATTTGTTATTGTTTCTATAATGGGGCACTATGGTTATTATAACACATATCACTTATCGGGAAAATAAACGCTGTTGATGATTCGAACACTTAAAAGGGTAACATTTGTAACGTTAGGTACCTAGATGAGTCAAAAAATAATTTAAATACCTGTTCGATAAGGGCACTTGTTTTGGTATTAAGCCATCCTAAAACCTGACGTAGAAGGAGCACGATCCAGATCTTCCAAATCATTGGCAAAAGGTCGGTGTTTTAGCACTCTAAGGTAAACTCTAGCGCGTTTTTTTTTTGCTTCTGCTTTTCAGTTCCTTGTTTTTGTTCTGAATTTCTGAAGCTTTGGGTTAAAGATTTAAAATGGGTTGGAAAGCAGCCGAGAAGCTTATCAGGCACTGGAAAGTTCTTAGGGGTGACAATGTAAGCATCTTATTTAAAATTTCCATATCCTTTTTTTTCCTTTTATAAAAATAATTGTAATATATTTAGTAAATTTTGAAATAATAAAAAATTATGTGTGCAAAATATTAAATATTAAATATAATAAATAATTAATAATATTATAATTATAATATATTTTGAAATTTAAAATAATTAACTATTCTGCTTTGAGGGAGATCATTCTGACGAATAACTAATAAGGGAGCACGACCCTGATGATGATGAGTTAGGCCCTTTCTATGATGAATCAGAAGACCTTGACATGCCACTAAAAGCAGGAGACAAGAAAGAATACGGCGCGGCTACAACGGTTCCACATGCTGCAACTCCTATTTTTTTTTACCAGTCACCATCGCACTTTACAACAATTGATATCGAAGCATTCAACGCTCCATAATTTTTCCAATTCCCACACATTGAGCAATACAATCAACGTATTGATGGTGATATCTATGTTGAAATGATTTTCAGGTTAATATAATGTTTTAATTTGTCATTATTTATTTTGATTTGTTTATTGGTAAGTTGACAATTTTATTTACTCTTTTTATGAATGAGTTTTAGGACAAAAGAACAAGTTGTGGCCGCAATCAAGAACTACATCATATGTCGTTCCGTCACGTCAACTGTGAAAAAAATAATGTGGATAATTACATCGCCGAATGTCTCCACAAGAAGCATGGATGTAATTGGAGGGTATCGAGCCCAATAAAAATTGTTCGGCCAATGTCCACAAGAAGCATGGTATGTTCTATATGTAGGAATCCCAGACAAAAGAAGAACAAATATCTCAATCACTCAGGCCTGAATATCAATTAAATGGACTTTTTGCATTATTTCTTTTTTAATTAACAACACATATTACGTAGTTTTCAATTTCTTTTGATTTCTTCATGCACCAAATCATGTATTCCAACATTTTCCAACACGATTTTTACTCCCATTAAAATATCGCGTATGTGATCAAATTAACCTTAACATAAATATAAGTTGCAATAATATACATCTAAGCATATAAGTTCTGAAATCACTAATATCTACAAGCTAGAAATAACACTTCAATATGTCTATCAAATCATTTTTTCTTCTTCTTTCACAAAACCATGATTTCTAACCATTTTTAACGTCATTTTTATCTCGCTTAAAATGTCTTATATATGATGATATTATAGTCACATTAAAGATAAATTGCAACATTATGCGTTTATAATTGAATTTTTTAAAAAAAAAAATCAGTTTTCCACCCGAAAATAGTATCCGAACAAGGCTATGGACACTAAAGGAGGGTAGAAAATCTATTGTCCTCGTGCTTTGCAGGCCGCGAGGTCTTCTATAAATCTCGCGATATTTTAGATCATAAAATCTACCTCACGCTTCGCAATGTGCGATGTCATTTTATCAAATTATTTTATTGATTTACATGAAAAATGCACCTATATCGAATGTATCTCGCGTGTTAGAGAGTGCGATGATTTAACACGCTGTTTACAGGCCGCGAAGTAGTCCGATGTGAACTATTTGGATGCCATTCTTTCAAATTATTTCTGAAGTAATCTATTTTTTAAAATAATTATTTATTTGAGATTTTTAATATAAAATTGTCCATTTCTCAAGTGTCAGAAAGATATTTTTTACAATTTGAAATGGATAATTTTTTTGTTATTGACTTGGCTGGATTTCCAGAAATTTTATTGCTGTAATTTAGCAGCCTTTACAGCTATTTTTCTGTGCATTTTTTTACTATGTATCTAGATTATTTTTCACTAGATGACAGCTTTTTAATGCCTAGCTCTTACAATTGTTTATGAATAGATTTATTGTTGTAATATTACAACCAATAAATTAATTTTGTAATTCATGCCCTTGTTTCTGTTTTTTTTTTCCCGGGAAATGTACCTATAAATACAGTCCTCTTGTAGATTTAGTGTTTCGAAATTCTCAGTAGTAAAGAGTACTATAGCTTTTGTCCATTTCAGGGTATATGAAATTTTAGAGAATTGTGTTAATCTCAAGGGACATTTTAATATTGTTGTGATTATACTCCTCGGGTAAAATTAATTTATAAAACAATGGATTATCATGACACGGTTTAATTATTATAACTTATTTTGTTAGTTATATTTTCAATTAGTGCTAACAACTATGTTTTGTAGTTACTATTTCCAACATTTATGGTGCCATAGTTTCCTTAATGAAATTGCAACTCACCAATTTCTCCGTAAAAACACATCTAATTTTGTCGTATTGATTGCAATGTAGGATGGTTAACAATAGGCCAAAAGTCTCTGCTGGGATAACCCATGAAACGACAACATAGTATGCTTCCAAGAACTTACGCCCACGTGAAGGCTCCACTCTCAAGACATGGGATGTCATGCGATCGCTCGCTCATGCCTGAGTGCCAACTCAAAGCAGCCACCAAGCAAATTCCCCTCATTTTTCGCCCCTATGCAAGCTCAAAACTACGCGGTGTTCCAGCATTTACTTGCGATGACCCTTACAGTGGACACCCGTCTTCATGCATGCCTGCACCTTACCGCTTTATATAATCCCGACGTTCAACTTCAATCTCTGCAACAACAAGCACCAGTAAAAATGTCTGCCAAATCAAAGCCTTGTTTACTTGTTTTAATCCTGTCTGCAGCGGCTCTGTTTGCCTGCTTAGCCGTTGCCAAACAAGACCCTGAGCCAAAACAATGCTCCCATCAATGAAGAGTCCAGCAAAAATTCGACGAGAAACAGAAACAAGAGTGTGTGAGGAAATGTGAAGAATATCACCAAGAAAAAAAATCGAGAGAGTGGGAGGAAGATAAAAACAGACAAAGGAATACGAAGAAGAAGAAGAAAAGCACAATCCGTATGTACTTGAAGATCGACACTTCTCTACTGCAATCAAGGCTGAGAAAGGAAGAGTTGATATTCTCACGAAATTCACTGAAAACTCTGATCTTCTTCGTACCATTGAGAATTACCGACTGGCTCTCCTTGTCGCCAATCCGGGGGTGTTCGTAGTCCCGAATCATTTCGATGCCGACGCTATCTTTGTTGTCACTCAAGGTTCTAATCGATCATTTTTTTCTTCAAATATATTGTCATATAAAAAACTTCAAATTTTAACGGAGTAATTTGCATTTTATTCGTAACAGGACGTGGAAGAATCACGTTGATCCATGAAGATAAGAGACAGAGCTTCGACATTGAAACTGGAGATATCATCAGGGTTCGTGCCGGGACTCCTCTTTATTTGGTCAACAGTGATGACATCGAGAAACTTTTCATCGTCAAGTTATTGCAACACGTCAATCGTCCAGACCATTATGATGTATTTTACGGAGCTGAAGGTGCAAAACCAGAATCATTCAGCACTGAGATCCTTGAAGCTACTCTCAAGGTAAATTTTTTACCTTGATCCATGCTATTTTTAAGTATTGCCAAGTTTTGCTTATTGAAAACATATATAACCAGACTTCAAGAGAGAAGCTGGAGAGTTTCTTCGAGAAACAAGGCAAAGACGCCTTCCTCGAAGCCTCGAAAGAACAAATCGAGGCCATGAGTAGCCGTGAGGAAGGTACCGGAGGAGGTGGTATATGGCCATTTGGTACTCAATCAAAGAATCCATTCAATCTCTTCAGAAAGCACCGCCCTTCAAAGTCTAACAAATACGGCCAGCTCTTTGAAGTTGATGCGGACGAATTCAAGCTACTTAAAGACTTCGATCTCAGGGTCTCTTATGCCAACATCAGCAGAGTAATTTCTTATTTCTCTCCCTTATTTTTCCCGTGCATGCAAACAGATGTCCAATCAACTATGTTCTTTACTTTTATGTTCAGGGATCCATGACTGCTCCATTTTACAACTCGAGGGCAATCAAGATATCCATTGTGGTGCAAGGCCAGGGCTACATCGAAATGGTAGCTTCGAAAGCATCCCGTAAATCCGGTTATGAGAAGAGAAGCTCAAGTCTAAGGCCCGACACAGTTTTCGTTATTCCCGCAGGGCATCCTTTCGTGACTGTTGCTTCTAGACGTACGAACCTGGAGATTCTATGTTTTGAGGTCAACATAGAAAACAATGTTAGATACCTTCCAGCAGGTAAACAAAAATACACACGGTCCTTGTTTTTTGTAAGCCGACGGCCTCTTTTGCTGTATATCTTCTCATGTAAATTTGGTTTTGTTTTATAGGGGAGGGCAACTTTGCGCAGCGATTCGAGAAGGAAGCCAAGGAGTTGGCATTCAAGAGCAGGGAAGATGTGGTGGATTGGATCTTTGGTAACCAAGACGAGGGGTTCTTTTTCCCTGGACCAAGGCAACAAAGGAGCCGAGACTATGAATAAGTTTAAGAGGAAAAAAACGGTTTCAGCTTTGTGTGTGCATGTGTGTTTTAAGGTCAGGAGCTCTATGGCTCATGGCTGAGCTTAGCTACCAAGTACTTGTGTAAATTTTGCATGGTGTGGAATACGAATAACTAATGCGGGACCTAATGTAATTGAGGTTGGGCCTGTGTTAAACAAATACTCCTGGCTTCCAACGAGCCTAGCACATGTAATCTGATGTATACGGGCCAAGAATGTTTCGTTCCATTCCACATAGACTCTCACCGTAAGACCCATAGAGCCAAATAAGATCACATCTAACAAAATACTACTAGACGTTGGCCAATGAAAAATGACTGCCTTAGATGGGATGGGAGTATCACAGAAGAAGACACCAAAGACCAGGCGTCCCGTCGGTGACACCTCCTTCTATTTCAGAAGATACCCTTTATTTTTTTCCCAGAGTTAAATCCCAGATGCTTTCCAAAACCGAGGGATAGACATTGTGGAAAACGAGGGTTGTCTTTTTCTCTAAACAGAAAAGAAAAACAAGTGTTAGGTTTTGTGCAAGAGATCCGAGCTTGACACCAGGTATACGCCAACCATGTTTACTGCTCTCTGATCAGAACTGAGTCAACTGACACCTTGTTTAACAAGCAATGACCTTAATATGACATCACTTTTACCTAATCAATGCTTAATTTGAGTGGTTTTAAGTTTGTGGGACTGCATCAACAGCTAGGTTATGTTGTTTTCAAGCGTGCGGGTGTGCAGTGTTGTCAGGTCTCAAAAGAATCTCCCAAATAACATTCTCCCTTCGCTTCGATCTCAAAAATCTAAAGTGGCTCTTGCCACCTTCATAGTTTGGGACCAGTTGCTATAAAATTCGAACCATGTTGGTCTTGCGCTGGTGGCCCTATCGATCGGACCTAAATGAACTTTAGATGAACGTTCATCTGTTTCTGCATTTAGTGAAAGGCTATAAGCGCGTTTAAAATGGCAACTCCCCATGCATACACATGCATTCGCGCATAGCATGGTTATGCGTAATCCCACATGCACCAATCCTTCCCATGTTAGTTTTTCTAGCCTAAATATATGCTTTCAGACTGTACGTGCAGTCCCTCTCTCAGAGGGTGACGTTAAGTGTCACGTGGCAGAGAGGAGAAAACACCACCTGGCGGCCTATAGGATACCACCAACTAGCTATAGCATGCTTAAGCAACGAGTGGGGTTGGGGGGTTCAGAGGCAGAGGCGTGCTTTTGCGTTTGTGCCCTCCTCCTCCAAGGTTGACGTGAGGAAGAGAGATATCGATGTCATTTTTCGAAACGTATGGTACCCTCTCAAAGGGTTGTCAGTGTTCGAGAGGTGTCATGATCATATGCTCGCAGTTCTTCAGATTTTACTTAAAAAAGTTTATCTGATAATATTTGAAGAGAACAAAGAAGGAAGTGACAAACTGACAATGTCAATAATCCAAAATTTGTACTTTGAGCACAAATGAGATATCATACATATAATTAATAATTCGTTTTAGGTTGGTCGGTATAGGTTTATGCATATATATATTTCCAAGGCTGTTAAAAGGGGATATTGACAAAGATAAGAGCTCCCCCTCGGCACTTACTTTCAGTCACCTTCTTCTGCCTTGGATAGCTACAAGTCACAAGGCAGACATTTTCATGTTGTAAACTAAGGAACAAAAGAATCCTAAAATAAGAAAAAAAGGGTTGAGGCAGGTGGGAATTCCCAGTTCCCCATGATTTTTGTTTCTACTTTCATGTGTTGTTGTTCTGGATTTGTGGATAGAATAGGCTTTATGAGATTCTCTTTCAATGGTTTCAAACTGTAAAAAGTGTAAACGTCCAAGCATGTCGTTTTAAAAAGCTGTAATATCACCCACATTCAAGCTGGAAATTCCCACTACTGAAAAATCTTAACGTTGTTGTACTATCATATAACATCAGAAAAATCCAGGTTTGAATATCTACTAAAATCCGTAGATTCTGGACAATGGAAAAGCAATTTCTTCTCAGGAACCCCACACCTCATCAACCACCTTTAGTTTCTTAAATTTGTTTGTTCAGAGTTTTGCCATCGCCCAAAGGTTTGGTTTGGTCCAACCAAAAACTGCACAAAATAATTGGGATTCATTTGCCTTTTGCAGGCATGTTCACTCCTGGATAAATAATTACACGAAACTCAACATCTGTAGTTACTTTTAATCTCAGCAAAGTATTTATCTTTTTTACTTTTGACGAGTTCAGGTCACTGTTTGAGATTATGTACTAAAAACAATGATGGAAATAATCAATTCAAACACAGCCAGTTTCTCTTTTATATCAGTAAAATGATTAGCAGCAACTGGAAAAAGAAGGTTTTACATAAATCAAAGCTTTTGTTTTATGCACTAGTAAAGAGCATACATCACATCTCTAGCTTCCAGGCTTTTATCTTCCAATACTAGTACAAAAATTCAATGCCAACTGATTCCATTATCTCTCTCCTTTTTCTATTTTTTCCCACTGGAATTTACAAATGTCAGGCAATGGCATGCCATGATCTTCTGAAGTTGGGACTTTATTAACAATATACAGATTTCAACCTGTTGCAGCAAGGAAAAGTCATGTTAGAGAATTAGTCAAATGAATTTACATCCAAACTATTAAAAGTAAATACCAAGCTTTTTCCGGTTGAGGTCGGCAATTTGCGTTCATCGCCGCTATCTTACAGTTTCTGCAGGGCATTTACTCACCTGTAAACTGGGACCATTTAAGAACTAGCAATAGATATTGTCTAGTGTATGGCAACAGCAAAAGGTTTCATTTTATTTAGTTCCCTTTGTATATATGGATTACTTTATATACAAGCATGCGCTTAATACCGCGTTGTCGTATTCCAAAAGTGTGATGCAGAATAAGGATTGTTAAATGATTCTCTCAAAAGAAACCGAGTTCAGTGTATCCATGTAACCGGCAACAGCTCTTCAGCCTCGATCCTGCCCTGGAGCAACTCATGCTTTTCCTGATTCTACTACGGTTAATAGACTCAACCTCCGCCGAAAATACACTATATACAGGCCTGTGGTCTGAGAACTTTGACTCTCCACGAACATAAGATAACTGGTAGAGGCCCTGTCCATACCACAGTATACGATCACACCTTCAAAAATACCAGGTCAGTTGTTTTATGATCATTATAAGATCAAAGGTTCATTATTCAAAGCAATCATGTCACAATTTCTTCTCATGAACATAAAGTAGATAATTCTGATTACCATGCTGGAGTTCTTCGCTTCTCCTTTGGATGCCTATTGTCCCCTGTATATCTGTCTGAATTATTTGAGTACTTGTATGTAGGAGGGAAACTATTTTTCCTTCATTCCACCCCTCAAAAACACGGCCATGGCTCTGCTCTATCCGAAGCTGGAATACCATCAAAGTTTCAGCTTCCATGCAAAGCTCCATGAAAAATAAACATACATATATAGGATCAATTACAAAGGAAAAGAACATGCCTGGTCATTCTCTAACAGCGACTTCCAATTGTGCATCTCAACTAGAGCCTTTGCAGAACGGTAGGACAAAGCAATCCGATAATTCAAATCCCCAAGCCATATAACACGACTGTGCAGAGATATCCAAAACTTAGTCAATAGAAAAGCTATGATATTAATCTGACAAGCATTAATACAGTCAAAATGTAATGTATAAAGGCTCACTCGTGCTCTAGAATCGTTTGGGGAGAATTATCATATCCTGTTTCATGAACCCTGGGAAATTTTGTCTTTCTGAGGATCTCCATAACATCGGAGTTTCTTCTCAGCTCATCGCCCTCCTTTTGCCCCGAGGTTAAATGACTACAGATGAAGCAAAAGCTGGTTCGATGCAAAGACATGCTAATAGATATGGAACCCTGCAAAACCAAAGAAATGAGAATGCCTCCTTATTTCTAGTTCAACAAAAGCTATCAAGTCAGAGTTTAATAGGAAAAGATATACCTTGTTTCCAAGATAACCCATCAATCCTCTGCCAACACAAGACACTTTCAAGTTGTGAACGTCATCTCTAAGATCACTCTTCACCCATACTGTTAGAAATATCCCTACCATTTGCTTGCTGGCAACCAAACAGTACCTTGAATGCCCCACCGGCCTATTGCTTTCCTCCAATGCGAAAGATCCACCATAAGACACTGGAGAATATTCTGAATAGTGAGGATTGTCGGGTGAATCTCCAGCTCCGTTCTCATCATCAGAGGAACCCCATCTGAAGTTAGGGTCATAATCACTCAGTCTATGCCCAAAGACAACACGATCACAAACACTGAAGCGGCGGTCAAGCCTCGGTTGTGGCATTGCCATGTCGTTATCCATTCTCATACTACGACTAAGGTATTGAAATGACTGGCGGTGAAAGAAAGATGAAGCTTCCTGCCTAGTTGACCCTTCAAAGTCTGCATCCAGTTCTACAAGTGGATCAGGGACAGGTGAAGGTGTGTGGAAGACACCACTGGCTCCAGGAAGACTGTTCAGAGTCTTCCTAATGAGAGCTAGCCATTTCCTGGCCGGTCCATTGTCTTCAGTGCCCAAAACATTACCAGCATTTAGAGGAACAATTTCTTGAAACCTAAGAGGCCAAAATAAGGGATCCAAAAGGCTTCCGTCAATACCATAAAACTACTAGTTTATGTAAAAGAATTGGCACATTGAGGTGTAGTATACATCTGGACCGGTTTCACATACCCGAGTACATAAATGTCAGCAGGAGGAGAGTTAGGAAGCCAATCTTCAAGATTCAAATAACTAGGTGGAGATTTTCCAGCCACATTCCATGTAGCTACAAAAATCCTATGCCAATATGGAACAAAGAAACACACTATAAACCAAATCCTATCGAGAAACAACTTTCACACTAGAAAGCAATTTAGATCTAAGAATACAGAACCATACCTATAATTATGCACATCTGTTAATTGCGATACATCAGGATCGATTTTACATCGTCGAACTCGATCATGATACCTCTTGCACGATCCATCTAGCATACATGTGACAAAACATTTTAGTATTAGGTTTAATTGAAAAATCCTTAAGAGGGGAGATAAAAGAAAGATGTGGTCCAAAGAGACCAAAACAATCACCAAAGTTGAGTATGATTCCAAATCCAAACCTGTTTTGCTTTTCTTGATAGTGCATGATTCCCTATCAGAGAAGTTGTGCCCCCAATCTTCATCAACACCTGAAAAAGAAGAACTACTAAGCTGCTAAAGCTGCTCTATGTCTCTCACACACACAGAAGAGTATCAATTTCACATATTCAAACACCATAAAAAACAAATAGCATGAATTTTAGAAACAGAAAGAAAACAACTAGTGGATCTTGAACTGCAAATGGCAAATATCAAACCCCTTACTGAAATTGAAAACCAAAATTCATGTTCTTGGTATATGAAAGGCTAAAGATTTCAAATCCAAGAATCAAATGTATAATCTTAAAAACACATGCAATAAGACAGAACAAAAAGGATCTGAAATCCAATCAAATGAATCACCTCCACAAGCAAAATCATCAGCGTGGAAGTCCTGAGCTTTGCTCTTGATATTGAACCATTTCTTGACCAATGTCTTGGGCCATGAAAGCTTCATCAGGGAAATATACACTTAAAATCAATCTCTTATTAACATAAAATGGCAGAAAAATCAAATGAGATTGTAGCTTGTCTCAGAGGGGGGGGGGGAACCTTGCCCTTCCTGGAGTTCCCATCTTTCATCGTTTCGCAGCTTTCATATAGCCTAGCTAATTATGATTTTTCGTGAAGTTGCTCCTATTGGTTCAACTATAACTATATGTTCTCAGGCGTTTCGTCCAAATGTAACACAGACAAAAACAAAAGTTGGGAAGAAAAACTTCTTCAAACGGGAACTTTTGGAAATAATGGGAGAGAAAGTGGGATAGTTTTGAATGACAACTTAGTACAAGAGAAGGGTAAACCTCTGTTCCAAGAAATGAAATTCCAGGCTTTTTATCAGCATTGCCATTTCATTTTTTTATTGTAAAAAAAAGGTGGAAAACAAGTGGTCTTTCACTAGTAAGTGTTTTCAGCTCTGCCTGGAGAAGACTAAATGGAACAACAACTTAGGAGAGGTAGTGAAAATAAGAGATTCTGAGGATAGAACAAGACAATGTAGGGCATTAAAAGAGAGATAGAGGGGATAAACAGGAATGCCTCTTTTCTTTTTTGGAGTTTCTTCGTAAATTAGCTTGGAGCTCTCTACTGAAACATAAACCTCGTTCAGGGTACAGTGCAAAGTTTCGTATTTGAAGAGAATAAAGTGCAAGAGAGCATGGGTTTTCACTGCTCTCTCTCTCTCTCTCTCTGCCTTTTTTTCACCCCAAAATCCAAGGCCTACAAGCTAAAAACAAAAGCAAAAGCTTTAAGCTTAAGGGCAAATGGGCATTGGAGATACCAGCCTCCCATCCATAATCAAGCCCTTCCCGGATCTTTCAATTTCTCTTTTTCATCAAATGGTTTCAACGATTTATAGTCGACATTATAGAAGTATTTGATTACCACTGCCCACGGTCAACAAAGATAGGTTTGATCATAGTTTAATATACCCCAAAGCAGTGGCCTTTCCCACGCTTGGTCTCCCGTAAGAGCCAAAAAAAGAGGTTAAAGAAGCAATAGAGTAGAAAGGATTGCATTATAAATTTCAGTATAGTAGAGGGACTAAAACAACAATTTGATCTCAGCATATGATGGTCAGTTTCTTAAGAAATATGTTCAAAAGGGAACATCGTGTGAGGGACTCAAGATGCAAAAGGGAGAGCTGCTTAAGCGTGGGTTTTTGGGCTTCCCAACATCAATAGAACTAGGGGAGTTTTGATAGGAGATAATTTTTGTTTGCCAAAGGAATTGGCTGCGTCTCCAATGTGCCTTTGCCTCGAAACCTTCAGCTTTGCTTCTTTTTTAGCAGTCACTGTGTTCGAGCCTGCTATCCCGTCCGGAGCCTCTTTTTGACCCCATCTAGGCTTGCGCCGGTTTTGTGGTTCATTTTGATTTGGCTGCTCTGTTGTGCCATCAAGATGGAAAGATAATTAGGAAAATATATAAATTATAGTAATTGTTCTTAAATACATACAGAGAGAAATTAAAGTAATTATCTAGGCCGAGTCGAAAACAATTATTTCAAATTTAATTTCACTTCAATCTCGACTTTCCCTTTTACAAAATTTCATTTCGAACTCAAATTTAAAAAATATTACATTATAGGATACATATTAAATCAAAATTCTTTAAATTCAAATATTTTAAACATTCACGCTTTTAATATTATTTTTTCCGCATAACTTAAACTCAAGAATTTACTTAATAAATATCTTTCAACACTTAATCCAGTAAATATCAATTATATTTTTTCCCTTTGGTAGTTTTCGGTTTTTTTTATTGTTGTTTTCATTTATATTTTTTCTCAGGGTTGAATTTGACATCGACACAACTGATCCAGGTGACACTTATATAAATATTCATTATAATTTTGGATATTTTATGCTTTTAATAAAACTAGTGATTTTTCTATCAAAACATGCAATAATAATAATATTTGTTGTTTCTTAGCAGTCCCCTTGGTATTAGTTTGTCACGTTTAGTAGTTAATTAACAAAGGATTAAAGTAATGAAGTTGAGAGCAAAAAACTCCAAGGGAAAATTGGGAATCCTTAACTAAATCCATTAATCTAAGGCTGAAAAGTGAAGGTTCCACCACCCACATTGTCGTTGTTAACGTTGCCATTTGGTCTCAATCACAAGTTGTCGAGAAACTTGTCCATGTCATGGTTGTCGAGAAACTTGTCCATGTCATGGTTGTCGAGACCAAAGGCACCCTCTCCACGTGGCACCCATTTCAGCTAATGCTGAATTTCTTTAGCCTTGTTTCTTTGCCTTGATGATTGGCATCTAATCAATGCTATGTATCATCCATTTTGTTTATAATGGCTAAATGGTGTACTGTGAATATGATAATGAATGGATTAAATTAATCAAGGACCAAGGGCAATATTTGGGTAATAATTGTTTTGTACTTCTTATAGAGAATAAATAAATTGTATCAAATCTTAAAGTTGAGACTGTACAAACTCCAAATCTCTATGGCATAGATGAAAATAAAATAAAAACAAATCAAATTTTATTAATAAAGTAGAAGAAATATGTTAGAGTAAAGAATCTGAATAATAACAGGATATCGAACTTGAATTAGGTTGAGGCCTGTAATAACGCAATTTCTTTAAGACAAATTTTTGACCACTCATTGGTGCTCGAGATATCTTGGTCATCTGTCTCCCATGATACAACAACGATATGATCAACGCACAGTAGCACAACTTGTGAGATCGCGAACTAAATCTTGGTAGAGACTATCACCGAAAACAAGAGAGGAAGAAGAGAGTTTTTGAATTGTGTTTAACCTAATAGGTTAGCACAGTATCATAGTGGTTCACAAAGAAGTCAAAATGGAAACAATATATTCGAGCTATGAATTAGTATTTAAATAAAATCAGAAACGATCAATTAATACTGCCTTGAATAAAATTCGACTGTTAATTAGCATATGAATAAAATCAGAAATAATTAATCAACACCATATCATATCAAATATATTCGTAAATTGCAAGTTATACTATATTTAATATTTAAATTAAAAGAAAATTGTATAATATCTTTTTTAATTCAGAATATTCTAAAAGATAAGCTTCACTTAAGGAAAATATTTAATATGTATTGGGTAAAATATTCCAAAACCTATGATCAATCCAAATGTTCGCATCACCCAACGTCATGCAAGTACACCCCAACCCCAATGGGTTTAGAGAGCTTGGATTTACAATCCACACATGAACGCGAAACACAATTTTAACTCAAGTCATTTAATGACAAACAAGTGGGTTTGTGTATATAAATCATTTTTTGCTTAATATTCTATCAATGTGGGATATGAGTTTTATATTTTCTTACACAACACAATTCACATGTAACATACTTCGAGCATCAATTTCTCATTCATCACTCAACCATTTTGAGTATATGAGATATCGTTATAAAGATCTCACGTAGTAGAATATGAATCAATAAATTCATTATTCGATTATTCATCTTTACACTTAGAAAATGTGCCTCAAAGTTTCTAATTTATCACATTTTTTCAACTATATATATATATATAATATTGATGTAACCGACCAAAGCTAAAGAACAATGGGTCCTCTGGACAGGGTAACATGATTAAAACTTAGAGCCAATTATGCATTTAGTACTTAAACTATTAGTTTTGATTTAATTTAGTGCCTAAACTTTTATTTATTTAAAAAACTATACCTAGAGTTTAGTTTTTGTTTCATTGTAGTACCCTTGTTCAAAATTTAATGTTAATTTTGAAATAGATTGAAAGTTTATGTACTAAAACGAACCAAAATTGATAATTTAGGTACTAAACGCGTTAAGCTTTTAACAATGGGGGTACTAAAATAAAACAAAAACTAAATATTAGGTATGGTTTTGAAAAAATTGAAAATTTAGGTACTAAATCGGACTAAAACTAATAGTTTATGTACTAAATGTGTAGTTTACCCCAAAACTTAAGAGAATGACTCCCTTCGTACTCTTTTGATTTATTTTTGGCATTTCATAATCATACAAATCGGATTATACATAGATGACAAGGTTTATAATTTCAATACTATAAATGATTTTTGGGGAAAAATCAACATTAAATTATTTAAATTATTAATTAAATATTATTCATGATTATATATAAAAAAGGGGAATCTAATTACACTGTGTAAAATTAGTGTAGTTTTGTACATTTTTAAAATCATTGAATGAGAGAAATTAAAAACTGAGATTAACAGTAGAAATTGAGAAGACATCACCAAAAAAATGAGTTGATATCAACCTTTGATGTAACATCCTCAATACCGGGTTAGTGACCAAATTAAAATATTTCAGAATTTTTTGGTCAAAGTAAAATAGTTGAATAGTTCAATGATTTATTTGAGAATATTTCCATAAAGTTGTTAGTAATTATTAAAGGAATTAAAGGGTAAAATGGTCATTTGTCATAAAAGATATTTTTTTATCTCTTTAAGAAAAGATAAACACGTTGGGGGAAGAGTATCTGGAAAACTCTTCTTCTTCTTGCTTTCTTCTTCTCTAACGTGTTGAGAGAAGGTAGTTTCTATTTAGTTGATTATTTGTAGATTTTATAGTTGGGTTTTGATCATTAGGTGATAACTAAGCTTAAGGAAAGCTTAAGTTATCTTAAAGTCAAAAGATGAAGAAGTTACAAAGATTAAAGAGAAGAGTTTTTGAATGAAATTTTGAAATATAGTTGATAAGTTGAATTTGAAGATAAATTTGACTTGTCATCAATCTAATTAACATGTATGAAGTGCTAGAATTGGATTTGTAACATGTTAAAATTTGGGTGTAATTCTTGAATTACATATGGAGAATAGAATTTTGATGTTAAAGAGGTGATTAATGAATAGAAATGAGTTTGAATATGAGTATGTAAGTTAAGAATTAGAAAGGGGATGATATATGAAGTAATTAAGCTGAAAAGAGTGGATTTTCGGGCATAAATTGGAATTTTAGGCTATGTGCATCGATGCACATTCAATGTGCACCGATGCATCAAGGGTAAATTTCCAGAAATTGTTCAATGTGTATCGATGCACAAAGAAGTGCATCGATGCACCCCTTAAAAATGGAAACATCAAATGCAATTGGTGCATCGATGCATAAGGAGTGCATCGATGCATCCCCTTAAAATGAAAACATCGAAGGTAATTTGTGTATCGATGCATGGGTAGTGCATCGATGCACATGTTAAAGAATGCATCGATGCACTTCAAGGGGAAATTGAAATAGACATTTCTCTTGGTCTAAGAAATGATAGATTAGAGTATATTAATTGGATACTAATATGTATCAATGTATGATTATGTAGATATCGAACACGAACAAGTTCCGGTACAATTATCAAGTCAAGATTCGATCGAAAGAAAGGAAATCATAAAAGTGGATTGGAACTCAATGAGGCTCAGGTGAGTGCATATTAGATCATATATGATATAAAATGGAAATAAGACTTGCGACAAGTCTATTTCCTATAGTGTTATGCATAAATTCATGAACATGAACATGTGTTTGTTATGAATTATATGTTGTTGTAGGTATGATATGACTTGTATGAATATATGTTTATATAATGAATAAAATGCATATATGATATATGAATATAAGAGATTAAGTGAATGAGCATAGATGATATGCAGGATTATATAAGAATAAGAATAAGAATAGGATGTGATATATATGTTTATGAGAAACCATGCAAGTGATATGAACTATGTGATATGAATATGTGAAATATGATACAAAGTGATATGATTATATGGTCACAAGAGATAAGAGACAGGTGAAAGTGAACTATATGATTATATGAATATGTGACATGATATATTGTTAATGCCCATGTTATGTGTAAAGAGAGCTAGAGGTATAGTTGGCATGCCAAAAGTTGAGGGTCTACGTGGTCCTTTGGGATATATATGTATCATTTGGAACATTTACAGGGTCTCTTGAGATAGATTTGATTCACTGAAATATATGTGTATGGTTCTTAAGGAGTGGTCTTTCGGGACAAATACAATACATAGGTCCTTCGGGACAAATCTCATAGCCCCTAGTGGGACCCCATACGAGCTATGGTGATAGCATAGTGCACAACCTCCATAGACTCACATATCTACAGTTCTCAGAAATATACATGGGCTAGACAAAGATATAACAATAAATATATTACATGTGAAGAATATGCTTTTGTGATATATATTGATTTGTGTATTGCACGAGTCATATGATGATATGTGTATTGTTTGGTTACACGAAGCATATGTTGGTTAAAAAGGTTAGGTTCAAGAGGATATGATCAACACATATAAATGATAATAATATGGATAGTGAAATAAGATTAATGAAGTAAATGATGAGTCTATGTTTCTGTGTATATTTGATTATACGTAATGTTATATTGTTTTGGGTGATAGCATAGTATGATATGTTCAAGCATGGTTAAGAAGTTAGAGTTTCTCTTATAAGTTTAATGCCTCAATAAGTCATAGGCTTAGCGTGTGAGTGTTTCACACGTAGGTTCTGGAAAGCAAAGTGAGAAGCTAAGAGGAGCAAGACAGGTCAGCATTTTCCTTACAAAGTTTCAGATCAGAAAATATATGATTTAAATGTGTTTGGTTAATCTAAATATAGTTGGCATATACTAATTGATTGAGTTGAATATGCTCTGATCGATTTTGGTTATTTTGGTCAATTTATGTAAATAAACAGTTTTTATTTTAATGAAAGTTTTAAATTTTCTTTGAATTTTGTCAAGAGTCGAAATTTGAAAAGTCAATGTGACACCTCAGACTCGTATTCGGGTCGGATACGGGTTGAGGGTGTTACATTTGATGTCCCTCAATCCAATGGTCTTAAAAATATATAAAACTAAAAGAGTTTTAGACAGAATAAATGAATACTAACTCATATAAAAATATATTAAATAAAAATATTAGTTTATTTTTATAAACATATTTAATAGTATTAATATAAAAGTTTTATTTTACTTATAATAAAAATTAAATATTTAGTTAAATTAAAAATTCACGATTAAATTAAAATTGAATATAAATTACAATAGAATTAATTAATACAAAAAAATAGGCAGAGTCCAGATTTAAACTTTACAAAGGATATTCATGGGAATAGAAGTTAAAAAATGCTGAATTTGATGTGAAGCTTTTCACTTGAAGGTTAAAAAAACAAAGTGGTTTCACATGGATTGACAATTGGCACAGATGATGTCATTTTTCACCATTCCCTAGCCCTGAATTTGATGGTATTGCTCCCATCAAATCACACCGCCATTCTTATAACCTTATTCCCACCTTCTAAATCATCATCACCATCATCATCATTGTTCAACTCAAGCAAATGAAACTAAAATCTCAGAGCAATATTGCCCTAAGCAAACCCTGAACACCAACTATAAGAACTCCAACAAGTGATGAGCAGTTTCCCAGTTAAATGATCGGTTCCAACTTCGGCCAAATGCATGCCATTGTAAGCAATCAGAAAAAGGAAATCAATGTTTGCCTCTAAATGTTAAAAGGCTTTGGTCTACTGATAGTCCACTTCTGGGAATTTGCTTGTACCTTCGTCGAGGTTTCCCCCACATGAACAGTTCATTTGTAGCAGTCGACATCATTAAACCAACATGGTTATACAGTCATTATCATCTACGCTTTATCCTTTGAAACCTAAACAACTTTGGACAAAGAGCAAAAGCAGATGAACCCTGTTTTTGTTCAAAGAGATTTTCACCAAAGGCACTAGAATCCAGAGCAGCTAACGAATGGTTGTAGTTGTTAATGCCTTTTTCCATGAAAGATCATATATTTCATTCATTAATTAACATTTTCCGCGTGAATTTCCTTGAATTGAGTTAATTAGAATGGCAACTTTTAGGAATCCCCCCAAGTGAAAATAAATTATGCATTTCTACAACATGATTAAGTCCAATGTTTAAAAGGAGAGGATTGCAATTGCAATATGCAGAAACCACACCACACCATAAAGATTCTAAATCATTAGCCACATTTCTTCTATTGCATCAAATTTAAATCTTAACAGATTTCCTCAACCATATCTAATCCATCAATGAAGGAGGCTCATCCAACCATTGTGCGCTTGCGACCCCTTAGCCGTACTGCAGTTCATTGTGAAACAACAAGAACACAATAAATGAGATTAGGGATGAGATAGATACAGGAGAAAAGGTCCTACTAAACCTAAAAATGGAGCGCTCCTAGAACGGATAGGAGAATGTAGTAACTTGAGCTAGCTTGTTCAATGTGGAACACCACTGCTTTGAAGACTTCTTGTATGCAGCAAGTATGAGATCCATCTATGCATCAATTTAGGCACCAATTAGATGATAAGGTTCACCCGAATGACCCTTTCTAGGATCTCCATTCGGTTCCGAAATTGCTTAGTTAAACTGACATGTAAACCCCGGATTTCATTGGGATTTTAACGAATCTACTACGAAATGAAGGCTAATCTTCTGAAACACTGACATGTGCTTGCATACATGATGATTTAACATATAATGTGTTCATTATCAAACACAAGCTTCGAAGAAGAAGAAAAAGAAAAGAAATGGTTGGTTTCTTACCACATTCCCACACGAAGAATGCATCGAAATCAAGGCTCGTTCAAGAACATACAAGTCAACAGCTTTGTCTTCTGGAAGCGTTGATGTAAAGCTTAGACCAAAGTCGATAAGGACCTAAAGAAATAAAAAAAAAGGAAAAACGGAAAGGTCCGTTTGAGATGATGCAAAAGGTAATTAACCTTGAAGCTAATGCAGAGACCCAAAGTTAATTTAAGAAAAATGTAACTACTGACGAGCTTATTGGATTCATCTCTGATTAACATGTTTGACGTGGTGAGGTCACCGTGAACAAGTCCACCGTCGTGGAGTTTGCCAATTGCGTCACCAATTTGGGTGGCTATATCGGCTAACCGTTCTTTAACGACGCCGTTTGACCAGAATCCGAGGAAAACGTCTTTAACGGAAGGGCCTCCACGTACTCGAAAGTCAGGGTATGGAGCACGGGGTCGACGGCATAAAGAACCGGAGTTGAAATGCCGAGCCGTCGATCCTTGATCATGCACCTAGCTTCCTGCTCACGGAGCAAAATACAAAAGCACTGATTTTTATTCGATTGGACTTAACAAAAACATGGAAAATGGTTTGGGAGGGCAAAACGAACCGCGTTTAGGCGCTTGAGAGTGAGCTTAGAATCGAGAGAAGGGTGTCTGTATTTCTTGGAGAAACGCTCTTTGATGATGGACCTTTTTCCCGCCAATACTGACTCGAAAACTCTCTGCAAATGGGAAACAAAACAATGGAATTGAACAAAAATCGGAACGTACGTTCTTACCTTTTTGTATCTTAGAAATCATTTTTGAACTTACAGCTTCAGCTCCTTGCTTAACCAGAACGAGGGCGTTGTTTTCAGAACCAGTTTCGGGGTCGATCTCCATTAGGAAAGTTTACGTTACGGTGATCAGCAACACAACGACGAAATTCTTCGGCTACAAGTTTGAGATTTAGCAGGCGGCTGTAGCGAGGGAGTTTTTCTTTTTTCTTTTTTAAATTAGGGTTCTAATTTTCTTTTGGGCCCTCAAGCTCTGGAAACCCAAAAGAAACAATATGCCATATATAGATTCCAAAATCGAGTAAACATTCCACCGAGTTAAGTTGAATCGAATTAAAAAATTCGAGTTATTCGAATTGAGTAAAAAAATTTAATTGAATCGAAAAGATTGGATTTTCGAGTCAAACCGGATTTTATCTCCCAATGTTCCATTTCATGCATCTTTTATCTCCATCGACATTTATACGGGAAAAAGGGTATATATATATATATATATATAAACTTGACATACGTGATGAACAATACGGCTGTATTCATGTGCAGTATAGAAATCAGTGACCTGTTCTCGAAAAACCAGCTAGAACCAAATAATCAACTGTTTCATGTTCTCTGGGAACTAAAACATATGTACGGCAAAACAAACGAATGAGGCTAAAGTTTAATCACGGGCCTCGGCGGGTGAAACAGAAACAGCCAGGAGATTGGTCATCAGGTATCATGCCACCCCCTTTGCTCGTATCTACTGCTTCTAGCAACCTCACCACCTCATCCATGTCGGGCCGTCTGTCGGGGTGCCCGTCCCAGCATTTCCTCATGATGCTTGCTAATGATCCGGGGCAACACCTTGGAATTTCGGGTCGTAAATTCTGCAACCAACGATATCCAATGTCGTTAACGTGTATACCGTCAGTAAATTCGACCGAAAGTATCGGAGGCAAGAGTAAAGATTCGAGTGCAAAGGTCCACTGGTTTTGCCGAAAAAATTACAACTTCGAATTTGATTACCCCATCAAGTAAGTTCTAGAATTTTAACACGTACCTGTGCTACTACAGCTGATGAGACTTCGGCAAAACTAAGATCGGCATAGGGCATATCACAGCAGTATATTTCCCACAAGCAAATTCCGAAGCTGTAGACATCGCATTTCCTATTGTAAGGCTTCCCATCAAGGACCTACAAGAACCAGTGCGTTACGTTCTCTTCTTTAGGTGATCAACTGTTTTTGCGGGTGATCGGAAAAGTTCGCGTCGTTACACTACTTATTTGATACTTAAATCATACGGTCAATGGATGTTGAAGGAGTGGATACCTCTGGAGCCATGTAACCAAGGGTGCCTGTTTCCCCGGTCATATCTCTTGGATTCTGAGCTTCAACTCGAGCAACACCAAAATCGGCAATTTTCAAATTTCTACGAGAATCTAACAACATATTTTCTGTCTTGACATCGCGGTGTACAATCTTTTTGGAGTGAGATAGCTCAAACTGCAGAAGTTGAGCAAAACACATCCATTAGCTTTACAAAGGCTAAAGGGGAGAAAACCTAATACACCTAAAACATTTACTCACCCTCTAGACAGGTCCAACGCAAGTTGAACCACCACCTTAAAGGCAAGCTTCTTCCTCCTGTTTCGGATCAAAAAGTTCTTTAACGTCCCACCTGGAAGGTACTCGACAACAACACAGCATGCTCTGGAAGGAAGAGAATTGTTAATCCCGCTTGTCGAGTCTTTGGACGGGATCTTAAGGTTGGAAGTTCCCATTGAAGCTCCAATAAACTGAAAATAAAAACAAACAATAATTCATGATTCGAACATTGAAATTCAAAACAATCAAAAGAATTAAGTCATGATACTGTAATAGCAACAACAGCCATAACTCGTAACAATAGAAGAAGCTCGGGGAAAAGGTAATGACATCTTCCCATGCTTACTAAATTATAAATTGGCTTTACCTTTGTAACATTTGGGTGGTCAAGCTTATGCCAAACAGCAACCTCCTGCCGGAAAGATGCACGAAGAGCAGCAGCTTCAGCGGCTGTGGCGATCCCATCCTCGCCCCAATCCAATACCTTCACTGCAAAAATTAAGAACCTTTTTGTAGTTAGGATATCTGGAAACCAGATGTTTTCTCAAGAACATTATATTGCAGTGAAAAACATGTTTTCGTATCGAATAGGAGCAGAATATAGGCTGCAAGTCATATAGAGTACATGATTCGACATTAGTGATGACCGCCCCTAGGCACGTGTTCAAATCAAGCATCAGAAAGTAAATATGATATCAAAGTACTGCCATCTAAAGAACTCAGTGTAGAGAAGCAATTCGGAGCAATAAGTCGTTCGAACAGAACAAAAGAAACCGACCCGACGCTGCTGGTCCCTTTATGCAGAATTTCATTGCAGAAGCAAAATATTCATTGAAATCAAGATTAAAGTTTTGCAATTTCAAAGTAAAAAGGCATTCTCATTTGCAAACAGAGAAAGAGCAAATTATCGCATTCAATTAGATGTACTGTGACTCACCTCAAGCTTCAAGCACCGTTTATTCCACAAACTAATCTGTAGTATACATATGATCCTACGCTATAATCAAACTTAAATATACGAATTCATCATCATCATTTATTACAAGTTTGAAGTTTGAACAACTAAGAATTTGTATTTGAACCAGTTAAAACAAGTAAAAGAAAAATAAATATTGTCAGGTTGGGCAAAAATAGCTGTCAATGATGAACAACAAACGGAAAGATGAACACTGAATTTTGAAGAAGAAAAAAACATATGAATATGATTACCTGCGACATCTTGGTTATCATAAACACCACGATAAACAGTTCCATAAGTCCCATGAGCTATAACCTGCCTGATATCGAGTTTAGCCAAACCAATCTCCCACTCTTCCTTCTTCGTCACAGCCGAAACAATTCTGTCGCTGGACCAAGCCCTGCTCAAGTGCTTATCCAGTTGCAAATCCCAGTTCTTGAAATCTATCTTATCAGCTCTAGTAAACAAATCCTTCTTGTTGCTAACACTTCCTGCACAAGACCCCAAGGCCTCATCCTCTGTTGGGTTTGTTGTCCCCGTTGTCGCCACAGCTTTAGCCTCATCACCCTTGTCTGTCGCCATAACGATAAACAGGTAGAAACCCCCCAAGAAAAAAACACAAAAGAATTAATCAAACAACGATAAACTGATCAAAAAAACCATAGCTTTTTAGTCTGAAAAGGATGGAAAAGAAAGGTGTGTATATTATGTAAGGTACAAAGGTGGGAAGGTGAAGAAGAAAGAACGGGATTTTTCAACTAAAGGTAAGATTTTTTTTTTTATTATCAAAAAGGCAGGGTTTTCGACCTTACATAAATATGGAATATTATTTAGAGCATAGAATAGTATGACGTATTTTCTTCTTCTTTCAAATTCGACCGAGGAAAGGAATAAAAAGAAGAACAATGATCATTATTAAATAAGGGTCTCTGATAAAAGGTATAACAACTTACTTTTTATCGTATATTATTTAATTAGATATGATTTATGTGTTTAATTTATTTTTTAATTATAAATATTTATTATAATTTTACTTATTTTTAATAATACTAACAACTTTTATATGTATAAAAACAACGATCAATAATCATTAACTAACAATTAATTTAATAGAATAAAATATTAATTTTTCAAATTAAAAAATGTCTTATAATAGATTGTTATAGAATCTAATTTAAAATAACAATAATTTTTTTATTATATGATATAAAGTAGTATTTATTTTAAATACTTTCAATCATTTAACAATAAACGTTCTATCACCCTGCTTCAGCCGTCGGTATTCGAACACGTAACCTCTAAAAAATAATCATGATTTCTTTAACCAGTAAGATAAGTTAGACTCGTGCTACATCTCAATGAATTCTCAAAATAATAATAAGTAAATCTAATATAAATGATGATAACAAAAAAAAAATTAAACCATGTAGTCATTATTTCCAATCCCATGGGCACATATGTACCGTTAGAGAGCATTCCAGCACCAGGAAAGAAAAATCAAAGCAGATTAAGAGAATTACCTTTACTTCCTTCTCGGAAACGGCCTCCGCCTCGCACGTGGGTTTTCATTTCCATTAGAAATCAACAACAAACACCTTCCGTGGTTGACGTCAAACTATAACAATAATACTTATTATTTGTACTAATATTATTCCTGGATGTCTAAAGACAATTTGATATAAGATTAAGAAAATATATAATCGAAAATATTAATCTTGTTTTAATATTTTCGGTAGAATACTATCTAAAATGTTAATCTTTTTAACGTTTTCGGTTGTAATTGGAAATATTATGAAAAAATTAATATTTTCGTTTGTAACCGGAAACGTTAAAAAATTAACATATTAAATAAAAAAAATTAATATTTTAGATAGCGTTCTATTAAAAATATTAAAAAATATTAATATTTTCAATTACGATTATTAGACTTATATTAAATTGACGTAGTGGAGAACTACCGATTATTCCCTTTTTCATTCTTTCTTTATTTATTAAAAAAGGCACAAAAATTAGTCGAGCTTAGTTGACTTTTTCATATTAGTGTTTGATTAAATTGGAATGGGAATAGTAAATTCCGAGCTGTGCCGTTGTCCCTTGTAGGGTCCTCTGAATTGAAGTAATCGACGACTGACTGATTGGTGCGTGACATTCGTTTTTGCATTTTATGTATACAGAATTTAGCTTTATTTTTATTTTTTGTTTTTGAAAATTAACGTCATAAATTATTTTTAAAATTAATTTTGTGAGATTAAGTTTAAGATTTTAATGTTTAGTATTATTATAAGTATTTTTAATAAATTAATTTTTTTCAGATATTATATTATAAACTTAAAATATATTAATGCAATTTATTTTAAAAATAATATTTAAATATATCAAATTAAATTATAAAAAGTTATAAATGATAAATATAATTATAATAAAATAAAAAATGAATTTAAAAGTTTTTTTCGTACATCAATATATAATTTATAAAAAAATTAAAAAATAAAAAGAGATTATGGACAAATAAGTGTACATGCATCACATCACAGTAAGGGTACAAAATATAACTTTATTTCTCACAAGAAATTTAAAATGAAAAGTTAAAAAATTATAACTTTTACGATTAGTTTAAAACTATCGTTTTAAATTTACTTTTATTTTTAAATTTTACTGATTTAGTAATGATTTTCCTTTTAAACTTGTTTTTTAAATCAAAAGTGTGTTTAGACAACGTTACCAAACGAAATATATAGTCAAATTATAGTTATAGTCTCTCAATTATTCTAATATTTGATTTAATATATGAAGTTTTTGTTAAATAGTCATTGGACTATTTTTGGGTAAACTATACAAATAGTCACTAATGTTTGATTAAGTTTTTGTTTTCCTCACTAAAGCTTCAAAAATAACAAATTTGCCGCTAACATTATCAATTTATCTCAAATCAGTCACTAGACGTAATGGTTGTTACTATGGGTGACAGAAAACTGACGAGACATGTTAAGATTTCAGTTCAAGAGGCGATGAAATCTGATAAAAGAAAAAGGATCCTTAAACGAGAGGGAAAGAAAAGGAACGGAAGGAGAATTATCAAAACAAGACTCAACACCATTACTCGCATTTTCTTCACTTGACTTCCCCATCCCTCTTATCGTACCCGTTACAATCGACGAAGTCACCATTGTTGAAAACTTACCAACCTGAGACGACGAGGTGACATAAGAAGAACTAAACTTATTTATATCAAGATGGACAGACAAAAATGACAAAGAATTGTGGGATGACGTAGCGAAGATGGGAGAGAAATATAGTTAAAATGACATTCAAACGGTGCTAGGTTGGAGATTAACGTGCCATGTTAATTTTCTATCACCCACAGTAATAGTCGTTAAAGTCTAGTAATTGATTTGTGATAAATCGATAACGTTAGTGACCAATTTGTTACTTTTAAAACTTCAGTGAAAAACACAAATTTATTCAAACATTAATAACCATTCACATAGTTTACCCTTTTTTATTAGAAGCGTCAAGCCAATTGCCTAAATACAAATGATTTTATAATATAAAAGTCTTGATATATTCATTGAAACAAGCAATTGGATGTAGATAATAAAAGGTTAAATAATGATACTCAATAGTAATAAAAAAAATATATCTTCGTTAATCGGTCAACCACTATGTTGTATTATCATATGATCGAAAGAAGCTCTATAAACCAAACTTTGTTTTAGATAAAAGATATTATTTTTACCAATGGAAGAGGATTGAAGTATACGCTCAGGGGGAAATTAACTTCACACTTCCTCACATTTCGATTGCACTTGGAGTCATTAAAAACTATGAGTTCATATCATTTAAAAACCAATGTAGTTAGAGATGTTCAATCGGTTAAAACGGTGGCAGACTGAACCGAATTACCATTAATCGAATTAATTAAACTTTTTTACCGTTAACCGAAACAAACTTTTTTTTGAAAATATTAACTGAATCGAATAAAGTTCAGTTATTTCGGTATGTTAACCGAATTAACCAACTTTTTAATATTTTTAATTAAATTAATTTTAATATAAAAGAAGTATTTTTTTAAGTTGGGTTAAAATTTAATTAAGTATTAATAATTTAATGAGTCTAGTATGGTTAAAAAATAATTGAGTCTTAGTTCTTAATGATTTTGACCTTAAAATATGTATTTAATATATTTACTATTTAATAAATTCGATTAATTCGGTTAAAATCAAAAAATGAACCCCTAAATGTAGTGTCTCCACAACACAACTTGAAGAAACTTGACAATGTATATAAAAAATTAAAATTAACTTATATAGATTAAAATTTACTTTTTTTGGTACAAAATTGTTATTTCATCCTTAATCATGTTATATAGTTTATTTTTATATTTAATATTAACTATATAAATTAATTAATAATATTGTTATAAAAATTAGGTTTAATATAAAAATAAATGTCCAAATTATACCCAAAGTTAACTTTAGGTGTCTAAGGAATTTTTCTTTAAAAATAGATGCATAATGTTTCTAACGTTACACTTTTAGGTATATGGATCGTAACTATCGCTAAATTTATTGATTATCTGACACGTATAAGCCATGTAGAATTTTAAAAATATCATATTGAAAAAAACACTTAAAATCATTATCTAAAAACTCAATTTTTTTAAAAATTAAAAAAAAAACTCTAAATCTCCCCAAAAAAAGAAATCCAATTTCATTCCCTTCATCACCATCAGTCGCCAAACGATCGAAATCTCAACAGTGCATAACTGCGCGAACATCTAACAGGCAAACCCCTATGCTTCAAGCGACTATTGTAGCGGAAAATGGATGATTGCAACAACTTACTGAATCTGACAAAGGGTGATGATACTAGCGATTCAAGCAACAATTCCTTTCGTCATACGTTGAAATTCGATTAAATGAAGTGGCCGACGACAAAGGGTGACAACCAGAGTAACATCTGCGATGATTGATGTGGGTAAGAGTGTTTAGAATTAAGATTTTTGGAGTTTTGAGTTTTTTTAGATTTAAGAAAAAAATTGAATTTTTATAAATAAAATTATTTTTTTATTTTAAAATATTTTTTCTAATTTTTTATAAGTCTCACACATGTCATTTAGTTGCCAAATTTAACGATAGAACCTATAAATATAATGTCAAAAATATTATCTATTTATATTAAAAATAATTCTTTAAATACATAAAGTTAACTCTTGATATAATCTGAACTTGTAAGACCAAGTTCGAATCGCATTACCGTCACTCTTGGTGGATAATCTGTAAATTTTATGTAAATCTCAATTGGGTTTTAAGTATACCCTGACCCTGAACTAGGGAGCCACTATTGACCTAAACGTTTATGTAAAAAGAACTTTTAATATAATCTAAAAAATTATTTTTCCAATAAGTCTAAAATTAACAGTTAACCAACATATTTAAATTTAGGATTAACTACATGGATTGTAACTTATTTTTTGTGATTTTGTCAATTTTTATCATTAATTTAAAAAAAATATAAGATATGATCGCTTTTATTTTTATTTAATTAAGATATGGTCATTTACATTTTTATTTAATTAAGATGTGGTCACCCCGAGTTAACTGACGTTAACAATGGTCCTTGTTATTTATATATTCTCTCAATTTAGTCATACTTTTAATAAATTAAAATAAATTTAATCCTCCAATTAAATAATGCCACATGTTATACCAGTAAGGTTGTTCAAAAATATCCGACACGATTGAGTTGACCCATTGACCCAGTTAAAAAATATTGAGTATTTATAAAAAAAAATACTCGATTTTTCAGGTCGGGTACTTGCTCGGGTTTCTGGGTTGAACATAGGTTACAAAATTTTGGTTAATCAGATACCCTCAAACCCGATACCTGGTTTATTATATACTTTTTTATTTTTATTTTATATTAAAATTCTATTCATAATCCTTAAATTATTTCACTCTAATACTCAATTTTTAAATTTTATGTGTGGATTATATATGAGATAGACTTTTAAAGTTAAGAATTTTTTTATATAACTTTTTTTTAAAATATAATTTAAAGAATAAATAAAAATTATGAACTGAGTACCCGTGACCCGAATTATGTATAATATAATTTTTTATTATATTAACTTATTAAATATATTTTGCTATTCAATTAATATAAAAAAAATTATTTTCATTTAAAAATATATAATTGTTTGATGTATTAAAAATATAATTAAATTGAGATAATATGTAAATAACATAGATAAAATGTGTGAATATATCAAAATATTCAACTCCTGTTAACGAAAATTGACTCAAGATGACCACATCTTAATTAATAAAAATAAAAGTGACTATATCTTATATTTTTTTGAAATCAATAATTAAAAGTGGACAATACATAAAGATAAAACATGGTTATTATCCCACTCTCGATCATAATAAAACACGATCTCTCGATCATGTTAGGATTTTCTTTGCAAAAACAATTCCTCTTCCACTCTCTTCGTTCTTCAAACTTTTGAACTGTTCAAAACTTTGAATATATTTTATGGTTATTATTCCATATATAAGTTGTTGAAATTGATTTTAAAACTTTATATCTAAGTATGAATCCGAATTTTCAAAGGTTCTTACAAATTGGCTTTTATTATTATTTTTATTTGTCAAAGGGTGTGTCTGGACGTGAATGAGCAGTGCCGATGTGACTTTGAATTAGGGCTAACCGCGTGTGCTGCACAACAAATAACACCTAATCAAACATCGTCAAGCTCATGATTTGCGATATGCCACGCGTAGTGTACAATTCGAGGTTTATAGTATTTTTATGGGTAAATTATGTATTAATACCTAAAGTATCAATTTTGATCCGTTTTAGTACCTAAACTTTTAAAAAAAATTCAAAACACACCTAAAGTTTAATTTTTGTTTCATCTTTATACCACTGTTCAAAATTTAATGTTAATTTTTTAATTGTATTAAAGTGTAAGTACTAAAATAGGCCAAAACCGATAGTTTAGGTACTAAACACATTATTATTATTTATTAATTTGAGATAAGTACAAGATAGTATTTGTTAAAAGATAACTCTAAACCATTTGACATCAAACGCTCAAACCCTGGCGTTTATGGTACTAAACACATTAAGTCTTTATCAGTGAGATACTAAAATGAAACAAAAATTAAATATTATGTACGATTTTAAAAAGAATTGAAAATTTAGGTAACGAATGTATAATTTACTCTCTTTTTTATTAATCTAAGATGATTATTTGGTCTGAAGACTCCTAATTATGACAATAAGTGTTCTAATAATCTGTAATTGGTGGTGCTCAAACCTATAACCTATGAAGATAATAATTATCATTTTAATCATCGAGGTAACTCAATTCGTGCAGATCCAACAATATCAAAAATAAATATTGTAAGTAACTCAAGTTTATACGAATTTCGAATCAAAACGTAAACACGAACGAACGAATAAGCCGACACCCCAAAACAATAACAGTAATACAAAATGGCCGAAGTTTATGTTTCAAACGTATTATTATGCTTAAATCAATAAAAGACAAAAATAAAGTAAGAAAGCAAGCTAACCCTAGCCTTGTTATGCTATGTTCCATCCACATCAGACGACAAGAGGCCCAGGTTCTGTCTGAAAATGATGACGTGTGGCCCATGACATATATGTTCTGTGTTTCATATCGTCTTTTAAGCCCACACCCTTAGAAAAGCGTTGCTATCACCATAGAAAGAGACAATTAAGAATGTTTTTAGCATAGGGAATTAGGGATGTACAGATGGGAATGTTTGGATACATCCATATTTTATGAAAATTGAAATTTTATATATTTTAGGTATTTTTTATTAATCATATAATTTTATTTTCTTAAATTTTTGCAATTTTATGATATCTAAAAATTTAATATAACTTCTAAATTCGCATCAACCAACCTAAATTCGTATATATATGTTTCTTACCCATCATTACCTTCACCAAATATTGTGCCCCCAACCAAATATTCTACAGTTACATTCATCAAATACATTTACCTTAAAAAAATGGGCGTTACCTTTTTACCCTAAAAGACACACTAATACAATTTTTTTTGCAAAACTATATTACAAGGTTAGGTACAATATTTTAACGTGCCATGTCCTAAGTTAAATGCAAGTCTGTCTTTGAACATTGAAGAAGTATATATATATATATAGAGAGAGAGAGAGGGTAATTACACATTTAAGGTGCGTTTGGTTCACGGAATAGAAGATTACCAATGTGAATGTAAGATTACCAGGGAATATGATTACTTGGAATGTTGTATTTTGTGTTTGGTTGGCTTAGCATGAATGTAAGATTATCGTGTTTGGTTAAAAGAATAAAACCTTATTAGAATGTATATTTGACAAAATTATTCATATTATATATTTTTTTAACAAGTTAGAAAATTATTTATATATCTTCTTTAAAAAATTTAAATTCATAAAATTTATATATTTTTTTTACAAAATTAAAAATATAAAAAGGTTTAATGAAAGGGTAAAATTTTATTTTAACTCATGAACTTCATATAAAATTTTAATTATAGATTTTTTTGTAAATCTAAAATAGTTTAAGGATAAATTTGTAATTTAACATTTGTAGAACTTTTATTATTCAATGACAGAAAAATGATATTTAAAAAAAATTAAGGGCATTTTAGTCCAAAATGCCGGGAATCCAACAATACCTAAGGAAATGGAGGTAATGACATTCCCGATAATATACCCCAAAAAATCCACTATTGGTAATCTTACATTACCGGAAATGAGATTTAAGGGGTAACCAAACGGGGGAATATGGATTCTATTCCCACGGGAATCTCACATTCCCCCATCCAAGCACCCCATCTAAACACCCTCTTAGTATTTCAACTATCATTTTTGTTTCAATTTGATTTTTCAATTATTGATTTTTTTCAAAAACATATCTAACGTTACATTTTAGTTTTATTTCGATCACTCATTGTTAAAAAATTAACATAACTGTTAACGTGATAATTTTTAAAAAAACATATCTAAAGTTACATTTTAGTTTATTTCGATCACTCATTGTTAAAAAATTAACATAACTGTTAACGTGATAATTTTTAATGATAACATGACATTACCTCACAAGGATACGTTTATAAGACAAATAGGGTCAGTGACTATATATATTGCAGAGAAATGCAAGTAGCCAATTCAATTCACCTAGCCATCCATCAACAGGCAGGAGTCCATCCCATGCTGCAAACAACAATAAAAGGAAAAGGGTGGCCGAGAAGTAGCCGTTAGCAAAACAAGTGTTGAATAGGCATTCACATGCCCGTCGGGAAACACCCTTGATGGCAGTTGAAAGAGAAAGTGGGCCACTGTTCTCCTTGCTTGCTTAAACTTCAATACAGGCAGCAAGCTTTTAGAATCTTTGATGGCGACGGTGGTAGGGTCTGTCCACTGTCCTGTTTCGCTTTTGATGAGATCTGGGACTAAAAGTGGGGACGGTGGACCCAGCTCGTGGTGGTGGCCGCTGGTGGTGGCCGCTGGTGGTGGATTGGTCATTGACTCCATTTCTGGGTGCAACATGAAGCACAACGAACAGGGAAGTTCCTGCCTGACTTTTGTTATTGGTTTTCCTCTCTTTTGTCCAAACCGGATGATGTTTGGATTTCGTTCTATTGTTTGGACATCAAGTTTTATCAAATGTAAACAACACCCTCACTTCATAATAATATTATCTTGCGTTAAAAATTTAAATAAGCCCTTTACATCATTTTATCAAAATTTATATATAATATGTTACTAATCAAACTTAGGGTTTGTTTGTTTGTCGTAATTGGAATTACGGAATTGGTTTTCTTCGAATTCCCATGTTTGTTTCACGTAATTCGTTTTTCGGAAAATGTTTTCTCGTGTTTGTTTCACGTAATTCGTTTTCCGGAAAATATTTTCCAATGTTTGTTTCACGTAATTGGTTTTCCTGAATGTAATTCATTTTCCTAGTAACAAAATTTCTTTTTTGTTTTCTGGAAAATGACTTACAGATTCATTTTCCGTAAGTCATTTTTCAGTTCGGAGAATAAATACTCAAAATAATTTTATTTTATGAATTTAATATTAATAAAATATTTTAATATATTTTTCATCAAAATATTATTTATTAATTTATTAATATTTATAATAATATAATATTATATTTTTAATATTATATAAAATAATCAATTATATTATAATAATATAAGATATATTTTTATTTTAATATATAATAAAAATTTATATATTTAATAATGAATAATATTATTTATATTTAAATAATATTTCAATAAAAATATTTAAAATATACTAATTAATATTTTTAAAATATAATATAACACTATTACTTTAATAAATAATTTATAATATTTATAATATTTTTATTTCACTAAATATACAAAATTAATATTTTTATTAATAAAATTATAAAAATACTATTTAATAATAAATAAATTATTTTTAATAATAAAAAAGTTTTATGATAAATAATATTATTTATTGTATTTAATATTTGTAATAAATAATTTTTAAAAAACTCTTCAACTAGTGGAAAAAAGGTTTAAATAACATCTTCCAAACATCATAAAACGTTTTCCAGATGTTTTTTAGAAAAATGTAATTCATTTTACGGAAAACATTTTTCGGAAAACGTTTTCCAGAAATTTAATTCATTTTCCAAAATTCAAATTCCAGTAATTCATTTTCCAATAATTCAAATTCCAGTAATTCATTTTCCGGAAAACCAATTACAGCCAAACAAACATACCCTTAATACGTAACCCATCAATATTCGATTGATCTAGTGTGATGAGACACTGAGGAATGGACGAGGGGGTGGATGAGGGCAATCACTCTCCTACAATCTTAAAATTACCATATATTTTAGATTTTTTCTATATATTTTTCTATTGAAAATATGTTTTCGCCCTTTGAAATTTTAAAAGTTCAAGTTCTCCTCTTAACATAAAATCTTACGTCATTCCCTGGAGACACTAGATCACTTAAGCAATGTTAGATGCTCAAATGTTGGCGTTTGCAAGTCGAGCAAATTGAGTTGAAATGTTCACATTTACCACTGTAATATCCGATCTAAATTAATCGTTTAATAAATTAGATACAAATGGTTATACGAAAAAAAAATTAATATATACCCCTATTTCTTACTAGTATAATTAATACTGAATTGATCTCAGCTCATAAATTGTCAACCATACATTAAACACTGCCGTTAATTACCTACCGAACCCTTTTATTTTAGGGCTCAGATGATTAATGAAAAAGTTAAGTTGTGGGTCAGTTCTCCCTCTCAAACTTAATGAAGTTAAGGAATTATGGTTTATAATTAATGAAGCTTTGCTTGTGGATTTCTCCACAAAGGGAATGATTGATTACTTTCTGTAACAATCACAGGAAACAAAATTAAGAAAAACGAAAAAAGATTGCTCATTTGCCATGATGTTATCCATACGACGCCAAATGGTCAAAAAAAGCGAGCTTTATATGAATTAATAAACAAAGTTCAAAAGCAATATAAAACATGTTAGATTAGTATTGATTCAATCCGTCGCACTGTCAATCCCCTTTGCTTAAATCTCTTATACGTACGTGTATACGTGTACAATTGTGTGTGTGTTACGTGTACGTATAACAGACAGATGTTTTACCGACCAAAACATATTTATAGAAGCGACGGATGGGGGCGGTGCCCACGGCGGAGGCAGTGCCGTGGCTGGGGCGGTGCTAGATGGACGACCGTGCAGGGCCCTAAAAAAAGCCCAAAAAAATATATCTATAGTGCCGTTTTTTAAAAAACGTCACTATTGTTATGGCTTTTATTAAAAAAACGCTACTATAGATGGATCTATTGCGGCGTTTATCATAAAACACCACTATTATTATCTCAAAATCGAATATATCTAAAAATAGGAGCCTTTTAAGAATTTGTACGGGTCCCGACAACCTAACCACGGCCCGGCCCGGCCCGGCCCTGCGCGGAGGTTCTGGGTCATGTGGAAGAAGCTTCCTACAGCCGTACAGTTTCTGCAAGTCTTGTACGGTGTCTACGTGTTTGCTTTTCATCTCCACGTTCTATGTAGGGATGGCAATGGGTCGGGTCGGGTTTTTGGGCCACCCGACCCGACCCGAGAAGAAAGGGTTCTCCACCCGTGACCCGATCCGACCCGACAAAATTAATGTTTCACCCGACCCGACCCGACCCGAATATATGACTTAGAAATCCGACCCGACCCGAAAAAAAAAAAATTTAATTCAATGAAAACAGTGATTTAATTGAAAAAAATTATATATGGAAGGATATTATTGTAATTATCCCTAAATATATAAGATAAAATTATATATTTTCGGGTCGGGTCGGGTCGGATTTTTTTACCCTAAACCCGACCCGACCCGAACAGTGCATTTAAAAAAACCCGACCCGACCCGACCCGAACCCGATTTTTTTTTAAAAAATCCGACCCAATCGAATCGGGTCGGATCGGAACCCGTCGGATTCGGGTTGAGTTGCCATCTCTAGTTCTATGTGGACGAATCGAATGATTCTGTTGTAGGTAAACTTAATTTAAGATTAAAAACAACAAAGAAAGGTGGTAATCGAAAAAGTGATAAAAAAATAATATTTTAAGTTGATCTTATTATAAAATATTAATTTTTTTTAATATTCTGATTATGCTTATTCCGTATCATTTCATAATCTAAATTAAACTGTCGTCCCTAGTATTTTTAAATTTTTAATATAATTTTTTTAATTAATCTCTTACACAAATTTTTACATCCATCTTTGATGATGAAGCAACTTTGTCATAAACCATACTTAACACCTAAAGGGAGAGGTTTGTCATTTAACATCCACCAACCCCTTTTTCCCTCTTTTCCGACTTTGCTTGTTTGTTAATTTTCCTGTCTTAAATAAATAATACCTATAAGGATTTTAAGCTCCTCTTTTTATTTATTTATTTAATGCTTTTTGTCATTTCCATGTGCTCTTCCCTTTTCAGTTCTCTTTTCCTCTTTTAACAGCCTTCTCAAAAAGCACCCATAACCGGCGGAAACAGAGGAGCCAAGAAAGAGAAGTAAAGGATGAGACTTGCGCCTGAGAACGATTGTTCACAGATGGGTTGAGACAGGGAAAATAAAAAAAAAACCCTAAGCCTACTTGCTTCTTATAGTGAAAACCCAGAAACCATGCTTTGTTTTTCTCAGTTTGTAGTAAGTTTTTTTATTCTGTTCTACATTTCCTTTTTGCTGAATTTGAACAAAAATCCTTGCTGAATCATGCTTTGAGTTCAAAAAAGTTCAGTCATTTTACGGTTTTTATGGAACGTTGTTGACACTTGACAGTGAATCTGCAATTTTGTTAAAAGCATTTTTTTTTATTGAATAGATTATACCTTCCAACACGTGTTTGAAAGTACGTGTTGTCTTCATCAGGCAACTTAAGGCAGTTTCGGAGACGACAGTTACCAGTTGTTCTGTGACATAAAGTTTTGGACCGTTGGATTATCTTGATCAGGTTATTTTTACGCCGATTATGCTCATATCTTTCATGTTCATAATCATGTTATTAGGCCGTGTGCGTTTCCTTCAAGTCAGAGCTGAATTATTTGTTTCTTTGTTTGTTGGTGGCTGAATTATTTGGTTTTTTGTTTGTTGGTGCATCAGGATTTAAGCACAAGGACTGAGAAATTTCAATACTTGGTATTTTTTCTCAAAATTTAAAGTGGCTGGATTTTATTCTTCTGGGCTGATCCATCGCCTCAGGACCGTAATCCGTGGTCGGAGATTGTCAGGAACTGGTGGTGTTGAGGACCAAAAGTCATGGCAACTGTGAAGCATTCAGATTCTATTGGCATGTACTCATGGTGGTGGAACAGTCACATAAGTCCCAAAAACTCAAAATGGCTCCAAGAGAATCTCACAGGTACCTCTTCATTGCTACAAAAACTGGAAATTTCATCCATGTTATATTGTTATTACCATTTTTTTCAACTGTTCATTTGTTACAGTAAGAAATTTCATCCATGTTAATATTAAGTTAAAATGCGCACCGAATCTTCCTTTCAAAGCTTGCTAAGTTGCAAGTTTCTGCTTTTAAGCCACGAGGAAGTGTATATACTGTAATTACAGTATTAAAAGTAAATTTGATTCGTGAAAATATCTGCTGGTTCAACAGATATGGATACTAAAGTCAAGCAGATGATCAAGCTCATCGAAGAAGATGCTGATTCGTTTGCTAGACGAGCGGAGATGTATTACAAGAAACGTCCGGAGTTAATGAAATTGGTAGAAGAGTTTTATCGAGCATACCGTGCAATGGCTGAAAGATATGATCATGCAACCGGGGTGATTCGTCTGGCACATCGGACCATGGCAGAAGCATTTCCGAACCAAGTTCCCCTGGTTTTTTGCAGACGAATTACCAGGAGGTTCGGCAACAGAGGTTGATTCCCGTTCACCTCTGACTCCACCACCTTTACATGGATTACCGGAGCCTGATGAGCTGCAGAAGGATGCTGTGGGACTCTCTTCACTCGATATGTTTGGTTCTGATGAAGCTACTAACCATGCCAAGTTCGCAGAAGGACGGGCAAGAAAAAGCCTCAACTTTGATCATACAAAGGAGGAAGACCAAAGTCTGCAAAATAATGGAGGCCCTGATCTCAGTGTTGAAGTCCCTTCTGAGTCCAAACGATTGAGTAAGGCTGAGGTGGAAATTTCAAACTTGAAGAATGTTCTTGCTAGATTAGAAGCTGAAAAAGAAGCCGGCCTACTTGAGTACCGGCAGAGTCTGGAGAGATTGTCTAATCTAGAGCGAGAAGTCTCTCGTGCACAAGAAGATTCCCAAGGGCTTAACGAACGGCAAGTCAAGCTGAAGCCGAAGTTCTGACTTTAAAGGATGCCCTTGCCAAATTAGAGGCTGAAAGGGAGGCTAATCTTGATCGATACCAGCAATGCTTGGAGAAGATAAATAATCTTGAGAACAGCATAACTCATGCACTAAAGGATGCTGGAGAACTGAATGAGCGAGCTACTAAAGCTGAAACTGAAGTCCAAGCCTTAAAGCAGGACCTCACCAAAGTAGAAGCTGAAAAGAAGGACGCTCTTACTAGATACAAGCAGTTCACAGAGACTATTAACAGTCTAGAACAAACATTATCAAATGCTGAAGAAAGAGCCAGGAAGATGACTGAAAGAGCAGAGAAAGCTGAAACTGAACTTGAAACTCTAAAACTAGTGGTTCTCGAGCTGACCAAAGATAAGGAAGCTGCTGCTCTTCAGTACCAGCAGTGTTTAGAGACAATTTCTCGCCTGGAAAACAAACTTGCTCGTGCCCAGGAAGAGGCACAAAGGCTCCACAGTGAGATAGACAACGGGGCTGCAAAGTTAAAAGGTGCTGAAGAGAGATGTAGCCTATTGGAGAGAACCAACCAGAGTCTGCATACTGAATTCGAGTCTTTGGTGCAAAAGATGGGGTATCAAAGTCAAGAGCTAACAGAGAAGCAGAAGGAATTGGGTAGACTTTGGACCTCCATACAAGAAGAACGCTTGAGATTTATGGAGGCCGAAACTGCATTTCATACTTTGCAGCATTTGCACTCTCAATCTCAGGAAGAACTCAGATCTCTAGCCACCCAGCTTCAGAATAGGGCTCAAAATTTACAGGACATTGAAACACGTAATCACGATTTAGAGGCTGAACTGCAGAGGGTCAAGGATGAGAACAAAGGCTTGAACGAACTCAATATAAGTTCTGCAATGTCCATTGAGAATTTGCAAGGAGAGATCTTAAGCTTAAGGGTGACTATAGCCAAACTGGAAGCAGAAGTTGAACTTAGAGTGGACCAAAGAAATGCTCTTCAGCAAGATATTTACTGTTTGAAAAAGGAACTCAATGACTTCAACAAGAGACACCGGGATATGACAGGGCAGCTGGAATTTGTTGGTTTAAATCTAGAAAACTTTGCATCATCTGTGATGGAATTGCAGGACGAGAACAGAAAGCTGAAAGATATCTGTGAAAGGGAAAGAAATGAAAAACTAGCCCTACAAGAGAAATTGAAAATCATGGAGAAACTTATGGAGAAAAATACCCTTTTAGAGAATTCACTCTCAGATATGAATGTTGAGCTAGAAAGTGTTAGGGAGAGAGTAAAGAATTTGGAAGAATATTGCCACTCTCTTTTGGGAGAGAAATCCACCCTCGCTGCAAAGAAGGACACAGTTAGTTCTCAGTTAAAGATTGCAACTGAGAATCTGGAGAAGCTTTCGGAGAAGAATAACTTTCTGGAGAATTCCCTTTTTGAAGCAAATGCCAAGCTCGAAGGATACGGAGTTAAATTAACTAACTTAGAAAATTCATGCCTGTTGCTTGGTGATGAAAAGTCTGGCCTCATAACACAGACAGAAGGCTTGATTTCTCATTGGATGTCAGTCAGAAAAAGTTCGAAGATCTAGAAAAAAGATATCAAGGATTAGAAGAAAAATATTCGAGTCTGGAGAAAGAGAGAGAATCAACATTTTTTGAAGTGGAAGAGCTACAAAAGTCGCTAGAGGTTGAAAAGACGGAGCATACTAGCTTTGTGCCGTTGAATGAAACCCGAGTAATTGCTATGGAATCACAAATTCATTTTCTAGAAGTGGAAAACTTGTGCAGGAAGAAAGAACACGAAGAGGAGCTGGACAAGGCCATGAGTGCTGAGGTAGAAAATTTCATCTTGAGGAAATGTGCAGAAGATCTCAAAGAAAAGAATTTATCCCTATTGCTTCAGTGTAGGAAACTCTTAGAAGCCACCAAATTATCAGAGAAACTTATATCCGAGTTGGAGCTCGCAAATTCCAAAAAGCAGATGGAGATGAAATCCTTGTTTGATCAAATTACCATACTAAGGACGAGGCTTTATCAGATGTCGAGGACTCTTGAGATTGATGCTACCCATGGTTATGATGATATGAGCAAACAAGACCAATCAGTTCTTGACTGTGTATATGGAAGGTTACGGGATATGCAAAATTCACTTCTAAACTCTCTGGATGAAAATCAGCAGTTCTTAATTGAGAATTCGGTTCTTATTGCTTTGCTTGGGCAACTAAAACTAGACGTAGAAAATCTTGCTAAAGAGAAGAATTCACTGCACCAGGAATTGAACATTCGGTCTGAGGCGATTCTGGAGCTGCAGAAGAGAGCCGAAAAACTTGTGGATATGAATGAAGAACTGAAGTTGAAAGTGATAGAGGGAGGACAAAGAGAAGAAGTTTTACAGACTGAAATACAAAGTGTTCATGAACAACTGTTAGTCTTGAAAAGGGAATATCAGAGTTCATTGGAGGATAACCACAGGGTGGTAGATGAGAAGAAGTCTTTGATCAAGGAAGTTTTAGACTTGGGCAAGGAGAAACATGATCTAGAAGAGGAAAACTCTGCTGTCTTTGCTGAAGCAATATGTGAACGTAACACTTATCTTATTCTCAAGGATATTATTGCTGATAATTTCGAGGAAATAAAGCATCTCACTGACAATCTGGATGAACTCAAATGTCTCAATAATGATATTGAGGGAAAACTGAGAATGATGGAGAGAAAGTTTGATGATATGCAAATGGAAAACTCACATCTCAAGGATTCAATGAGAAACTTGGAGAATGAACTGGTGTCAGTTAGATCTGTTGGTAATCAGTTAAATGATGAAGTTTTGAAGGGAAAGGATCTGTTGGGCCAGAAGGAGATTGTGCTTTTGGAAGCAGAACGAATGCTCAGTGAAAGTCAAGAGGAGAGAGCCCAATTGGATGAATTTGTAGAGGATCTTACAACTAAATATGAGGAGGTCATACTGATGGTTGAAGATCAAAAGAAGCAAATTCGGAAACTATCCAGAGATTATGACCATCAAAGTAAGGAAACTGAAAGCATTCGTCGGGCTAATCAGAAACTTGAGGTTGAATTGGCCAAATTTAATGGGGAACTTGAAGAAAGGAAATGCAGGGAGAACAGTTTGAGTGTTGAACTACAAAAGAGAAGAAATGAGGTTGAACTTTGGGAAAGTAAAGCTGCCGCATTGTCTGGTGAGCTACAGATTTCTACTGTCCATGCAGCATTGCTTGAAGAGACGGCTCATGAACTTATTAAGGAGTGTGACTCAAAAGCTATGGATGTAGAAGAGCTGGAAAGAAGTGCTAGAATATTGAAACGTGAGAATGAAGAATTTAAAGTTCAGTTGGCAGCATATGTTCCAGCTGTTGTTTCTCTGATGGACAGTGTGACATCATTGGGGAATCGAACTCGCTTGTCTCCTAAACTTTGCGCAGATCATAATGACAGAGTAATGGTAATGTCTATTCGTTTGCTTACAAGTGACTTAATGTCTGGATTTTAAATTTTGATAAACCAAATCAATGCAGTCTTCATACTATTTGGTTGAATATAAAGCTTCTGTTCTAACCCAGCCACATATATCTTTGACTTGTATGAGTATCTTGTGGTTTATTTCCTCAAGCAATTGATATTGTTGCATCTGGTTCCCGAGTTTGCACCCATATACATTTACTTGCCTGATCTTCTTCACAAATTCTTGTTTGAATGAGAAATTATATTTTATTATTTTTGTTGAATTAATGGCAGCTTAATTGTTTCTATGACCTTAAGAGCCATTTATGTTGACAATGCAATGGATATTGGATGATTATAAGGTGTGATGCTTTGACTGACAGTTCTCTTGTTTTCAAGGATGCCGATTTGGCGACAGAGTTGCAAGCTGGAAATTGTCAACAAACAGGTGAAGGTCAAATTGCATCAGTTGAAGATGGTTTTCCTAACTTGCAGGGTATCCATAAGAGAGTTAAATCTATTGAAAGTGCAGTGGTGGAAATGCAAAAGCATGCATCAATTGAAAACTTAACTCTCAATTCCAAACTAGAGACTGCCATGAGACAGATTGAAGAGTTAAGATTTGGAAGCAGCTCACGCCGAGAACGAGTAAGAGCAAAGAGGTACGTGAATGCTAGACAAGACGGGGGGAAACTTAACCATGGACTCGGTAACAATGTCAAAGTTCAGACACCAGAATCTGAAATTTCTGTGGACAGTGAAATGATGATGAAAGACATTCTGCTTGATCAAACATCTGAGTGCTCATCCTATGGGTTAATCAGGAGAAACTACAGAGCTTGATAATCAGATTCTTGAGTTATGGGAAACCACTGACCGTGATGGTAACATCGCCTTGAAAGTTGGCAAGTCCCAGAAGATGGTCGCCACTTCAACTGGCAATCAAAGGATTGGTATAGCAAAGGCGCGTAGGGGCAAAAATCTCTCTACAGAATCACTCGTGAAGGAGTTGGGTGTTGATAAAGAGAGCTCTAAGAGATTTACAGAACCTTACCAAGAAGGAACCAAGAAGAAGATTTTAGAAAGACTTGAATCGGACGCGCAAAAGTTGGCTAACCTTCAAATAACCGTGCAGGATCTTAAGAGGAAGGTGGAGATAACTGAGACGGGAAAAAAGGGTAAAGGAATTGAATATGGTACAGTTAAACAGCAGCTAGAAGAATCTGAGGACGCCATCATTCAGCTATTTGATGTCAATCGCAAACTGGTGACACACATTGAAGATCGTTCTCGGTCCATTGATGGGAAGCCCGCATTAGAATCAGATGAGAGTAGTTCTTTTAAGAGACGAAGAGTAGCTGAACAAGCTCGAAGAGGGTCTGAGAAGATAGCTCGGTTGCAATTAGAGGTGCAGAAAATCCAGTTTCTCTTACTGAAACTTGAAGCAAAAGAAAGCAAAGGACCAACTAGAATCATGGAGCGTAAAACAAGAGTTTTATTACGGGACTATCTTTATGGTGGTATAAGAAAGAGCCATAACCAGAAGAAGAAGAAAACACCCTTTTGCGCATGTGCGGAACCCCCAACGAAAGGAGATTGAGGCAATGACCAATCAGTGTAGTTTTCAGTACTGAGAACTTAGTTGCACTGTCTGTAGATCTGCCCTCCTAAGTTTTGTGCTTCACGTATTTATTTCCTTTTGGAGGTTATCTTCTGTAGTTTAGAGATTCAGCTGTATATTTCAGGCACCATCGAAATCGAATGGTAACAAAATGTACTTTTGTAGCCTAAAAGTTCCTTCTCTATAGGTTTAACTTGGCCTAAATATGGATCTTAATGGAAATTATTTTTTTCTAGCTCACAAAATTGTTGTTTCGCATTGGTTAATCTTTCATAGTCATATCTCTCTGCATTCTGTCTACAGTTGGTTCAAGTATTTATCTGCACAAACCGATAAGTACAGGGACTACCCTTAGAATTTATCCTTACAATTCTATAAAGATTTTTCTTTGACTAAGTTGAAATACCCTTTTCTTTTTTCCTCGTTAAAAATCTCATTGCTACGACAGATTTCATAGTACAATTTGCAAATTGTTAAAAAGATAAGAAAGAAATAGCCTACTGCATCTAAGCTTTTTAAATTTGGTTCATTTCCTGTTGATTCAGTGATGCCTAGACACGCCCGATTCTCGGTTGCATAAAGATTACTAGTTAATTTAGACATTGCTCCATGGCTGCGATTCTGCTGGTTTGCACGTATGAAGCTTGTAATTGCAGGCTTCAACAGCTTCTCCTACTGTCAAATAGACCCATTCTTGACCTATTTTTTCCAGGAACTTGGACTTGTTGAGCTTCTTCATCACTTCGGCTCCAGGTTTTGCCAATAGAATCTAAAACTATATATATATATATATATATATATATATATACACACAAAAATCAGAATATGTTCTCCAGTGATAGAATGCATTCAAAGTAATATTGTACGGGAAAAATACCTTAATATCCCTTCTGTCAGTAGTTTGCTTGACCTCTTCAAGCATGCTTATTCCACTGGTGTCGATGTTACCAACAGCTGTGAAACAAAAAGATTCCTTGTCGGAACTGTGAGTAAATTGGCTGTTGCTGTAGTGATCACTCACCGGTCATATCGAGTATGACATAATGTAAGCTGGTTTTCCCTGTTGATTTCAGCTTGTCTTCCTCGTCATCGATCCATCTTATTATCCTGATAAGATCAGACATGAGTTCGATTCAATTCGATGCTATGTAGTTAGTCTGATAATTGAGCAATGAAATTCTAGTAACATGATTTGGTAAGTTACATATTTGTCTATGAACCCTTTAACTACCGCATTATTATTATTTTTTTGGCTGTGTGGTAGGATTTTCTCTATTATGACTGCTTAAAATCTAGTAAGAGTTTTCGAAAATGAGAAATCGTGAATTTCGACAAGTTTGACAATCCTGGCCATTTCCCTGTGTGTTGGATATGGAAAATTTCTGGGAACTGAGAATTTTAATCTTTCAATGAATTTATAAGTGTATTTGCGTAGCTATACTTAGCCTGTTAATATGTGCAGGTCCCAGTATCACAAACGCCATCAAGTAAATCATCCTACTCATCGCGCAGAGTATCTCTTCCACTGCAAACAAGGACTGCAGCCCATAGAGGCAATGTTGGTTTTCTTCCCGGCAAGAACTCCCCAGATATATCTGTCAATGCTCCACGATGTGACAAAACTGCAGAGTTCCCTTTAGTTTCTTCTAATGATCTGGTTTTACCGACGCGTGGAACCTCATCAACGTCAGCCAAGTGCTCTTCTTCATCAATCGACAGTGCTGACCGTTCTATCACGAAGGACAAGTGTACAGTTCAGGTTCTGGACAAAGTTGTCACCATATCGAATGTCAGCGATCAAAGCCTTGAAGTCAGCTTGGAGCATAACGGTGCCGTTGTATCAACCCTTTCATCTTTTGAGTCACGGACGCGCGGTTCGACACTTCGTGGTACCAGCAGCGAGCAGAGCTTGGGGGGACTGCTTGAGTTTAGTGCAAGGCTCTTGCAACGGTTGGTAATACTTAATCTCACATAGAGTTGGAAATACTAGTGGGAATGATATTTAAGGTTTATATTATTCATTCCCTTATTGAATGATAGAGAATAAGGCGTAGTAATACGTGTCTTTGACACGTCCACACGGATATTATCTTTTTAGAGAAAATTCGTAAGGAATTTTTCTCTGAAAGATTAAATAAAAAATGTGAAAGATTCATCGGATATTTATAGGCTACTGAGACTGTTAAAGTTCGAATATTTCAGATGATAACAATTGATTATTAGTTGTCTGAAATTAAATAAATTAAACAATTATTTTTTCTAAATTAAATCATAATTTAAGATGTATCTGGAATGATTTTCAGCTTTGTTCATGGGAGAGACAAGCTGTTAATATCAGGAGTTACAGGAGCTATATGATTTAATTTCAGGAGTTATAACTGTTTAATTTTTATGCAATGAACATGAACTCTTTTTTGAGCCAGATTCCTCAAGAGGAGTTACAAAAAGGGTTTAAATTCAGAATTAAAATCAAATTTGATTTGATTTGATTTTCTTGTTGGACGGATTTACCCTTACTTCTAGCCTATAAATAGAGAGCTAAATTCAGCTTCTCAACATACACTCTCAACATTCTGAATTCACTCCCCAAGTGTTTTCTAAACTTGTTCTCTGTGTGTTTTCCGATCAGAAGTGCAATACCACCAGCAGTCCACTCCGATTTCGGGTGTACGAAATTTGGAGCGACCGTGTTAACCTCGGGGGACGGTCCGCCTACTGCAGCGATTACACACATCGGGGGGAATTCGTTTCTAAGGCAGTGGTTAATACCACGACACGGTTAATCGGTTCTTTATTTATATTTTTCAATTTAAGTCAATGCTAATGCCTCGTTTTACAGCAGTCTATTTTACCAACAATTTAGAAACGAATTCCAAATATTGTTGCAAAACTCATTCGAACAACTAATGAGGAAGTTGTTGAACTTGATTGAGAATACTGATGGTGCTCAGAAATATTCGTGAATTTCAAAATGGTTGAAAGAAAATGAGAAGTCCCATTGGCAGCTGGAAAAATTCGTAAGTTACAAAGGATGCTATATTAAAGGTAATAATATATCCTTTAAAATCAAGTATACGTTTCCTAGTTTTAATTTAATGTTATAATGCTTTAAAGCAATTTAATAAATGTTTAACCACATGGAATTGCTTTTAAACATTAAAACAATGGAAATGATTACTTACGGTTTTTTGGTATTTGAATTGCCAATATGATTTAATATGTTTCATGGGCCATTAATTGATGCAATATAATTACTAGTGCTTTAGGAAGGTTACAAAACGTATAGAACGTTTTCCCTTACAAATATCAATAATTTTTTTGATTCGGTTAACTAGTAAATATTTGAGTAGACAATTCATATTCTTTGAATTGTTTTTAGCTCTATGACAATGGTAAAAACTTATTGCATGCTTAATTGAAATAATAAATTCTTTGGATGGTTAATTTTGTGGAAAAATTAATAATTGTTTCACTATTTGGAGATGTTATCTTAGTAATTAATTATAAAATGCAATTGATTTATTTGTTTTAGCCATAACGGTTTTTGTAATGATAAGGAGGATTTTGAATTTTTGATTTAAAAAATCATTAATATGCTATTAAATTATAGCATTTGAAGTAGTTTTATGGTTATTTAAATCAATTGTAACGGTTATGACTTTAAAATTTGTTGGTTAAAATACTTAAAGTTATGATGACACATTTATTGATGGGGTTTCATGACATTTAATCTTATACATGAATGTTGATTGTAGTCATTATATGATCTAAATGTTTTAAGTTTCAATAGTAGATTGAACGATTTATTAAATAACTATATAAATATTAGTTAATAGCTATATAAATGTTAGTATTTTTAACGTTCAATTTTGAAACTTGCATGGTATAATCAAGAAGTGACATAACTATAATGTTATGAACATTGACATTTTGATATGAGAGATAATGCATGTATGATATTGTTTCATGTGGAAATATGAAATTATTATTCCCATGTGGGGTAATATTATATTGTTCCTGAAAACTAAGTTGAAAATAAATGTCATCTCTTGTCATACTAATAATTTCTTTTGAGAAATTTAAAGATAACAAAACAGTAGCAATTTTGGAGAATCATGAAGATGATGATTTTTGAACGAGAAAATTCTTCAAATGATGATGCAAGAATGAAGTTACATGCATGGTGAGAATGAACAAGTCTATTTGGATATTTGATTCTACCTGTGAGGTCAGACTATTTAGATTTGTTACTTATTTATGCTGCTTTAATTATGCATAAATAGATTGCATGAGCCTTTAAGATATTCTTTAAAACTCAGTGGATACTATGAAATGAGATAAAACCACTAGTAAAGGCTAAGGTAGTACTACTAAGGCTCATGTGGTAGTGTGAGGCCAAAAATATATATGCTTATAGTATTGTGAGTAAAAATATCAAGCATAATTCTTTAAGAAAGCCTTAAGAAGAGAAAACCTATAAATAATTTATTGGAAAATAGTGTGATGAGTATGAAATGCATGTCTAGGATTGGTTCTATAAAGACTTGCTACTTAAGCGTGCCTAGTGCACCACCTCTCTTTCATAGAAACCTACCTGGTGCATTGTTCATTACTATGCTCACTATTCCAATTTAAAATATTATGACAAGATAAAAAACTCTTAAAACTTAGTGCAGAAGTTAAAATAGTATAGATTAATTTGGTTGAGTGGAATACCAAATTTAGTCATAGTAAATAAAATATATGATGATCTCTTTAAGGCTAATATGTTGAATATCATGAATGAGTATATGATAGATTGTATTGCTACTAAAAGTGTTTGTAGCTAAATCTCTAAGTGATTTTCCTAAGTAGAGGAAAGAAAAGAGATTATCTATTTCATAATGGTTTATGCTTTTAATCTTAATGATTTGTAACTTCTCAAAACTTGAGAATTATGTGTAAACAAAACTTGAGTTTGTTAAAATATAGTTTTATGGCTAAAACTCATAACAAACTTTACTCTAGTATGAGTGAGTATTTGTTTACACGTTTTACAAGACATTTATGGATATCCTAAAATGTTAGAAATGTGGGGGTGTCTTAAAATGTAGATTAAATGCATAAACTTAAATAGAAAATATTCCATCAACTTCTTCTAGTATTCTTGCTAGGTCTTCTCAAGAAATTGATTTCGAGAATAGAAGAAGTAAAAGGCTATTTGGACCAAATTTTACCACTTCATTTATTTCTGAGATAAATGATTTAGACTCTCTTTCTGATCATATAGATTAAATATTTTAAGAGGATCCTAAAAGGCTATAAGATCTATCGATACTAGTTCTAGAAAAGCGTTATTAATGATGAACTAGAATCAATAATGTCTAATCATACTTGAGAATTAGTTGACTTGCCTAGAGGATTTAAATCAATCTGTAACAAATGAATCTTCCGGAAGAAAATGAGACCAGATGGTTTGATCCAGTGGTATAAGGCAAGGCTAGTTGTCAAAGGGTTCACTCAAAAGTTTGTTTTAGACTACTTTGATCCTTACTATCCCGTTATGAACATCTCAATGATCCGTGCATTATTTGCACTAGTCTCCATTCAAAAGTTGCGAGTACATCAAATAGATGTTAAGATTGCATTTTTGAAAGAAGATCTAGATGAGGAGATCTATATGAGAACAATGGTACAAGAAATTTCATAAAACTATACTTAGTTTTGGTTTTGTTGTGAATGGTTCGGATGCTTGCGTGTATTCGAGGATGTTTGATACTGATTGTGTCATCATAAGTTTTGTATGTTGATGACATGTTGATTTTCAGTTCTAACATTGAGTCCATACACAAAACAAACGGTTTCTTGTCCACTAAATTTGAGATGATGGATCTGGGAGAAGTTGATGTAATCTTAGGAGTCAAATTACTGGAAAGGGATTTTCTTTATGTCAAGCACACTATCTTAAGAAAGTGTTAAAGAAATTGACAGTGTCGTCCATGTTCGAACTCTTGTGACCTAATATATCTCTTTAAGAATAAAGGAAGTAACGTTTCCCAAACAGAATATGCTAAATTAATCAGAATTTTAATGTTCTTAAAGAACTATACTCGGCCTGATATTGCTTATGCTGTGAGTAGACTAAGTAGATATACTCATAATCCGAGTGGTGAACACTGGATTGCTCTTAGACGCTTACTGAAGTATCTTAAGTGTATTTTGGATTGGAAACTTGAGTTTGTTGGCTATCATGCGGTACTGAAAGGATATTGTGATGCCAACTGGGTTTCTGATAATGATGAGGTAAACTCTACGGTGGGTATGTTTACTTTAGATGGAGAAACAATCTTGTGAAAATCATCAAAGTAGACATGTATTGCTCGTTCTACCATGGAGTCAGAGTTTATAGCTCTTGATCTAGCTGGGCAAGAAGTCGAGTGGCTTAGAAGCTTGTTAGCAAATATTCCGGGGAAGACCGATTCCTCCAGTTTCTTGTTGTGTGATTCACAAGCTGCGATATGTGTGGCTAAGAACCAAACTTACAATGGTAAGAAAGACACATTCGCATAAGACATGAATCAGTTAGACACTTAATAAAGAATGGAGTGCTCTCTTAGAGTATGTGAAGTCGGAAAGGAACCTAGTAGATCCGCTTACCAAAGGGTAAGTCGGAAGCTAGTCCTAGATTCGTCGAGGGGGATGGGTCTCAAGCCCATTGGTTGAGGAATTCATGGTGGATACCCAACTTAGTTATCTAAGTTCCATGGTCAAACGAAACCATGGAAAGACTCATAGTGCACATTCCTACTGCCTATCCCTATGATAATGTGTATGCCCAGGATGAGCTTAATTGCTCTTATAAATTCATAGCCCATGCTTTGGGTGGTCTTAGTGAGAAAGACATGATGAATTTACCGATTTTGGTCGAATATCTATTCTTAATAAGTTTATAACCCAGAGTTGAGTGGGTAGTTCTAATCGCGAAGGACTAGATGAACTTACCGCTTGAGAGGATGAGTTTTATTAAACTCTTAATGAATTCAAACCCAAGAGTTTGGGAGTTCCTAGTGAGAATGACATATTGAATGGGAGTTCCTAGTGAGAAGACATATTGAATTCACCAAATTATGAGTTGAATATTTATTCTTAATGATTTCTTAGCCCAAAGTTTGGGTGGTTCATTAATAATGAACTGAAAAAGTCACCATACCCTTTGTGAGGTTGAGCTTTTATAAAAGCTCTTAATTATTTCATATCCCTGTTAAGGGTGATTATATCGAGATAAAACTTGATGAAATAACCTATGTAAGTGAGAAGGGTTAGCCGCCTTCTATGAAAAATGTTGGGCCATTTTTCTAGCACACTTACTAAAATCCTGAGGTAAGATGGCCAAATATATACTTTTGTATATATCTTACACATCGAGGACTCAGGTGGATGAAGGGGTCAGTTGTGTGTTATGAGTTCACCCATATCTTATAAAGTTCCAGACTAGTTTCACTTATCTAAGAGAATGATTGTTCATCATCACTATGTACTAGTTCCAGATACGTTCACTAGTGCTTAAGCAACTAATCTCGATTGCTCTTCTGGAAAGTTTGTTTTCGAGTTTCAGAAGAATTCTTTCGCATTAGTGGGGGAATGTTGGTAATGCTCAATCCCACATAGAGTTGGAAATACTAGTGAGAATGGTATTTAAGGTTTACATTCTCCATTCTCTTGTTGAGTGATAGAGAACAAGGCGTGGTAATACGTGTTTTTGACACGTCCACACGGATACTATCTTTTTAGAGAAAATTCGTAAGGAATTTTTCTCTGAAAGATTAAATGAAAAATGTGAAAGATTCATCTGATATTTATAGGCTACTAAGACTATTAAAGTTTGAATATTTCAGATGATAACAATTGATTATTAGTTGTCTAAAATTAAATAAATTAAACAATTTTTTTCTAAATTAAATCATAATTTAAGATGTATCTGGACTGATTTTCAGCTTTGTTCATGGGAGAGACAAGCTGTTAATATCAGGAGTTACAGGAGTATATGATTTAATTTCAGGAGTTATAATTGTTTAATTTTTATGCATGAACATAGACTCTTTTTTGAGCCAGATTCATCAGAGGAGTTACAAAAAGGTTTAAATTCAGAATTAAAATCAAATTTAATTTGATTTCTTGTTGGACGGATTTACCCTTACTTCTAGCCTATAAATAGAGAGCTAAATTCAGCTTCTCAACACACACTCTCAACATTCTGAATTCACTCTCCAAGTGTTTTCTAAACTTGTTCTCTGTGTGTTTTCCGATCAGAAGTGCATTACCACCAGCAGTCCACTCCGATTTCGGGTGTACGAAATTTGGAGCGACCGTGTTAACCTCGAGGGACGGTCGCCTACTGCAGCATCGGGGCGAATTCGTTTATAAGGCAGTGGTTAATACCACGACACGGTTTATCGGTTCTTTATTTATATTTTTAAATATATATTTCCAGTCAATGCTAATGCCTCGTTTTGCAGCAGACTATTTTACCAACATCAACAACAAAGGTATGAAACTTGGGGTCCTTTTGAAGCCATTTGGCCCTGAGAATGTCTCCCAGGGAAACTGCCATATGGTGGCTAAGAGCTTTAAGGAGACCCAAATCCAAAGCTAAATATATATATATATATTGCTCAGCCATTGATGCCACTACATAATTGACGTTGCCCCTTTTCCTTTTCCTAGTTTCAAAATTACAACTAAAATTAGGATAGGTCTTCTACTCGAAGACATGGTAGATTCCTGATATCGATTTGGAACTTTGCATTAACCCCTCGAGAATTAACCATGTTGCTAATATCATCTTGGAATCATTTGATGTTCAGCCGTGGTTGTTGAATTAGCCACAAAAATGGCAGAAATATATTACGGTGAACATTGACTTAAAAATTAAGTGTTCAAATTTTGGTAACATCATTCTTTCTTCAATTTGTATTAATAATCGGAACTGAAATGAAATCCGTAGACTAACTATTTTTTTTCAACAGTATCAAAATACCGGATCTGGAAAATAATTGGGCTTTTGAGCCTTCGCCTGGATCTTGACCATAGAGGCCTTTTTTGGGGGGACAAAGATCTATCAGTTAAGCGCCGATATATTCTGCCAATTACGCTAGGCTTCTTCTTTCGCGGAGAGACATCGAATTGACGAAGATGGAAGGACCGAACATTTTGCAGCTCTACGAAATTGAGTACTCGGATCTCATGCTTATGTCATCGTCTTCCTCATCATGTTCACATTATCATGAGAAACTGATAATGGAAAACCTGGGCCCGTTGGCCCGGGTCTACTCGCTGTTACAAACGTCCCCGACTCTTCGGTTTACCGACGAAAGCTACTGCCTCTTGCTCGCAAGCTGGCTCTGCTTAGCCGCGAAGGCCGCCAACGTATTCTCAGAGTAATTTCTACAACCATCTTATTCCCTGTCTTATGTTTAGCCGTAATTTGCTTCAATTTTCCTTCTTTATTTTGTGCTTTTGTTTCCCCCCCCCCTCTTCTTATTATTGATAGCGAGTAGCGACTGTAGTAGAACCAAGCATTTTAGATTTTTTAGTTTAAATGTTAATAAAGTAAGGTCCCCTCCTATTTTAGATTTAAATATTTTATAGATCCTTGTTTTTTTTATGGAAAGTGATTTAGCTGCTCCTCGTTTTTTAATGTAAAGTAATTTAACTGCTGCAGTGTTTGATTCTAATTCCGTGAGTAGAATCTTACCCATAAACTTCTACTTATTAGTGTAGGAGAGAATGTGAACTTCCAGCCCATGTCTTGTAATTAGGATCATCAGAAAACTATCGTGTCCCTTTAGTCCCAGCGCTTACACAGACTTCTAGTTTCATTTAGCTCTGGGATAACATATTATGCTCTTGTCACTACCCAAGGGCATGCAAACCTTACAAAAAAAGTCTGCTAGTGATTAAAGTCCCATGTCTTACAATTAGGATCAAAACGAGTAATTGTTTTCATGTCTTCTCTTTAATGTTCGATTGTATATATGTTTCTTCTTTCTCTTTTAGTCCTTTGTATGTTGTTTTTCATCATTCTTGTTTCTTGTTTAAGCTATGTTTAGGACCACAACTTGGGGAGTGATGTTCCATTGAAAAACCCAGATAGGAATGTCTCCTCTTTCGCGATGCAGCTCAAGTATGATCAAGGTCTAGAATACATTGAAAGAAAACCAAGCCTAAAAATGAAATATGGATAGAATCAGTGATTTTGAGGATGATGGATTTGATAATATTGAGAATATGTTCAAGGCATTAGGATTTGCATGATGGAAATTGGGCTCTGTCTTGCTCGAATATGTGATAGGCACATTGGAGGCAATGAGCTTGAGCAAAGTTTATTGGAATCATGTGCAGCAAAAGGGCGCTTATTCATTACCACTCAATGGTAGACAGCATTATTCTTAGAGAAGCTGGTCAAAGGAAGGGATCAAGTAAGAGTATTAATCACGGAAGAAGAAAGAATTTTATCGAAAAGTACTAACTTGGAAACAAATGGTAATGAAGTTAGGTCATGTGAAATTCATGCCAACCTGTGGCAACAGTGGCATTATGACTATGGTATCTTCACCGTTCTAACTGATCCGGTGTTTCTCATGTCCTCACACCAAGCAGCAGAAAACAGTGAAGTTTCTGTTTCTAGTGATCAAGAATGTGCTTCACCAAGCGGGCATTCTTACTTGCAGGTTTTTCATCCCAACAAGAATAAAGTCCTCATGGTGAAGTCCTCTCCTGAAAGCTTCATTGTTCAGGTTGGTGAATCAGCAGATATCTTATCCAAAGGAAAGCTACGATCGACCCTTCATTGCGTGCAGAGACCAGCAAGGTTGGAAAATTTAAGCAGAGAAACTTTGTGGTGTTTTTGCAGCCAGCTTGGAGTAAAACTTTCTCAATCTTAGATTATCCCTGGAACATTACAACCCAAGTGTTCAGCCTTTGGAGCAAGCTGAGGAAAAAAACTTCTCTGATCAGGGTCAAAATGCACTTACTGTAGAAATTCAAAAGTAGTTCCACCACTTTCAGCACGATTGAAAGATGGGATGACATTTGCAGAATTCTCACGGGAAACTACAAAGCAGTATTATGGTGGCAGTGGTTTACAATCTAATAAGTGATTAGCTCATTTGATATCTTTGCTCTGTAGGGACATAGGATGTTCATGTTGGCAGCACTCAGGCTTTCATCATATAGGCATCTTTACAAGAGCTTTAAACCTCAATACTTTTTCACATTCGCATGCATTTACTTACTGTTCCCACACAATATGTTCCAAATGCAGACTATGCAGTAACTCACTCCTATTCTATATACTACCTTCTGGCATTGATTTTCCAGCTCGATTGTATTTTCTTCGGCATAATTGAAATGCCATTCTTCATTTTCAGTAATTAATAAATGTTCTGTTTGCACTCTACAATGGTGTCGAGTAATATATGTCTGTATGTTAATCTGACAGCATACTTTTTATGTGTAATTGTTTGTTATCTATTAGCTTAAGGCCACAATGAAATTGATTGGGTCAAAAATACAGAAAGTTGTGAATGGATTTTTGTTGTTGACATTTCTAAGCATTGAATCTTAGCATGTACTAGCATTTAACATACAACCATTTCTGAATCTTAGCATTCTTTTTATGTGTAATTGTTTGTTATCTATTAGCTTAAGGCCACAATGAAATTGATTGGGTCAAAAATACAGAAAATTGTGAATGGATTTTTGTTGTTGTTGACATTTCTAAGCATTGAATCTTAGCATGTACTAGCATTTAACCTACAACCATTTCTGATATTTTCAACTAAATGTCTTGCCTTCTATTACTGTAATTTGCTTTCATTTTTTGGCTCATTTTTGTTAAATCTGTAGATTAATAGCTATTACCCTTCATGTGACATCTTATTAGTTGGAAGTTGAAAATTTCAAAGCTCGAATATTGTGGTGCAACACAACACCGTTTGGTGCAGCAGTGAACTGATAGAGTGCAAAATCTATAATGGCTGCTGTTATCTACTGGGTACGTATTATCACCTCATACTAAAATAGTAAAAGTACTAGCCACAAATAGTATGTGATCTTTGTTACTACTAATCCTTTGCTTTTGGGCAGTGAAAAAACTGATTGTTTGTGGTTAAATGAGTTGTTTCCAGAGCTATCTACAGATTGACTCCTTAGTAGCTCTCTCTCTCTTTTTCTGACATCCAAGTGTAACAGCTTGGGCTATTCTGAGCATAGGTGAAAAACATGGTATTAAATTTATTGTCCTAATCGGGTGCAGGAGTATTGAACTGCAAGTTTTCAAGCTTCTGGAAATTGGGTTTCTCTTGTGCTAATTGGGGTTATGTTAAACCCCTTTGTTCGCTGGGTGCAGCAATGCAATCTGCTGCGCCCTGGCTCTGGCTTCAATCCTCCTATGGTAAAAGTAAAGAAAATGGTTTCGTATTGTCCGTTATGATTTGCATTGTTAAAGCTTTGATGTCGCTTTACCTCTTATAGTAAAGTTTAGCTAGAAGATTAGCGAGTGGAGTAGGTGACAACCAGCATGTGATTTGCTGCATCGGTCTCTTGCTTTCTGAGTAAAGCTGAGCCATGGCTTCCCTTAAATGTCAAAGTGCAGGTTTGGCATCACAAATGATCGTCCCAAAAGCCAAAAGATGAAGAAATTTATCTTACGGGAGGGTACTCTTGGTCGTCCCAAAGGCCAAAGGGTGAGTCCCAAGGTTAATTTTGAGTGTTGATCTCTGATTTGTCTTTTATATACATTTGAAAACCCAATCCTTTTTTATTTTATTTTTACGTATTCCTTTTAATAGGAAAAATGATTTATTCAACCATTTAAGGTTGAATTATAAAAGGATCTATATGTATGTATATTCGTAATTCAAAGGAATCATTTAGGAAAGAGAAAATAACCTCAGTGACCGAAAATGTCTTATAATATAAAATTTTAACCAATTTTTTTTTGATTTGTCAAAATGACCAACAAAATCGCAACGCGAATTTCAACTTTGCAACTCAGTTTTCAAATTCGCGTTGCGATAGTCTAAATTTACGTTGCGATTTTCCATTTCGCATTGCGATAGTTCAAATTCACATTACGATATCGCAACGCGATCTTAAATTTGCAACTCAGTTTCGAAATTCGCATTGCGATAGTTTAAAAAAAGTTGCGAATTTAAGATCGCAACGTGATTTTGTTGGTCATTTTGGTAAATTCAAAAAAAATTGGTTAAAATCGTATATTATAAGACATTTTCGGTTGGTTATTTTCTCTTAGGAAATACAAACAAGATATAGTTTAGAGGGGTCTAATTAAATTCTTTAAAATTTGTGAGGCATTAATTGCCATTTTTTAACAAATTTAAAGGAGTTCAATTAAAAAATAAAATTTAAAAAATTTTCTAGAAAAAAAGTATATTTATAATTTGAAAATATAATATAATTTTCCAAAAACTTTGAGAATTGATATTAAGAGAAGAGGAATTACATCATTCCTCCTCGAACTTTTTTTCTATCTTATTTTACTTATTGTATTTTTAATTTTTTTTACTTATGAACTTCAAATTGTTTGTGTTTTGATCATTTGAATTATTTTATTATTTTTTGTTATATGGTATTTTTATTATTAATATAAAAATAGTTTAAAATAAAATAAGAACGAAGGTGGTCGGATGTCACCGTCGGCCTCGATCGTCCCACAACTCGTGAATATTGACAGAAACATTTTGACTTTCACTTTCTCTCTGTGAATTTCGAAACTACAACAACAATAATAATAATGATATGCTTTAGCGAGGAATGGTATGATTTATCCTCGAGAGAAAAAGGGTGAAATGCAAATGTAAGTGGGCAGGGGAAAATGCGTGATGCAATAATTGGAAATGGTAAGAGAGAAATAAATAAAAAGTAGACAATCATTGATAAAACTGAGGCAAAGGGAATAAAAAGGGGGGGGTGTATCACTTTAGTCATCCACTGGTCTCAACTCTCACGTAGCACCAAAAGAGATTGCCTTTGAATGGCAAACTGAAATGGAAGATGACGTATCCAGGCACGCGTATTTTAGCACCACTCTCTCTCCCCCAGTCCCTGCACCCCCAAAACCCTAATAATAATATATTTTTTAAATGGTTCACAAGGCCTGAAACTTGTCGTTTATTCGAACATCTGAACCCAAGCCACTGTGTGTCGGCCTCGGACACTAACAGCACCACAGGCAGCAAAGGGGAACACAATCACTTGCCCCTGCCCTTTGCTATCCCTTTCAACGTAACCCCAATACAGGGGCATAGGGCTGTGTTTTGACTCTCTTTTTTTTTTTTGGCAAAATTGTTCATGTAGGGCGGTGAAAAAAAAATGTTAACTCATATAGGTCTCGTGAGATTTATTTTCTGATCTAATGTAAATATTGAAGTATTCGTCAGAAAATATCAGGAACATAATGCGTCTTCGGTAAGACGTGACGACTACAGTACATTTTATGCTTTGTTTCTATGATAATCTTGACATTTCAACTGCGTGAAAATGAGAAAAATAATAAAGACACATTATATTTTATCGTCTTCCTCGTTATTATAGCGATCACACCATCTCAAGAAACAATTCCGAAAATATTTTATGTGAGTCAATTATTTTTTCCAATGCCCCTAGGAGAGTAATTTTATCCTTTTTTTTTTAGTAAATTTAACGTGGTGTAGTACAAATATCAAATTTTTTTATTTTGAATTTGATTTTAGTTACATCAAGGACGGTTAAATTTAATGGTACAAGATATAGACATATCCTTATATCACTATGATGATGTGGCATATCAACGTTGTTTTGACGATAATTAATTATTCTTAAGACGATATTGTTGTAAGTACTAAACTTTAGGATGATGGATTTTGTCACTAAACTTTAAAATAATATATTTTTTTGACATTATGCTTTTTTAGCCAATCATCGTATATCACTAATTGTCTTTCGCGATAAGATCAGTATCCAAACATTCTTATTTCATCTTCTTTCTTCTTCTATTTGATTTTTACGAAACTCATTCAAAATCAACGAAATTAAAAAGAAAAATAGGAGTTTAGGGGCTTTTTGATATTTCAAGAATTTTGGGTATCTGTTCAAAAAAATCTAATGGTGATAAACATTATTTACAGAAGATAGATAATATATTTTAAAATTAATCTCATCGGACCATAGCGAGAATTTAATGGAAAGATAAATGATATTTGGTATAGTTATCATTTGTTTTATACGGGTTCAGTTTAAACTACATTAAATTGGTCAGGCTGGTTTGAAAACCCTCGCCTCCTACCTCTCGATCTCGATGGGATGTGGGGGCATACATATTTCCCTTTAACGTGGCTGCCCTATGCTTCACTCATCTTCTCTTGTCGGTGCCATTTATTCGAAAACTCAACTGTCCCGAGTTTATTTACTATTCTTTTAGTGCAAGGTGAATTGACGAACAATTAATGGTGAACATGGTAATTAATCAATGAGATTGGTTCAAGTAGTAAGCAGTTTGATATCGCTTAAGTAATGTCTCAGATTCAAATCTTTGTGTATGCAAAAAATCTCGGCCAGGAGACATACTCATCAAAACCAGATGTAAGATCCGAGTCAATCCAAATTAGTCAAGACGAAGCCTTGAAATTTGAGGGAAAAAAATATTGGTGAACATGATAACGTTCATGAATCTTTTCATTAATTGTTTAACAACAAAGAGAATGATGTGGTTGTAAAAGTTTTGTGCAACTTCTTGTAGGGTCGATGTCATAAATTTTATGTCGAGGGTGTGTCAATTGGGAAAAGTTTATTCATATTTTAATGACCATTTCTATTGTTTACCTTAAAAATATTAATATTAAAATTAAAATAATTTAAAATTTAATACCTAGATTAAAGTTAAGTGATTAATGCATTAGTTCGATGAATTTCATAATTGCTGAGAAAAACAAAGAGAAATAAACACAACCACGCGTCTACCTTCGAAGACACAACATCAACATTAATGCATGTATCCTCTTTTCATTGTGTTATAGATGTGGATGATGGCATATCAACAATCATCATCGACATATAAATTGTCTTTAGCAAATAAGGTGATAAGTAGGCCCGTAAAATGAGTCGAATAAACACGAATGGAAGTATGCTTATATTTGTTGTTTAATTTAATCAAACAACGAACAACGATAAACGAACGGAAATTTTGTTTGGTTGTACATTAAGGAATATAGTTTGTCGTGTTCGTTCATGTCATTCGTTAAAATAATAAACGAACACAACGACGAACAACGAACATAAGATTAATTAGGTTTAAATTTTAGATGAATTTTTCTTTCTAAATAATTTCAAGGTTTTATGTTTTCTTGATCAATTGGGTGCTTTATTTGGGTTTAAAATTAATTGGATTTTAAAATATAAAGGGTTAAGATTAAATTTATTGGGTATTAATATTTAAAATAGGTATGAAGATCGAGCTAAACATAAACGAACGTTCACAAACATAAATGAACGAACGAACTCTTTGTTCGTATTCTTTCATTTAATTAAATGAACATAAATTCTTGTTCATGTTCGTTCGTTTAATAAATAAGTGAACATAAACGAACTTTCTATCAAACAATTCACAAATAATTCGTTGAACATTCAGTTCGTTTACGAGCCAAACTAAAAAAATTGCAAAAGCAATAATCTTGCTTTGATTTGGAAACCAATGATGACCATTTTTCCATTCATTTTAGCATTTTTTTTTTGTGGCGGATTGCTTTTGAGTCACATGTGTTCTCAATTTAAAGAGATCTTAGGCCGTATCCTTTTAGGTATTTTTTTTGGAATGAAGCAGCCTTCTGGTTTTCAAACGTCTAAAGCAAGAGGTTCTAATGGATGAGAAGCATGACATAGGCAACGCAACTTAACAAATTTTTTTTTTTGTTTTCCTCTTGATTTCAAGTCTTCGCTCCGACTAATCTAGATCGACCCAAGTCTCACATCTGGTTTGAGTGAGTAAATTTTTTAACGGGAATTTTATGCACGCAAAAAATGACTAGAACCTGAGATATTACCTAAACTTGAATCAACCTGGTTCGTCAACTTAACCAATTTCATTAACTTTCCCTCCAACTTATCGTAATGCTTTTCTACATTTACTTGATTATTTCATTGATTGTTACAATTATCATGGATAAAAGTAGAGATCAAATACATTTAATTTACGTATTTTTTAAAATGTAAAAAGGTATATATAACGAGAGACGTTAAGATATGTTCAAATAATTGTTTATTCATTCACTTCTTAAAAAAAAAAATTATTTAAACTTCTACGTAAAATTTGGGTTCAAAGTTTAACGTTTGTAAATAAAATAAATTACGGTTGAAAGGTTGTTCGTTTATTGTACCTCTAAAGTATTTAATCTGAATTAATTGATTATAGATCAAATACCAATAATTTAACAAAAAAATGCATTATAGGTTATAATATAAAAATGTATACGATATTTATTGTATAAAAATTATACGATATTTATTGTTAAAAGATTATTAAAAAATATATATAATATTTTTGTATGCTATAATTATGTTAATTAGTGAAGCTTATAAATGTTTAAATTGATAATTTTATGTAAAAAGGGACACTTAGAATCAGCCGAAAACGTTCCCATTCCGTATATAAAAAACCGTCCCCCACCATTCATCACTTCTCCCTGTCTTTCTCTTCTTTGAAACCTTTTAATTCCAAAACCAAAGCTCGCTTCAGCTTCATGGAAGACGCAAGTCCAAGGACCCGTAGTCGTCCGGAGCACATTCCCCACCTACGTCGCCGGAACTCAGCTACCGGAGAGCCCAGAGGCCGATGGAGTTCCTCTCGAGGTCATGGAGCGTTTTCGGCTCTCGAAGTCTCCAAGGCCCTCGCCCCCGTAATCATCACCATCCTCTCAATGGTTCCAACACCGCTCCCAAGTCCGCCAGCAGCTCCTCCTGCACCACCAACTCCATACCGGAAGACATAAACGGAGAGACCGAGGAGATCGATAAGTCGGCCGCCGATATTACGAACCAGTTCTCCTTCACTTCCTCCGCCACTTCACAGCTCGTTCTCGAACGCATCATGTCACAATCCGTACGTTTTCTTAAAATCTTCACGTTAAAACAAGTGATTATTTGCTTCTTTTTTTAATATTTTTACTGGTTTTTGTACTTGCAGGATGTTTCACCATTAACGTCGGGAGGCTTTCTCATAGCAGCGGACCTTTGATTAATGACAACAGCCCTCCAGTTTCGCCATCCGAGGAGTTCGACGACGTCGTTAAGGTCCTTGTTTACATTCTAATTTTAATAATTTTATACATTAAAGTAATATAATCGTTTTTTTTAAGTGATCTTTCGGTGGAATGGTATTGCATTGAAGACAGACAGGACAGGAGACCAATGTCTCAGCTTTTTCCTGTGTTTTTGTTTTTCTGCTAAACACACCATCAGTTGTCTCTCTCTAAGCTAATGCCAGTAATCTTGGGTTGCTTTACTGGTGTTCAAAGAAACAGAACATACAGAAGCGGGAACTTTTGTCTTCTTCCAATAAAACCTTTTTATTTTCCGATCTTCCAAGCTATGTTTCTTTCCCCTGTCTTTGTGTCTCATCAGCTAAAGCTGCCTACTTTAATAAGTACTTTCCTGCGTCTATTTCATCAAATTATACCATGTGAATCGTTAGCTGTTGGGCTCTACCAAAAAAGGGTTTTCGTTTCAGCCTAAATTCATCTCTGGGTTGCAATTTTTGCAGTATTTCCGAACCCACAATTCCATACAACCGTTATTCAATGGTGGCCGAGCGAGTGGTGGAAATGGAGTCAATACACCCGGCGGGGCCAAGACAGTGGGGAGATGGTTAAAAGACAGAAAAGAGAAGAAGAAGGAAGAAACCAGAGCTCACAATGCACAGCTCCACGCTGCTATATCGGTCGCGGCGGTTGCATCCGCCATAGCAGCCATCGCAGCTGCCACCGCGGGCAATTCTTCCAACTCCGGAAAAATGAACAGGCGACCAACACCGACCTTGCCGTGGCATCGGCCGCGACATTTTGCAGCACAATGCGTGGAAGCAGCCGAAGCCATGGGAGCTGAACGTGACCATCTCGCTTCGGTTGTGTGCTCTGCTGTTAACGTTCGCTCACATGACGATATCTTAACTCTTACTGCTGCTGCCGCTACAGGTAAAAAAAATGCCTACATGAACATACAATCAATTGAAATGAAAGCTGCATTAAATAATGGACTCTTTTTTGTTGTTTATTTGCAGCTTTACGTGGGGCAGCTGCCTTAAAGGCAAGAGCTTTGAAGGAAGTATGGAACATTGCATCAGTCATTCCGGCAGAGAAAACGGCCGGTATCGGACTCTGTGCGAATGGCAATAACGGCCATTCGAACCGCAACAACATCGAAGAACTTGCCCCAGAGGATTTCCTTACCGCCTGTAGTCAAGATCTCCTTGCCAAGGGTACTGAACTTCTCAAAAGAACTCGAAAAGGTATTGAATGTGTTCCACTTTTCACATAATTACCTATTTTTCTACAGTATGTTGAAAATGAATCTTAATCACACATTTTTGCAGGTGATCTTCACTTGAAACTTGTATCTGTTTATATGAACAAGACAGGCCAGGTAGCTATTGCTTTAGTCCAGCGTCACCATTTTATATCAGACTGAATTTTGTTCCCAAACAATTGTGCTACATCATAATCAACCTTTGAACTTTTGAAGGTGATTTTGAAGATGAAGAGCAAGCATGTTGCTGGACATTCACCAAAAAAAAAGAGTAAGTTGCAATAATGGCAACACAATGTCAATGCTAATGTATAATAAACTCTAGATTGCCTTGGAATATATAATGGTTTTGTGGTTTCAGATGTGGTTCTTGAGGTGTGCAAGGACATGCCGGTATGGCCAGGGAGACACCTATTCGATGGCGGAGAGCAGTGCCGGTATTTCGGTTTGAAGACCGAAACAAGAGGAATCATAGAGTTCGAATGCAGAAGCGAGAGAGAATATAATAAGTGGACTCAAGGCGTCTCGAGGCTTCTTTCGATTGTTGCTGAAACTGAGAGGAAGCACAGAAGACAGAGTTCAGCTACATGGCGTCTTGGTGACCAGAAGTTGGACTTAGACTAGCTTATCTGCCTTACTTTAAGCTTGACTACTACTAGCGGCTCGGTGTAAAGCATGAATGGTCCGTTGTGCATACTAAACATTTTGAGCTGGTGCAATTAAAATGGTGTGACTGATTAAGTTTTTTTTTTGTCGGATTAAAGGTAGAAGTAGTACTCAGTCATCTATCAGACGTTCAAACTTGTGTAAGATTGGGATATTTGCTTGCTTTATATGTATTTTGTTGCTTTAGGCCATTGCCACTCACATTAAATCGTTCTACACAACAGAATCAGCAAAGGTTTAAGTAAGAAGCACTGAGACAGCAACAAGGATGCACAAAATTTTCATTAAAATTCATAGATCATTGCTGCTTCGACTGTCGGCGAATGATTCAAGTTAAGACATCTAACAGGGAACGGCACTGAACATACTTAAAAGCCATCTGCAATTCTCTAGGAACATCAGAAACTACTTCCGAGTCATGCTCTGCAACGATCTCAACCGTAGCCCACCGTTAAATAACCTCCGTGCAAGGCGGTTCCGAGAAAGAAAACGGTCCTCCCTTTCGAACTGGACTGATATGTTCATCTAACATGTTTTCTTGTTGAGGATGATGCTGTTGGTTAACATGGTATGTACTGATATGTCCAAATTCATATAATCTCCATCAAAAAAAAAAAACCTGATTTATCATTAAAAAAGTAAGTAGATAATCTAAGTATAAAATATATATATTTGGACTTATACGATCAAACATGGTATGTACTGATATGTAATTAGTTAATGCTTAAAATCATAAGATGAGTTTCGTTATTTCTTTTTTTCAAACTCGACATGAATCATAATGGATTTTCTCAATTTTATTCGGCTTTTAATGCTATGTGGTTTTAAATAATTAATTTAAGGATGCTTAGAAAATTTAAAATTTGAGATTTTTTTTAACAATGACAACTGAATTTTATTAATAAAAATATAGGAATCAAAATTACAACGCATCTAGAGAGAAAATTGGGGACAATAGTAACCAAACATTCATACATAAAATTAAAATATTAAACCCAAAGATACTAAGAGAATGAAACGTTCAAACATCAAAACAATCCAATAAACTTCATAAAATTCATTGTCTATGTCTAACGAGACGTTTTACGATGTGATAAAGGAGTGGTGAGCGAACCAAACAATTTGGCAGGCTGCTTCGCTACACAATTCTGATTATATCGACAAACGACCATTTACAGAAGATGGGATCTGATAATACGTGACCAACGACAAGCCAATCAGAAAACAAATGTCGTGGGGATCTTTGTGGAAACACCAACATGATCACAGAAGTATGCGAATAACTTACCAAAAACCATAAGAAACGTGTCAAAAGAGCAAAGAAAAAGTGTGTTACAAGAATAGAGCAAAGTGTATCACAAGGACATAGATTCTTATTTAAAAGTGAAAAACTCAAGGAAAAAAACAAAGACATAACATAAAAAAGAAAAATAATAATAACCGACAATCGATAATCAATATTAAGATTGATGTCGCTGCTGACTAAACAAAAAACAAAGAAAGAAAAGAAGACGATACAAAGAATATTAAGAGAAAAATTAGGTTAAAGAAAAAGATTAAGAAATCATTTTTAGCTTTATTGAATTCCAATTCAAGTTTTAAACTAATCATAATTTTTTAAAAGTAGTTAATTTTATTAAGAATGAAAAATATTCAAAATTACAAAGAGGGTTTATAACTAGACTCGTAAACTAATCATATAATTAGAATATTGTTTTATAACCATTAACACAAGAAAGAAGTCACTCAAGGTCATATGTAGGGATGACAATTTAACTTGAATCCGATGGGTTTCGACCTGATCTAACTCGATAGGGTGGATTTTTAAAAAATTGGGTTTAGGTCAAGTTGATTTTTTAAGGGGTGAGGTCGGGTTGGTTGGGTTTGAGTGAGGGTGAAAATCTTCGACCTGATGATAATAATGTAATTTCTTTAAAAAGTTTATTATCATTGGGTCGGATGTAGGATATAATTTTTTTTAGATCATGTCGAATTTGGGTGGAGGACACCTATTTTTCGGGTCAGATAGGGTTGACCAAAAACCGACCATAACTCGATTCGTTGCCATCCTAATCATATAATGACCATACAATAAAGATCAATGAGATAACAAATTTACGTCATATCAATCAGTCACGACAATATCAAATACAACCCAAAGAAAAATAAATAACAGAAACAACTAAAATACCAAAAAAATCGTGTCAAAAGATTGAAAAATGTTTCATTTTGTAGTCAACGAAAAAAATGGCTTTACTTATAATTGATTTTTTAATCACAACATTTTAATCCATGTTTCCATCATGTTTAAGGTTAGGACAAACCCCTGAAATGGAAGGCTGGCTTTACGGTTGTACTGCAACTGCCAAATCAGCTCTCGTGACCGGCAACAACAACTGTAATTTTCTCAACAAAATAAATAAATAAATGGCCCTCCCACTTTAGCTTTCTCGTGAGGTCAAATGAGGGCCCATCGCCGCCGTCCTCTGCCCCACTTTCACACAATTTTAACGGGCTCTAAATTTTAAGGCCCCAAGTTGAGCTCGGCTCTCGGCCATTGTTCTTAAATTAGACAAATGATGGCAGGTGAGACGGTGTGGATACCTCTTTTCTATCTCTATGTTATATTTTTGTATCAATCATCTATCCAATACCTACGAAGGGTAAAATTTTTAAATTTATACCCGCTCATACGAGTATATTTTTAAATTCACCTCCATACCTACTCCAATTGGATACCCACCATTCATTTCGTACCCGTCTGTACTCGTCAACTTTCGCCTAGCAGCAAACTCACAAATTACATAAGTAACAAAATATAAAACAAATACATCTATTAAGGAGCATAATAAAATAAACCAATGATTAATAGAGTTTATACCCTAACATTGGTTAAATTACCAGTCATGTCCTAAAATCTTAAGATTTATGTAATAATCTATGAAATTATACCCAAATTTATAATGATCCAAAAATTATATGGTGGATAATTAGTGGGCGAAAAAATTATATGAGTATGATTTTTTACATCCACACCCGCCTATTACCTATTAAACTTATATTCATCCACACCATAATTAAAATGAATGCGGTGCAAAATCTACAAAATTGTACCCGTCTACCATCCCTAAATCCTGACATTTTCTATTATACTTATGGAAAAGAACTTTTGAGATCACTACTCTTTCTTCAAAACATGTATTCATTGAATGTGAGACACATTTTTTTATTTCTTATTAAATATGAGACTATTGTACTTTGTTTATTTGTTTTTTTAGGGCTGTTTGCGAGAAAAATAGGGTACCATAAATGATACGGCTACATATAGTAAGCATATAGATGTGGGGAAATGCATCGACTTTGACTGGTCATAGTCACAACAGGTGGACTGTTTTTTTTAAAGAGAGAAGAAATTGTAACATTCTTGTTTAAGTACGTGAAATTGTCTGTCCAGCTTCGTTGGTAGAGTGCAATACTCTTAACCTTGGGGACATTGGATCGAGTTTCACGGTGGGCAATTCATAATTCGGAGGTCTCCCAAGGAAGTTGCTCTCAACCTAGTGTTGGGAGCAGCCTACTATCGTACCTCCCCTTACCCCATTACATATGGGAATAAGGGACAACTAATTTTTATTGTTTAAGTACGTGGTGCATGAGACCATATATATGCATTAATGGTAACGAGATTTGAGCTTAATAGATGGTCAAATAAATAGCTGAAAGAATCTTGATAAGATAACAAGGACAAGGGAGAAAATGATAACAAAATTTCCATCAAAGCATAGAAAATGACCCCAAAACTGTATGCACAAAATATACTTGTTTTGTGCACTTGCGGACGGGGGCAAGTGAGCCAAAACTGCATGCCAGAATCTTGTATGTTAATAGAAAACCCCGTGAATAAGCACCATGGATTGGCCCCCACTTGCCTCTCGGGACGCTTCTAAAGAAACAGATAAAAAAAAAGTTTAATTTAATATCTATTTTTTTTGTTTGTCCGGATAGATACTTGAACTTGGCCTTAAGGTTCGAAAAGGTCATTAAATCAGTCTAATTGGGTTGTTAACATTAATGTTATTAGGTACTTGTGGTCATGAATTTAAGACATTGAATTGAAATTAGGTTCGCAAAAGCCTCGCAGCAGAGGAGAGCTAATGTTAGCGAGTGACCACCCTATTGCAAAGGCCTTCTAATTTCCCTCCATATGAAAACCTTAAGATCGTTTTCATCGAACCACGATTCTCTATCTACAGTAAAAGAAGTGAATCGATCGCAATCGACTAATCAATTCGTCGTCATCGTCAACCGTTGAATCAACTTAAACCATTATTTCACATGTTATACGTCAACATCATCTATACTTATTTAACGATTCATATTTGAAGTTTATGAGTTTATTGTCCGAAAAATCATAATATGTTATTGACGTAAAAGAGAACACACAAGACTTTCTGGCCTTGGAAAAAAAGCTGAAACAATGAAGCATAAATCTCATCTTATCCGAAAAGGGAAGAGCATATGAATCTCTCTCAAAAGCTGAATACAAGCCCGACCCATATCACATAGGATTCCAAATCACCTACCACCATGAATCAATCAATCCCAAATAAAATGTACAACTCCGAATTTCAATTTTCAAATATAGATTCTTACAGTCTCTAATATGATGAAATAAGAGGATTGATTTGCATGGTTAACTTTGCTCCCCGCCCCATGCCATGTTTAGTCCACACTTGTGGGGACGACGGACGTAGGATTTTTTGGTAAGGGGTGAATTTAAAATTTCATAAGATAAAAACTGACTTCAATATAAAATACATTGAAAAACTCTAAAATATACGATAATTTTAAATTTTTAGGGTTTGATCAGTCCCTGCACCTCGATTCGTCCCTACACGCACACCCTTTAAAAGGAGGGAAAACCCTTTATATTTTATCATAGGATTACACTTATATCCAATTAGATCTAAAGATAAAATCCTAGTCATTGGAGAAATGACGGGGATAGAGTCGTCAAATTGATGCTATCTCCCCATGCTTTACATTTGGGTTTGGAATAAATAAAGTTGTGTAAAGAATGAAGAGGAAAGAAGAGAGAGCTTCCAAATTCCCCTCGGTGGGGTTTGGTCGAGCATTTTAACAAAAGAAATAGGGACAGAAAGGGGATAAAAATCATCAAAGATATTGTATAGTGGGTCGAAAAAAGATATTCATTAAGATTCCACAAACATTTATGTGTACATGTAGTGTATTGGAACATATGAATCTCAATCGATCAAATATACGAGGGAGGACATTGTGATCGTGTTTGATTTTCATCGAATCCGAGTATCGTGGATGCTTGAGAGACGAACGCTCTAGTGATAAGGAAGTATCTAGTGGTCATCCGTCCTTAACATAAAATCTTACATCCATTCCTATTCTGATTAAAAGTTTCGAGGAATTCCACTTACGTGTTATTATCACATTATGTTTGGGTATAACAATTATCATTCAAACAAAGCGTCTAACAATGTCTGGTTTTGTTGGTGGCCGATAAGAGGTTGTTAATCAATTGAGCCATCATGTTAGGAAAGCTTCATTTGAATAAGCTTATCGTTCTTCTAAGCGACCATCTCGTTGTGGTAAGCAAAGCAATATATCCCTACTTTTAACATTATCATTCTATTCAAACCAACCCCCCTTTTAGGGTTTTGAGTGTCTTATAACAGGGACAAAGGAAAAGACACAAAGTACCAACGTCAGTGTTCAAAAGACATACGTTTAAATTATCATTTAATTTTTTTAAATATATCATTAAAAAAATTATTATTCTTTTTTTTCCTCGTCATTGCTTTGAACTGCCTCCTTTCTCTTCTCTTTGTAGAATTAGTTGTTCTTTCATTTTTGACTAATATTTAATACATTATTGTATATGTATCTATAACCTTTATATTAAGCTTGGTTGAATCAAGTGAAAGAAATTTGATATCTTAAAAAAAATTGTATTAAATTTTATAAATAAAAAGTTTTTTTAAGAGAACCTTTTAATTTAAGAATTAAGATGAAAAAAAGGATAGTATGGACCAACTTCAAACCATAAGAAAATTATATTTGTTTAAAAAATGTGTGTCATTAATTGTAGATACACAATAATACAAACAAATATGATTTAATTTATTATTTAAATTATATATAACCTCTATCAAAATCATTACACACGTATTAAAATTTGCTTTATTATTTAACTTATTTGTCACCCCTTCTCTGCTTTGTCATCCACTATAATCATCACCTCCTGTACCCTATTATATACAAGACCCTGCTACTGAAAATTTCTCTCTTGTTCTCTTTCCCTCTCTCGCATCTCAAATCCATCTGTGATTCTTTATATACACATAAATGGATGGAAGGAGAGGGTTATCGAGTAGAGGAGAGATTTAGAGAAAACGAAGAACATCTTCTTGTCTCTATGTTTTGATAGCACGCGGAGAGCAAATTTTTTCAGCTGCTTACATTTCTAAGAGATAGATATGGAAGAGATACATGGATACATACATATGTGTATTTATCTGAACTGAGTTGCAGAGTTGTTCAGACAAGCAATCCATGTCTAGATAGCGACTTGGAGGGATAACCCATCATAATCTCTTCGCGATATATATTTTGCTTAGTTTGCATCAATAGCTGGGGATTCTCTCTATTTCTGGGCTAATTTTTTCTCTTGTTTTTCTTTCTTTCTTTCTTGGAGTTTTCTTGTTCACAGTCATGTTTCATACAGCTATGTCCAATTCTACTTCTTTATCCGAAGAGGCTGGTACTGTTTCTTCTGGTTTTGGTGGCTTAATCCCTATTGTTTCGACCATTTCTCCTCAGCAGCAGCCACAAAACATCAAGAAAAAAAGAAGCCTTCCAGGGAATCCAGGTAAGACTTTTGTTAATTCTCAAATTTTTCTGGGTTTCGATCATTTTTTTGGGGTTCTTTTAAGTTTTTAACTGTTGGATGCTCTTACAGACCCAGATGCTGAAGTGATTGCTTTATCTCCAAAAACACTATTGGCCACCAACAGATTCGTGTGCGAGATCTGTAACAAAGGTTTCCAGAGAGACCAGAACCTTCAGCTACATAGGAGAGGTCATAATCTTCCATGGAAGCTGAAGCAAAGAAACAGCAACGAGATGAAAAAGAGAGCCTATGTTTGCCCCGAGCCTACATGTGTACATCACCATCCTTCCAGGGCTTTAGGTGATCTGACGGGGATCAAGAAACACTACTGCAGAAAACATGGAGAGAAGAAATGGAAGTGCGAGAAATGCTCAAAGATTTATGCTGTTCAATCTGATTGGAAAGCTCATACGAAGACCTGTGGAACTAGAGAATACAGATGTGACTGTGGAACCCTTTTCTCTAGGTAATTTTCCTTTGATCCTTTTTTCACATTTTTTTATGTTTGTTTGGGTAAGTGGACACCATTAATACAAGTGTCTGTCACTGGTGAACTTGCCAAGAGAAAACTGAAAGCAATGCCTTTGAAAATCTGACCCAGCTGCCATGTTCATCTCTGAACCGAGCATGAGCATGACGTCGTTTTAAGTGCTTTGAAGCTTTGGTTCGAATACACATCTTTTTAATTCTTTAAACTTGATTATTTTGTCTGATAAAAATGATTTTATTGATCTTTTACCAGATTCATGCGTGGGAATGGGCTTTAAGTTTCATGTGTTTTACCCTTTGTAATGGACTGGACTGCAATTTCAGAAGCAATGATGGCTGTCAAAGGAAAAGCAAAATAAGCTTTTAATTATTGCTCTTTGGGGTTTCATTATTAACTTTCGGAGAAACTGATAAATCTGCAAAAATATCTGCGGCTCATTATTTTTTATCTTTTTGTTTCATCCTCACTAGCCACTCCTTTGATTAGATTTATGGTATTATGCATGCATGAAGAGTTCTGGTTCGGCACTATATCATCATAATTTGCCAAATTCTTCAAAATTTGAGCCATCTTTGCATGCATGTGTATACCCATCCATTAACTCTCTGTCATGCATGTCTCCCTCCCCTCAATCCTTTACATTGACCAGCTATGATGATAGCTTCTCCTTAGTTTTTACAACTTTTTTTCTTTGGGTCGAATCTCGTCTTATCAGTTAAATTATGACTCATTTGTAAACGATTTTTGGTGTATCTTATGCAGGAAAGATAGCTTCATAACTCATAGAGCATTTGTGATGCATTAGCTGAAGAAAGTGCAAGGCTCTCCGCCAACCAACTTGCCTCCTCCGCCGTGAATCCAGCTCTCCACCATTTGACATCCCATGCAAACCCCGACGCCGGTCACTCTTCACTTTTCCCTTTCGAAACCCATATCTCTCTCACCCCGTGGGTTGATACTACTCAAACGGCTAACCCTAACCCTAATACCTCACTTCATGTGGAGCCCGAGTCTCGCCATTTCGCTCCGTTCTACCAGGAACAACCGCTGCCGACAACTCCAAAGACCCTGATCGCCTCACCCTTCCAAAGCCTCCACGTCAACAACAACGGTCCATCCATCGTTGCAGATGCTGCCACGTCGACGTCTCCTCACTTGTCGGCCACTGCGCTCCTTCAAAAGGCTGCCACCTTTGGTTCCACCGCCACGCATATAAATACCAACAACAGCAGCAGCATGGGGTGTCATGTATCCCAGGATTACTTTGGGTTCACGTGCGGGAACCTGGACATGTGGCAGAGGAGTAGCGACCGATTCACCAGGGATTTTCTAGGGTTGACCGGAGACCATCACCATCATGGTGGCGGTGGCAATGGGGATGTTAACGTTAGCATGAACGTGGAGGGTGTGCTAAGCTACGCCGGTCAAGTGGAGTTGCAGCACCATGAGAAAGACCACTCGCTGTTGAAGCCCCATGGTTTCGGATTCGCTGAGCCTCCCTCGGAAACATGGGCTGATTGTTGAAGCATAAAGCCAAAATGATAAAACCAGCGCCATTAAAAAAGGATCGAATAGTAGTGATTTAGAAATATCTGGAAGAAAAAAGAAAGAATGACCATGATATAATCCAGAGAGGCGCTATCTCCTCTTCATTTCTTCAACTCCAAGAAAGAAAATCAGCAGTTCATTTTCATTTTGTTTAAATTAGTCGTGCCTCTTTTCAACTTTGAACTAGTGTTCAATAGTAATTAAACTTTGTTTGTGCCCATTTTCTTCATCTTTCCTGGAAAATATATATTATGGTTGACTGGTAATGGAAGTGTTGTATTTTCCAATTATTTTATCTTCATTTTCCCATATAAATTGTTTTTTCTTTAGCAATTATCTGTCTCGACTCCTTCAAAGAAATATACCAAGTGGAGAAAAAGACAAGGGGTTATAGAATTACCCATCAAGTTTGAACTGTCAGGTGTTTCTTCCTTAACTATAAGCAGCAAATTTATTATATTTAATGAATCTGAAAAATTCATTACTGGATCAATCTTTTTTATTTCAATTTCTCTATTTATAATATTACTTTTTTTAAATTGAATGATTTAACGTTTCATTCTATTGAACTAACCATATTATTCGATATTAATTACCCATACGGCAAATATTCATCTACAATACCTTTGGAATATTTTAGAAAAATTGAGAAAGTGGAAAGCAAATATTAGTACAATATACCAAAATTCTTCGATGCTCATGGATTATGAATATGCGTTGTTTTTTTCAAAATGCAATGAATAATATTGTAAAAGAAGAAAAGGAAAAGGAATATTCATCGGCTATTATTCAGTTGCATGTGAGTACCCCCCCCTTTTTCTCTCTCTGATCATGATGATGACCCTACACGTTTCATGCAATGCCATGCTTGTCAATCTATCATGCATGCACTCGAATGACCAAATTACCCTTCGTTAACAGCAACGTGTTGCGTGTTCATATCGTAATTGAAAATGTGTCTATTCGGTGGATATACATATGTGCATATTTAGTATGAAATACAAAGACATAAAGCAATGAATAAAAAGCTAACAGAGTACTTAATAGGGAGGCAATGAGGTAAAATGTCGGTGGAAAGGCAGACCTTTGTTCCGTTTGAATTGACGATCCTGTCCTTCCAGTCCCAGCTGAGATCAAAAAAATTCGCATCAACGTGAATACATAAAATAAAGAATGCTATATTCAAAGCCAAATTCTTATCAACGTGAATAAATTCTATAAAGAATGCTATATTCAAAGCCGAATTCTGTGAATAAATTCTATAAAGAATGCTATATTCAAAGCCGAATCCGTAACCGTGAACAAGCTTTCAAGTTCTACATACGGTTACAGCAAGTAGCAGTTGGCTATTGGTGTTCAAATCAAAGTAACTGAATTGTTGAAAAAGGGTAAGCATTGGCTTTAGAGAGCTATGAACTATTATTTTACTCGACGTGAACCACGAGTAACGGCATACTCGAAGGATTCGAGATACCCGTGATTCTGGACATTATTGCATCATCACGTGACATTAATCCTAGGCTGTCAATTAAAATCTACAGATCACCAACTAGGTTAATTTAGTTAATCCAAAGGTTTTTCAGTTAATCGGTTGGTTAATTTTAGGTTCAATCAGTTAATGGTTAATACTTTTTTTCAAACTTTGGTTTATATTTAATTTGAAATCGATCGGTTTACCAAATTAACCGAAATTATTAAAAATTTAATATATTGTATATTATCTTTATATTAGAGTGTTTAAAAATCGGTTTTAACCGAATTAGCCAAAAATATAAAATTTTAATATATAATATAAATTATTTATATAAATTACAGTTAATTCGATTAACCAACCGATTAACTAAACTTTGTTTGATTCAATTAATTACTTTTGAAAAAATTTTGGTTCAGTTAACGGTTAAAAGGACTAAAAACATTTAATGAAATTTTAGAAGTTCGATTTGGTCGATTAACCGAACTGATCGATTGAACACCCCTATCACCAATCATCAAGGAAACTTATTGTTATAATAATAAAGGTAAATAAATTATAATACATTTAAGGGATGTTATTATAGAGTTTAATATTCCAATTCTCGACCAAATATATATAAAAGAAAAGTTATGATTCCATTTCAAGGTTAACAAAAAGTAGATTCAATAACTTCTTAAGAAAAGAGAGAGAACCTTAGACAGAAGGGAAAATGAAATTATTTCCTGAACATGGGTAAATAAAATTAGCTCTGTACAATAAAGGTTAAAGTACACTACAGGTCATTAAACTTATCAAATTGTTGCAAAATAATCACTTCAACATTATAATAAATTATAAAAAAAATTAATAATCGTTTTATAATATTTGGATAAAATTTAATGACAATTATAATGATTAAATTGAAACTCAAATAAAGTTTTAGATTTAAGGTTTGAAGATAGACAATGCTAAAAATGAATATAACACATACACAAACATATTAGAATTTATAAAACATAAATTATAAACAATGAAAAAAAGATTATATAAACACATAAAACTTAAAAATAATTATAGTACAAAAAATAATATGAACACGGCTCAAAAAAAATTTAAGATCTATTAATAACCATACCCTAACCTAATGGTTGTAGTTTATCTACAAATTCAATCACATAACTTCCCCCCCCCCTTTTCTCTTCATGCTTCAAATTCATTTTAATCAATTCCCAAGAATTTCTTTTTCAGTTATCATTTTTTCATGGGGATGGTAAGAAGGAAATTGGATAATGTAATGTATACCATACAAGTATGTAGCCTTTTCTAAAGAGGTAGGGTGGGACAGTAAAACCTCTTATAAGCGTGAGTGAAAAAAGGCTTACTAAGTTGATGGTGTATGTGAAATTGTGCCGGTGTGTTGGTGGTCCGTAATTTTGTGGTACCAAACCAAAAGAGAGTAAAAAAAAGAGAGTAGTAAAACAAGGGCAAAGAAGAGGACTCGAAAGGATGAAGGGGGGGGGGGGAAATATGTCAACGGTTGTGAAAAAGATGTTGGATTGAACTTTCAAAGTTTGAATCAACAATTCAGTCTTTTATATTTTTTTTAGCTAGGTGAGTGGTGACACTTTATAAATTTCTGTGCATGTCCCTATATCACAATTCACAGCTAATGGTTAGCAGTTGAACTTACATGATATTACGCTCAAATAATATTGGTCCTCCGCTTTGCTGCTCTGGTTGCATGCGCCCGGGGGGGGGGGGTTCAATCTATTACTTCTCTGAAAAAATAAAAATAAAATAATAATATGAGATTGAAGGGTAAGCATGAAAATAATTTGGGCAACTGAAAGAGCTGTAAATAGTTAAATGCACCAACTGAGGTTAAAGAGAGTAGCCTAACTTTTCTTAGTAAACAAATGGTTTATGAGTCAATTGTTAGGAGATCAATCGAATTCATTGCCACCTTACTCTTTAACAACTTGAACCGGCTAAAAAAAATAAAGATTCTGGCAGGCAAATCCTTGCTAGTATGTATATTCAATAGAGAGAGTAGCCTTGGGATTAATGAAAGTAGAAGTTCAGTGCTTATGGGTATATCCAAGCTTTTAGAAAGTTTAAGGTACAATACATGATATACATACCATTTGCCTACTAAAAGAGACTGCCTCTTTTTTTCTTTTCTTTTTCCTTTTTTTCTTTTCTTACCTCCTCCTGCTGCACAAATAGACAAACAAAAAGCTTCTCTTCTATTCCTCCTCTCTTCCTTCCCACTTTCTTCTCTCAAGAGGAATTTGCATGTCATCTTCCATCCGGGAATCTCAGCTCAACATACCTTACTTTTCCCCCCTCTCCTTCCCTTTCCTTCCAATTCTAATAATTACCAAACCCTTCTTTTCTATGCTTTTCTTTTCTTTTACCTTCTGCTGCAAATCTCTTCTTTTCCATAACCTCAGCACAGTATAGACTTCCACACTACAAATGAACTTACGAAATAGTTATTCGCATGGCTTTCTTCATCCCATGTTATATAAAGAAGCATCTTTCTACCGTGTTACTTAAGCTAATAACTGTAAAAGCCCATTTTCATTAATACTTTCTATTTTCATCCATAAAAAAACTTCAAATTTTAGTAAACAGAAGCTTAGCAAATGATGGTTACAAGACAGGGACTAAAACAAAGAGATTGATGATTGCGATAGCTAGTGTCTGCTATGACTCGGGTCCCCATTTCCTCACCTCTAGTAGTCATTTCTAATGAAACTCATAAAGGAAAGTCCCTAGCATAATGGCAATCTCAATGCCCATTTTGAACATAAAATAATGTATATAGGTCTCATTGTGTGTGGGTGTGTTTAACTTATAATAAAACTGCTGCCCCATCGATTTCTTCTCCTAAATGCTGTTCATGGTTTTAGTTAAATAGCTACTTATCTGAAGTTAATTTCTAGATCCCCATGCCTACCATTTTCATATCGTTTATGTACAAAGTCTCTTTCCCCAAACGTGGCAGTTACTGACTGTAGCTATACAGTCTTAATGGAACATTCAGATAAGGCAATGGAAGAGCTTTGAAATTTAAATCACACAGCATCTAAAGCATAACTGAGAGATGCTGCAATATTCAAGGTTTCGTAATGAATTATATTCTACAAACTTCTTGATAACTCACATGTAAAAGTATTGACTGTGACAGAAAGCTTGAGATGAAAATATGCATCAATTCACTATCTCGAGATCACTATGGGACCAATTCCCTAAAGAAGAATGTACCACAAGATATCTTGACCAACTCACAGTTTTAATACATCAAAATTCCCTCCAAGTATTGATCCAACACGTTTCAAGTGCCTACAATATAAAAAAAATGCAAAACTAAGAATGCGAAGTTCAGAACTTAATCTTTGTTGTGAGTAAGATGCATCATAACTGAGAAAAAATTCCTCTATTTTATATCATCGATTTGATCATGGAAAGATTCCAAAATCTTCTAATTATGCTTTATTACAATCATCCTTTGAATGATGTTTATCTGTGTTCTTGTGAAAATGCTAGTATATTACCTTTGTTAAACAAGCAAAAGCAATGAACAAACATCCTGCCAAGGAAATTATGATGGAAAAGAATAAAGAACAAAATGAAAAGAAGTGCAGCATAAGGAAAGTTCGATATTCCTTTTTTATTTTGTTTGGTTGTTGGGAGAGGGGATAAAGGTCTTCAAAGGTGAGCTGGATCAGAAATCTATAATGAATTGATTTGAAACTAAAAGTGGATGTGTTCATCACAGCTACAAGGGCAAGACATGCCCACACTACACCTAATAGAGTCAGAACTTCGATGATATGCATTGGAAAAAATAACATGATTATGCACAATGGTCCCAAGAGTAACTTTGAATAATCCAAAGTAGGATGAGTAGAATCAGATGATGACACCATTTTTTTATTTATCAGAACCATGCAGTGGACAGGTATTTTAAAACTTTACTAAGCTTAAAAAATTGAGATATTATATTGCTGGAAGGATAGTAAGAATGAATTTAGAAACCTTATGCTTGGTTTGCATTGCATCAACCATCTACACTGACAAAGTTGAAACTCTAGGCTCTAGCTGATTAGTTAAGAGGTGACATCCCACACAGTTAAGTATTCAGTTTCCTGGGATTTTATATTCAAGCTAGGTCTCTCCACCCATTTCTAATTAATATCATGTTTAATACAGTATAACAGCCCACGAGTGTTTTGTCCTTCCTGCATAATCCCATGCAAGGTTGACAAGCCCTTCTAAGTTTGTTCACATGCATGCCTCTGTTGAGCAACATGTGAGGGAAGTGATAATTTATCCCGCATCTTTTAAAAATTGGGCTTCCTATGGTCTTCTATTGCCAATTGTTTTAGGCATGAGGCTTAACAATTGAAAACCAACAATAAATTTTTTTTATCCTTTGTGCAACTCCACTTAGGCCCATCATAGTAAACCATAATGATAGAAGAACTCGATAGAATTTTCTATGAAAAACCATTTTCATCAAACAACTCATAGCTCAAAATGAAGATTGCCTTTATTACTTAAATCAGCTCAAAACATCCAGGCTCGCCTGCCCCCCCCCCCAACAAAAACAAAACCAACACACACACACATAAGAAAATTAAACTTGAATAAAATTTGTCGCACTTTAATTTGAGAAAGAAGGTTTTATTATCGAAATATCTCATTATAGATGATATCACAAATCTCAGAAACCATAAAATAGTAAGTATTTATATTATGTTTTGAAACAAAAAGTTCTGAAAGTCAACGTACCGCCTGGGTGTAAATGACACTTTCCCATTTAGAATGCATCCATTGCTGCAAATTGGTTATCAAATACACCATAGAAGAACTGGCAGAATTTGATCCTGAAACTATGATATGCAAGATATCAAAAACCATTTGATGCATTAGAACAACTACATAGGAACACAAGAAAAGGTAACACGTAGTAATCTTCTTTGTTGCTCTGTCTTATCAAAAACCATAAGGACTTCTGTCCCCACTGGTGAAAGCAAGAGAATTATTAGAGCTCCCAAAGTTTGGGGGAAGTTGTACAGCAAGTGCAAAGTGATAGAACACAAATGGTTATTTATTCCTTAATAAAAAAAAGAGGGAAGAGGAAAGAAGACCACCAAGGAACAATGAAAGAAAGCAAGGCAGCTTAGAATAGTAAAAAGAACAATAGAAAGTAATTTACAATAAAACTTATAGGTCTTATCAAAAAAATAAATAAAACTTATAGGTAACACATTCATCATACTATTATTTTAAGTTCCTTTGTGCAGAATCCAATTTTCACAAATTTAGTTTTCGACAAGAAGTGTTATAAATAGAGCAGAGGCCTCACTTGGACAAACACCAACGTTTAGTTGCTACTAAGGTTAAACATGAATTCTTCAGTTTTAAAATACAAATAATATTATAGGAAAAATAGCTCATGAAAATGATTTTCAAGTTTAACAACATTCAAACTAGCATTAATGAAAATTCTAGACACATTGTGAAAATGTAATAATGCCTATAGAAGATTGCACAATCATTGAAAGAAACGTATCCTGAAAGATACACAGTTCAATAATCTGCAGAACTTTAACTACTGGAACACCTTCTAAATCAAATTTTCATTCATTCAAACTTTATGTTGCTCGTCTATCTCATAATATTTGTTGTAGTAGTCAACACTGTTGATTTTATCAGAAACATTAAACTTTATGTTGCTCATCTATCGCATAATATGTCGAACAATTTTTAATAAAGTTCAAGAAGATGAATTTTGTTTTCCACCAAATTTTCAAGCTTCCTTCTAAGCTCTAAGATACAGCTACAAGATTTTCAAACCAAATTTCTATGAAAACAGTTCCTGCTGTTCCAACAAGCTATAAATTCAAAGAAAAAGAATGTACAATTCTAAAGACAGAAAAGTTCTAAAAATCTAAAACAATAGTATGGACGCAGTCCAAGGAAAATATTACCAATAAGCATATGATCTATCATAGAATGCTTAAGTGACCAGACAAAAGAATAGTTCTAGGCTGCTTTCCCAACAAAGAATAAAAAAAATAACCACAGTAAATACCGTAGAAGAAAACGTACCATTTCTCTATCTGTCAAACTTCATATAGCAGGTTCATTCCATGAGAAAGAGAAACTCAAATTAGCTAAGAAAATTAATAGTGATTAACAGATACAATTTCATATAGAAGGTTCATTCCACGAACATCATAGTGCCACTGATAATTAACAACAATCAGAAAATCTTACACTATCTACTAGGTGGAACCTGAATCAATATCTAAGATGTTGTACAACCAACACCCTAGGTTGAACATGTATATATAGTTAAGAAGAGCATAAGACAACTTTTTATTGTTAGTCTGTAAAACATTCAGGCAGTGACAAACAAAGCTACATAAGTTTTAACACGAAGTTATAAGTCAACCTTTACTCACTAAAATAAATATCATACAAAGACACTCCCAAGGTCCCAAATCTTTTGCAAAGCCTAAATTTTCCTTCGTAACATTACTTTATCACTTTGTCTTATGAACAGGTACCCTCACAGTATATGCTTTGCTTGTTCACCATGTCTTTTATGATTCTCTAGCTGTCAACAGAAAACTCAACTTACACGGGAAGATACAGATATTGACTTGCACCGCTGACCAACTTTACTTTAGGGTATTGTATTCCTCTATTTCAAATGGTGGCTATTATCCCAATCAAAGTGCTTACATATCAAATTGTTCAAGGTGGGTTCTCTGATTCAACAATTCTTTTCGCAGTAAGGAGATTTATCATAACTGAAAAAGAGGAAAGAAGATAGAAATAGAATAGAAGTAATTTTCGTAACAAGAATGATTCCAAATATGCAAATAATCTGAATGAAAGAAATTCAACAAAAAAAAAATCCAAACATGTTTTCTTACCTATAAACACATGCAAGTAAAACAGACAAATAAAGGATCATTTCGACTAGCCAAAAGAAACAAAAAAAGAAAAACACATCTGGTAAATGGGTCTATTATATTTCTGTAAAAAAACAAAGTTAGAAAATTTGAGTAAGACAACTAAACCGAAAAACTAGCACATGGGACAGATTCCTATTTCGATCATCCTATATATGGCTGTATTAAAGGGAATTGAAATTGTCACGTCAAACATTATTAATCTTCATCCACTTGTCCACCCAGATTATGCTTAAATTAAAATAAATTGGGTCTAATCAAAAGCCAAGCATAAGAATTGATACTGTGGCTAGAAAGATACCTTGGATAAAACATGATCAGCCATAAGAAGAATAATGTTTCAAGCCAAATATCTTGGATATTCTGTTGAGGTTTCTGTGTTCTTGTGTTTGTCCAGTTTTTTAGGTCCTGGTCTTACTGCTGCAGGTCGTTCTATGTTTTTAAGTTTTATGTCAAGCTGTCTATGACTACGAATTGGTTGTACGTTATGTTTCAGGGTAATAAAATTCAGAGGTGCTCTTGTCCTCCTTCCAATGTCCTTCATGTTACTGATATAACATGAAGGATATGAAGGGGGTTTTAATTAGGCCTAACTTCTATCAAAAAAAAATTAGAACAGAGAAGATAGTTGCCTAAATAAAAGCTGTTCCCCAGGTTATGGACTAGATAAATAAATCTTTCTCCACCAATAAAAAATTAAATCTGCTTGCAATAAATAAATTCATCTTGACAATCACTTTAAAATTTCATGATGAGATGGAGATTTGAAAGATCAAAACCATAGATTATATTTAATTTCTTCCAAAATAATCAAAAATGTAAATTAGAAAGTTACATCTGGACTATATGCAGGATCAAGAGTATACTGCTGGTTAATATAAGTTCACTATCGTTTGGAATGTTGTATAATGCAATATCCGAGTTAATGGAAATTATGACTCAGAGATTACAAATGAGATCAGTCACACTAGAAAGGAAGCACAAAATAGTGAAATACCGACAAAACCGTGAAAACTATATATTTAATTGGAGATAACGTAAAAGAAAAAAACAAAAAGATGAAACTTCTGAATTAAAACTATCTACAACCAAACTAAGAACGCTAAGTGGATTTATTGCGCGGGAGACTTACAATAATTAGAATTGGAATTAAAGCTTGCTCTACATTAGATTCTCCTTGTTGAACTTTTGAATTAGAATTAAAGCTGCAATAATTGTCGACTTTTTCCCCATTTCACTTAGAAAAGCCGATAAAAGCGTAACTTGTTAAATGGAACATATATACAGATGCAAAAACAAAAATGATCATGGTCCTGTCATTCCAAGAGACAGAAGACATCAAAATCCACTATATTACAGAGAAAGTGAGAAATACCCTCTGATGGCTTATAAGATGACATTAAAACAGCAGTCCATTTATAGATAACATGGCCTCTATAACCTCCATGAAAGTTCCTACCCGTCCCTAAATTTATATTTATAAATAATAAAACAAACAAATAAATATTTTGATTTAATCAAATAAGTTGCAGAATTCCACTAATAAAAATTGAATTAGAAGGCTCTCTTTGCTTAATCAACTAATTGAATGATTAATCGTGGAAGAAATAAATAACAAACATGAAATGACTTCCATTATCGGATTTCAAATCCATTTCATAATCTTAAACTAAACATTCTTAATTATAAGGATTCCACTTGGAAACTCCAAACCGATTTCAAAAAAAACAACTCCAGAGTTTAAAGGTTCATAATCATAGAGGAGAAGTAAGGACAGAAGAGAAAACCTCCAAACAGCGGAGGTCGCCATTAGAAGCACTCCACTTGGAAACAGCTAGGAAACCTCCAATGAACACCTTCAAAAACGAAAACATATCAGCAAACTGAAATTGAAAACAAATAACAGAGTATACGGCGGGAACGTATCAGGATTAAATGGGAAAGGCAGTCCAGTATGATAGTTGATGATTCAAGGTCAAAGGGCCGATATCTCGATTTTACAATGGTGAAATTCCTTTATTAGTCCATGTATTATATGTATATTATGAATTTAGTAATTTCATTTTAATTTGGATACTCGTGTATTTTTTTTAAATTTTAAATTTCAATTTTGACAAACTGTAATCATAAATTTTATGTTTTTATATTTTTATTATGTATAAATTGTATTATTTTTATTTTTTATTTGTTTGACCTTTTATAATTCATATAGTATAGTATGTTCTCTTTTTTATAATAAGTCCATATAATACATTTTTTCACAGGAAGACATTAGTACACTTTTTGAAATTATTATATTATATTATATTATATGATTATTATTTGATCTAAGAACGTTTTTATAAGTAATGGTTAAATTTGTTTTTAAATAATGTAAGATTATTCGTTAATAAATTACAAAATAAATGTCCAAATAATGTCAATTTTTACTAATGGTGCTTAAATTTTATTTTGGATGATCCATGTGTCTAACATTACAAACGTTATCATTTTAGATGTTCGGGCCGTAAACGCTGTTAATTTTCTCTCTTAAGTGACACGTGTTGAGCTCTGATAATTTTAAAATTTTTATTTAAAATTAAAAAGTTACAAATATAATTTTATTTAAAAGAAAAAACCCAAAACTCTAGAGAATATTAAAAAAGGAATCGAACTTTGAAAACATTTATTTCAATCTCTATACCTGCATTGGCCACCTCCGTTCGCCGTCATTGTCGTCGACGAATCACTAGCCTACCGAATCGACACCAATGATCCAGCCACTCGAAGCCTCCCTAATCGATGATTTAACTTGACGAACACGACAACTTAAATTGTGAAATTGAAGCATCCGACGACTCCGACAACAACCACGATGACATGGACAAGGGTGACTAACAATGAAGATAACAAGGATGCGTTGGCGATCCTTGTTGTCTTCATTGTGGTCGATAGGTAGGTTAGGGTTGGGGATTTAGGGGGATTGTGGGCTTTTTTGTATTTATAAAAAAGTTTTTTTATAAATTTGATATTTTTAGGGATCCATGTGCCTAACATTCTAAACATTACCACTTTAAGTCTCGGGCCATAAACGTCGTTAATTTTCTCTCTTAAGTAACACGTGTCAAAATCTAGTAATTTTGAAACTTTTTATTTAAAATTAAAAACTTAAAAATATAATTTTATTTAAAAGAAAAACCCAAAACTCTAGAAAATCTTAAAAAATAATCAAAACTTTGAAAACATTTATTTCAATCTTTATACCCATACAGATCACCTTTGTTTGCCGCAATTGTCATCGACAAACCTCCAGCTGACCGAACCGCCACTAATAACCCAGCCACCCGAAGCCTCTCTAATCGATGATTTAACTTGAAAACTCGACGATTTAAATTGTGAAATTGAAGCATCCGACGACTCTGACAACAACCACGATGGCATGGGTAAAGACGTCTAACAATGAAGATAACAAGTCAGCGTCGACGACTGTGACCGGAATGGAAGTTAGGGTTAGGGTTAGGGATTTAGGATTTAGGATTTTTTTTTGGTATTTTTGAAAAAAATGGATTTTTTTTAAAATATAATATTTTTAATTTAAAAAATTATCAGAGCTTGACACACATCACTTAACTGACCTTTTTAATGATCATCAATCTCGGAAACTTAAAATTGTAACATTTGCAACGTTAGACACTTAGATCATTCAAGAAATAGTTTAGGCAACTATTCGTGAAAATATGTATAATTTAGACCTTTATTTTATAATTAAGCCTAAAATAAATCATGTGTATATAATTATTTATATGTTTTATATTAGGTAGTATTTGTTCACTATTTATGAAAACATTCCCTTTTTGACTTTATGATGCATTTAGGAAAATATTCCCTTTTTCCGTTGAAATCGTTAATGAGTTCACCATTTATGTATTTTGATAAATTAAGATTATATTGATTGAATTTTAACGCTTTGGTAAATGATGAACGACTGTTGAGATAAAAGACGAGCTTTTTGAAGCGACATTCGCACTGGCTACAGTTGGAGAAGAATGCGCAATATCCCTAGGTGGAGGATCAATAGCCAATAACATGAGCAAGCAAAATCAACAGAAGCAGTCAAAAAGGCGATTTGACCAAACTGACACTGTTTAACCGAATATCTCCCTTTTTAGCACCGTTTGACATATATTTCCCGAAGTGGCACTGATAGAGAAGCAGTGGCGGATTGATGAACGTTCCTCTTGTTGAAGAATCAAACCTAGAAAAGATCTAGACTTGATGAAGAACAATAAGGGATGAATGGGAAAGGTGGCGGTAATAGATAGGGTTTTTTAGGGTTTTTGTGTGTGCTGGAAACAAGATAAGAAATAAGATTAAAACAATATAAAGAAAAGCTAAAGGAATTGTAAATAAAATAAGATAACCAAGAAATCAAAAGATCTCCCTTATGAAGGTGAACGGTAAAGATGATTGATGACGTGGATGGATATGTGGAAAGTCGATAGATAATGTCCTATCGAGCCCTCCTAGTCTCAATGAAAAGGAAAATACGATAATATGGCTCTAACCAACCCTCCTAGTCGCGATGAAAAGGCAAATTCGAGTGTGAAGATTAATCTCCCTCACAAGAACTTGAAAGAACTCAAGGAGAAGAAGCTTCGAAGGCACAAAGCAATCAGCACTTGCAAAAACGAACTCTCGTTGTATTATTAATCAAATAAATCTTAATTACAAAGTTGAATGAAGCCTCCTTTATATAGGGGCTGAGTTCTAAAGGTCTTAAATAACTAATGAATAAAATAATAATAAACTAAACATGTCTTAACTCTAATTCCTAATAAAATAATAATAACTAAAAATAATATTTTAACCCAACCTTAATTCCTAATAAAATAATAAATCTAATCCAAAAAGATAATGCATCATCCTATATTAAGTTATATTACAAATAATCAATAAAAATATTGAAAATTCGTAATATTTACAAAATCCCGTATATGATTTTCTGCATGCACCATCTTCAGTAAAATAGACATATCTTGAGTTCCCGATATCGGATTGATGCGATTCAAGAACCGTTGGAAAGATAAGAGACAGAAGGTCGTATATCCAGATGACATATTGACTAAATAATATTAGGATCCCATTCAAAAAGTCATCGTAAGTCTGCTTCTGTTCTGAACTTCTTTTCCAATGCTTGGACGAGTGGATCATTTGGAAGAGTTATTACTTCTTCCTTTGATGTGAGCCTTGTGATACATGTATCATCCTCCATTTCTTCAAAAAGATTCGACCTCGAATCTGAAACATTAAAGGGGGCAACATTAGAATCGTTTAATGATTCATTCACATTATACTTACCGAATAGATATGCTTTGAATCTTCGAGACTTTGTTCTTCCAATAGGTTCGAGTAGAAACATTAGTCCAAATAAGCATATATTATGGACTCTGGTGCATGTATCATTCCCCCACTCCTCAAAAGGAATCGTCATCGAATCTGAAAATCCAAGAGAAAGAGACTTAGATGTGTTGGAAGGAAAACTTGTGAAACATTTACCAGGATCAATGTGATGTGTCTTTATGTGTTTCAGTCGAGGTTTCTTCTTTGTAGAAACTGATTTCTTGTAGTCTTGAAATCCTCTTTTGCATATAAGTCTTGTAATCTGATGTTTAGGTTGAAATTCAACATGGTGTCGACCATTGTTTGCTTTCTGTATGATTGCTTCAGATAATTTCTCCATGGTTTTATTTGTGTGTGGTGAGAATGAGTGTTTAAAAACCATGTCAACTGGTTTGTTAAAGTAATCCATTAAGTCTCCTAAGTGTGGTTCATGAATTAATAATTCTCAGCAGGAGATTTATGGATTGTAGAACCTATTTAGTTGGCAAGGAAACTCATATACAAGATAAAACTCATTAAAAGTACTTTTAAAAGTATGGGTAGAAATATCAGAAATATTCGAGTATCGTGATATACATCTTTTATATGTTCAATTCTTGGAATAGTAGCATGCTTAAGAGTATACCTTCGTGGTAGTGCATCGTCTAATGTGTTTTGCTTACCTCAGTCAGCTACGCACTTAAAGGAGTTGTGTTTAGTATGGATGACAACTTCACGAGCCTTACCTTGTAAGAATGAGAAGAAGTATGTTGCAATGTCATTAAAATGAGTAATAAAATATTTACCTTTGGACTCCCGTAAATCGTGACTCTTCATTGATATGGCATAGTGATTAGGGCTTTCAGGTGGTAACCCGTTAGAAGGGTCACTTAATATTATTCGACAACTCTTGGCTATGGAAGATGGTATGGGCCAGTCTCGTGTTGCTTTTACTATTTCATCATTAACATGGATTTCCTGTGCACGAACTATAAAGCCTGTAGAGTTGTTCAAATCATGTTTCGTCATTAAGATGGCGTCACGACTAAGGCTTTCCTGGATGTAGCCTTTTTGTAACAAATCCAACTCTTTGGTTTCTTCGAGATTGTATGTTTGACGAGGTATGATGGAACCTTGAATTAGATTGGTTTGGCATTGTTTTCCTCTTTTTAGTGTTAGTTCGTTAGGTATATCATCTAACACTTCTCGAAAATCCTGTAAAAGAGATGAAAACACACTAGGCAAATCCTTGTTAATGTTAGAAATCGAAATAATTGATTCCCTAAAGCGAACAAGGATGCAAGGTTATTTGTAAAGAAGGTTCTCTCTCAATTCTTTTGTGCTTATACATAGATTTTGAGTCACTCTTTTCTTCTCACATTTAGGTTCACTTACCTCCCATGAGTCATTATTCTTTTGGCTTTATTAACTAGTGACCTCTTTTGCTTTTGCCTCTTTCTCAACTTTTTCTTTTTTTGCTTTCCCTACCTCCTCACAAACTATCATTTGATCTTTAGGGACTGGAAGTGTGTCATTCTTTGCTGGTCGTTCTTTCTCCTTGTCAGGTTTGTCATCTCTTGGCTTTTCTAGAGAAGATAGAGTAGAAGTTGAGGAAGGATTTGAAGGATTACCTTGGTAAGAGGATGAAGTACCTTGGTAATGTTCACTAAATCGAAATCTTCTTTGGATTTGTGTTTCGATTGTCATTGTTTTCTTTAGTGCGTCTTCAAGGTTTTCGTACCCTTGTAGATCAAGAAGATCAATAATGTTTGAGTTTAAGCCTATGATGAATCTTGACACGGTGACCTCTTTTTTTCCGGTTATGTTAGCCCTACTGAGTAAGAACTGCATCTCCTTATAGTACTCTTCAACTGAACTTCTACCTTGTCGAAGTCAGTCTAGTCTTAGTTTAACTTATCGTGTATAATGTGTCGGTAGGAATCGCTTTCTCATAGTTTGTTTGAGGTCGGTCCAAGAAGTGATTAATGGAATTTGGAAGTTCTGGATATTTTTCCTTGTTTGCATCCACCAAGTTCTAGCATATCCTTCGAATTGTGTGGTGATGAGGTTAACTTGTTTAGCTTGGGGGCAGTCATGGTATGCGAACATGAGATCAACTTTTCCTTCCCATTCGATGTACCTGTCTGGATCATTGTCTCCTTTGAAAGAAGATATCGTGAACTTTGGTTTTGCAAAGAGTTCAAGTGCTTGAAAACGTGGTTGTTCTCGCCCGGGTACCAAAAGTTCAGTATTGTTTGGTCTTGGATTCTGGTTTGGTAGATCCAGTTGTGGTTTTTGTCGTTCTCTCACGATTTCATCAAATATTTCAACTTGAGTCGTGAGTCGGGCAAGTGCGGCTAAGATAACCGTTAGTGTCTTGTTGTTATTGTCGTCCATCCTGAAATCATAACACTCAAAAGAAAATTTTAAAGTAAAATAAAAATAAAATGATGAAATTCAACAAAGCAAGAAACCTCACAAGTCACTGCAAGAAAGTAACACAACGAGAGGCAAGTAAGCCGATCTTGTACTCTTTAAAACTCACTTTACCAAGTAGTCTTCCACGGTTTATATCGGAGCTTGATTACTAGCAAAGGCAATAAGAAAAAACTTAAAAGTTCTAAGAGACCAAACAAGGGTTAGACTCTAAGAGAACGATAATGCAAAGAAGGAAGAAGTATGCAAACTCTTTAGTCCTACTAACACAAGAAAGATAATGTGTTAGATAATGCACAAGAACAATAAAAAGAAAAAAAAAAGAACTTAAAGTACTAAGAGTCAAAGAAAAAAAAAGAACCAACCCAGAAACCTGGAAAACGCTGGATCAACTTGAGCAACATTTTTTAGGGGGTTATCGATGTCTAAAATTTTTGGGAAAATTCTTGAATGTCTTTCGATGCGTCAAGAAACCACCTGTAAAATTTCAGAACCAAATACCTTCAGTAGTATCCAGTGGACTCTGTTGAATGGTGAGTCCTCAAACAATATGTTTTTCTTGATCACTTTGTTCGGAGGTGTTCTTGATCTCCAAATATTCTGATTTTTTTTGTAAATGATCTTCAATATATGAAGTTGCAATCTGGAAATTTTCACCACGAAATTCCTCTTGTAGAATTTTCAAGAAATTCGACAAGATCCTAGATCGAATATGCCGATGAAACTTGAAGAACGTATTTGAAGGCTCTAATAAACTACGATTTGGATGAATTTCGGACTGGAGATTTATATTAGAATGAATATGATATCTGGAGAAAATCAGTCCTAAATACCTTCGTTTGCAATTTTTTTGAAATTTTGGCTTTTTTTGGCTTTTTTGTTTTTTTAATAGCAAACTAACAAGAATGATTTGAATCTAAGTTAAAATTAAATAAAAAGAATCTGAAACGATTAATCTTCTCTGGACTAGCTCCGTTGGGATACCTTGACGGTTTTGTGTGCAAGAACAAGCAAGATTGCTTGTTTCTTTCCAAGAACCGGCCCAAATCTGATACCAATTGATAGGGAAGCGGTGGCGGATTGATGAACGTTGCTCTTGTTGAATAATCAAACCTAGAAAAGATCTAGACTCGATGAAGAACAATAAGGGATGAATGGGGAAGGTGGCGATAATAGATAGGGTTCTTTAGGGTTTTCTTTTGGTACTGGAAACAAGATAAGAAATAAGATTAAAACAAGATAAAGAAAAGATAAAGGAATTGTAAATAAAATAAGATAACCAAGAAATCAAAAGATCTCCCTTATGAATGTGAACGATAAAGATGATTGATGACGTGGATGGATATGTGGAAAGTCAATGGATAATGTCCTATCGAGCCCTCCTAGTCGCAATGAAAAGGAAAACACGATAATATGACTCTAACCAACCCTTCTAGTCACGATGAAAAGGCAAATTAGAGTGTGAAGATTAATCTCCCTCACAAGAACTTGAAAGAACTCAAGGAGAAGAAGCTTCGAAGGCACAAAGCAATCAACACTTGCAAAAACGAACTCTCGTTGTATTATTAATCAAAGAAATCTTAATTAAAAAGTTGAATTAAGCCTCCTTTATATAGGGGTTGAGTTCTAAAGGTCCTAAATAACTAATGAATAAAATAATAACAAACTAAACATGTCTTAACTCTAATTCCTAATAAAATAATAATAACTAAAAATAATATTTTAACCCAACATCAATTCCTAATAAAATAATAAATCTAATCCTAAAAGATAATGCATCATCCTATATTAAGTTATATTACAAATAATCAATAAAAATATTGAAAATTCGTAATATTTATAAAAATCCCGTATAGGATTTTCTGCATGCACCGTCTTCAGTAAAATAGCCATATCTTGAGTTCCCGATATCGGATTGATGTGATTCAAGAACCGTTGGAAAGATAAGAGACAGAAGGTCGTATCTCCAGATGACATCTTGACTAAATAAGATCAGGATACCATTCAAAAAGTCATCGTAAGTCTGCTTCTGTTCTGAACTTCTTTTCCAATGCTTGGACGAGTGGATCATTTGGAAGAGTTATTACTTCTTCCTTTGATGTGAGCCTTGTGATGCATGTATCAGGTACCCTTTCGGATGAGGTGGTGAAAGGCGCATCCCCGGGGACACGCTTTACCTGATTTTACGCTGAGTTGGATGCCAAGTGTGAAAGGCACATCCCTGGGGACGCGCCTGTCATTAAATGTCTTAAATGCCCATCCGATTTTTCCCCAACTACCCCTCCTCCTCCCCCTATATAAACCCTCTCATTCTTCAAACCAAAATCATCTTCTCCTCTCTTATATAACTCAAATTCTCCAAATCTTTGAGTTTTAAATTTCTTATTAGTGGTAAGAAATTTATTTTTAAATTAGTATTTTTTTAAAATAGTTATTATATTTTATATTAATATAATTATATAAATAATTTTTTATTAGAATAATATTTATATAATTATTATTTATTTAAATTAATTAATTATTTATTTTTTGCTAATTACTTTTTTTGTCTACAGTTATAATGGAAAGTGAAATGCTGTTGCGATTGGATGCTGACCATATCTCCAGACATTTTAGCAATATGATAATATTTTTTATAATTAATGTTAATATTTATTATTATGTTTAATTTAAATTTATTATGAATTTATATTAATTTTTATTTTTTATAATGCATATTATTTAGAATACTGATCGTATTTTAGAGACATTTATTAAAAATCCACGTATACCGACACCGGAACGTATTTTGCCATATTTGGTTTCTGTCGGGTTCGGATATATTGCAACAATTATTGGCGGTTGCAAACTAGAACCTGTCCTACTTTCTACATTGATTGAGAGGTGGAGGCCCGAGACACACACTTTTCACCTTCCATGTGGAGAGGCTATAATTACATTGGAGGATGTCTCTATGCATCTGGGGTTTCCCGTCGACGAAAATGTGATGTGTGGTATGGTGGATGGTGATTGGCAGTCAATGTGCATGGATTATCTTGGAGCTGCTCCGCCAGAGTTTAATGGAGGTAGAATAGATTTATCTTGGTTGAAAGCTAATTTTGAGGTTTTAAATGAAAATGCTTCAGAGGATTAAGCAAAGGCATGTGCTCGGGCATATATTCTACGAATAATTGGAGGAATATTGATGCCCGACAAATCTCGCAACCAGGTGCATTGTATGTGGTTGTGGCATCTGATAGATTTTGATGAAGCTGAAAGATATAGTTGGGGCGCTGCAGTTTTGGCATTTCTCTTTAGAGAAATGTGTCGGACGACGAATTATAAGAAAACTGCTATCAGTGGATGTCTCATGCTTCTGCAATCATGGGCGTGGTTCCGCATGCCTTTCTTATACCCGATCGTGAATGAACCATACGTATTCCCCTTATTATTGAGGTAATTTTCGAACTAAATTTTGATTTAAATATTTTTAATTAAATATGGTGATATTTAGTTTATATTATATTTCATAGGTGGTCGATGAAAAGAAAGAACCATAGAAGTATACCTACTGGGTTAGAGGAAATTCGTTTACTTATTGATACAAAAGTTGGGTCTGAGGTATGTTTTTACATCTGTTTAAATATTAATATTTTAATTTAAAATGCTAGATATAATTAGAATATTTTATTTATTTGAATTGTATATTTATATTTCAGTTTCAATGGATACCTTATGCGAGCGATGAAGTGAAGGCTTGCATCCCACCCCACCTTAGTGGGTCATTAGAGGTTTGGATGTCGGTTATACCTCTTATATGTTATGCTATTATTGAGTGGCATATAGTTGATTGCGTGCTCCGTCAGTATGGTTGTACGCAATATATTCCTAGAGCACCTAGGAATTTAGACGGCGTGCATAACATAGATAGACGAGGGAAGAAAGAGGTTAATTGGGTGGTGAGACACAGAGATTGAATTCAGCTTTGGCAGAACCAGTATGCACAGTTGGCCCCTCGACAATATTACGCTGAAACTGGTCATATGGTTACGGATATCAATATGGACTGGTTTAATGAAAATGGGAAGTCGTTTCTACTTTTGACGGAAGCACGAGGGGTTAGTATTCTTAGACGCCGAGAAAGATGTCAATCGTCTCAATATCATCGTCCCCCAATGCGTGGATGGAGAGAAGGTGCTACCGGTTCTGCATCAGTCCCACCACAACATCCTTATCTACCGATGCCGCAGGGGTACATGCCCAGCCCTCCACTTCAGATGCCATATTCTCAGGGGTATATGCCAAGCCCACCAGTTCATATGTCATCTCCGCAGGGTTACATTCCTAGCCCGCCAGGTTACATGCCTAGCCCGCAGGGTTTTATACCATATGCGGAGAGCGGTGGGATTATTACTAGCACTCTTTCAGTGTCGTTATTTTATACAGGCCCTTCACCCCCTTCAGCGTCATCTGCGCCAAATGAAGAAAATGCCGATAATGATGATAGTGAAGATGAGGAGACTGAATAACAAGTTCCACGAAGAAATCCTCCGCGAAATAGATAACCACCGCCATGTGGAACTCATTCGAGAATACGACATCGGTGATCCAGTTATATTTTAATGTTATTTAAATAGTTATATTTCAGAAATTTATGTAATTTGGTTATGTTATTTAAATGTTTCATGGTTGTTATTGCCAATATTTTTAATGTTATTTTTTATTCAAATTTAACATTAAATGTTTATTAAATGTTTTTAAAATACAAATTATAGTATTCGAAATTTAAAATTAAAATACAAATAATATTATTCAAAATTCAAAATTTAAATATAAAATATTATAGTATTCAAATTTAACATTAAATTCAACTAATATTCCATATTGCTCATTCCATACAATTTCAATGTCACAATTAACTTATCACTTCACATTTATTCAATTTATCCATAACATTTTATCTAATTTATTCAAACTTCACATAACGTTTTAATTTAAGTTATGAACTTAAATTTATCTATATGTATAATTTTATCCTTAACTTGCTGAACTTCAAAAAGAAGTTAAATTTTGGTTATAATTTACCTAATTTCACCATCTATCTATAGTTCCGCGGGAACGCGCTTTAAAGTCCCCTAAGAAATAGTAGGTATTGACATGAATAGTTCCCAGGGGACATAAGTGACATAATAGGGCAATGATAACATATTCTCTGACAAAATAATAGAAGATGCTCCCCGGGAACGCGCCTTCACGGTCCCCTAAGGAATAATAGGTATTGACATGGATAGTTCCCGGGGGACATAAGTGACATAATAGGGCAATGATAACATATTCTCTGACAAAATAATGGAAGGCGCGCCCCCGGGAACTCGCCTTCACGGTCCTCTAAGGAATAATAAGTATTGACATAAATAGTTCTCGGGGGACATAAGTGACATAATAGGGCAATTGTAACATATTCTCTGACAAAATAATAGAAGGCGCGCCCCCGGGAACGCGCCTTCACGGTCCCCTAAGGAATAATAGGTATTGACATGAATAGTTTATGGGGGACATAAGTGACATAATAGGGCAATGATAACATATTCTCTGACAAAATAATGGAAGGCGTGCCCCCGGGAACTCGCCTTCACGGTCCTCTAAGGAATAATAAGTATTGACATAAATAGTTCTCGGGGGACATAAGTGACATAATAGGGCAATTGTAACATATTCTCTGACAAAATAATGGAAGGCGCGCCCCCGGGAATGCGCATTCACGGTCCCCTAAGGAATAATAGGTATTGACATGGATAGTTCCTGGGGGACATAAGTGACATAATAGGGCAATGATAACATATTCTCTGACAAAATAATGGAAGGCGTGCCCCCGGGAACGCGCCTTCACGGTCCTCTAAGGAATAATAAGTATTGACATGAATAGTTCTCGGGGGACATAAGTGACATAATAGGGCAATTGTAACATATTCTCTGACAAAAAATAGAAGGCGCACCCCGGGAACGCGCCTTCACGGTCCCCTAAGGAATAATAGGTATTGACATGAATAGTTTCTGGGGGACATAAGTGACATAATAGGCAATGATAACATATTCTCTGACAAAATAATGGAAGGCGCGCCCCAGGGAACTCGCCTTCACGGTCCTCTAAGGAATAATAAGTTGACATAATAGTTCTCGGGGACATAAGTGACATAATAGGGCAATTGTAACATATTCTTTGACAAAATAATGGAAGGCGCGCCCCCGGGAATGCGCATTCATGGTCCCCTAAGGAATAATAGGTATTGACATGGATAGTTCCCGGGGGACATAAGTGACATAATAGGGCAATGATAACATATTCTCTGACAAAATAATGGAAGGCGTGCCCCCGGGAACGCGCCTTCACGGTCCTCTAAGGAATAATAAGTATTGATATGAATAGTTCTCGGGGGATATAAGTGACATAATAGGGCAATTGTAACATATTCTCTAACAAAATAATGGAAGGCGCGCCCCCGGGAACGCGCCTTCACGGTCCCCTAAGGAATAATAGGTATTGACATGAATAGTTTCCAGGGGACATAAGTGACATAATAGGGCAATGATAACATATTCTCTGACAAAATAATGGAAGGCGCGCCCACGGGAACGCGCCTTCACTGTCCCCTAAGGAATAATAGGTATTGACATGAATAGTTTCCGGGGGACATAAGTGACATAATAGGGCAATAATAACATATTCTCTGAATAAATAATGGAAGGCGTGCCCCCGTGATACATGCATCACAAGGCTCACATCAAAGGAAGAAGTAATAACTCTTCCAAATGATCCACTCGTCCAAGCATTGGAAAAGAAGATCAGAACAAAAACAGACATACGATGACTTTTTGAATGGGATCCTGATCTTATTTAGTCAATATGTCTTCTGGAGATACGACCATATGTCTCTTATCTTTCCAACGGTTCTTTAATCGCATCAATCCGATATCAGGAACTCAAGATATGGCTATTTTACTGAAGACGGTGCATGTAGAAAATCCTATACGGGATTAAAACGGGATTTTGTAAATATTACGAATTTTCAATATTTTTATTGATTATTTGTAATATAACTTAATATAGGATGATGCATTATCTTTTAGAATTAGATTTATTCTTTTATTAGGAATTAAGGTTGGGTTAAAAATATTATCTTTAGTTATTATTATTTTATTAGGAATTAGAGTTAAGATATATTTAGTTTATTATTATTTTATTCATTAGTTATTTAGGACCTTTATAACTCAGCCCCTATATAAAGGAGGCTTCATTAAACTTTATAATACAAGATTTATTTGATTAATAATACAACGAGAGTTCGTTTTTGCAAGTGCTGATTGCCTTGTGCCTTCGAAGCTTCTTCTCCTTGAGTTCTTTCAAGTTCTTGTGAGGGAGATTAATCTTCACACTCCAATTTGCCTTTTCATCGCGACTAGGAGGGTTGGTTAGAGCCATATTATCGTGTTTGCCTTTTCATTGCGACTAGGAGGGCTCGATAGGACATTATCCATCGATTTTCCACATATCCATCCACGTCATCAATCATCTTTATCGTTCACCTTCATAAGGGAGATCTTTTGATTTCTTGGTTATCTTGTTTTATTTGCAATTCCTTTATCTTTTCTTTATCTTTTTTTAATCTTATTTCTTATCTTGTTTCCAGTACCAAAAAGAAACCCTAAAGAACCCTATCTATTGCTGCCACATTCCCCATTCATCCCTTATTATTCTTCATCGAGTCTTAGACATTTTCTAGGTTTGATTCTTCAACAAGATCAACGTTCATTAACCCACCGCCGCTTCCCTATCACCCCGAGAACGCGTCTTCATGGTCCCCTAAGGAGTAATAGGTATTGACATGAATAGTTCCCGGGGGACATAAGTGACATAATAGGGTAATGATAATATATTCTTTGACAAAATAATGGAAGACGCGCCCCCAGGAACGTGCCTTCACGGTCCTCTAAGAAATAATATGTATTGACATGAATAGTTCTCGGGGGACATAAGTGACACAATAGGGCAATGATAATATATTCTCTGACAAAATAATAGAAGGCACGCCCCCGGGAACACGCCTTCACGATCCCCTAAGAAATAATAAGTATTGACATGAATAGTTCCCAAGGGATATAAGTGGCATAATAGGGCAATGATAACATATTATCTGACAAAATAATGGAAGGCGCGCCCCCAGGAACGCGCCTTCACGTGAATAGTACCTCGGTTATAGACACTATTATATGCAATGTATTATAAACTTTCAAAACAAACTTCAGTTCACAAGCTTTCAAATTCTCAAACTCTAAATTTCTCAAAAATCTCAATCCTCTATTCTCTGAAGAGTTATATTTCTGTTGTTGTTTTGTATGATGGAGAAATTAAGGAAGCTGAAGAGGGGGTTGTTTTTTAGTCAGATCATTATATCCCCTTAACCTTGAAGAGAAACATCACTCTTGAGGAGTTAGTCACAAAAATTTCGTTAAAAAATCGTGTAGTAGGCCGGAGAAGACTATCTTCACTTCAGTACAGATTTCCTACTGAACTTTTTCCGCTCACGTATACATCATTTCAGCTTTCAAACGATAATGATGTTTCTATGATGGTTGATGCTCATATGGGAAGCTTATAATCTCTTATTGAAATGTATGCCACTTTTATTGAGGTTTGTGCTTCTCGTGGTCTCTCATATTCCTCTTACTTTGGCATTGTATATCAAGTTGATAGATTGACACAACTGATCTGTAATGATTTCACATCATTAATGGCGGATCCAACGCCAGATGCCATGCCATCAAGTTCAATGGGAAGGCAATCATCTGCAATTGTTTATGATCTCAACCCATGTGTTTTCATCAATAATCCATATGGCAACATCTCTTCTACTTCAAGGGGCAGACATTCATCTACCAATGTTTTCGACTTACATATGAAAATGCCAACGAGACGACAGTCTATTCACATCCCACATGATACAATGGCCTCAAGTTCAAGGGGAGGACACACAAGCGGGAACTTATTTGACCTCAACATTGGATTATCAGATGAACCCTTATCTCCACCAGAAGAACCTCTTCGGGAGCCAGGTGCAGATGGTGCTGAAACGGGATTATTCGTTGAACTTGACTCACCACAGTTTAACGTACATTCTGATGACGACGAGGATGATGTTTCGATAAATACAACACCAGCCGAACTTCCTGCACATATGTATGGGGCTGATTATGATGCAATGTATGAGCTTGAATTTTTGGATCTTCCTGATGTTGGCAAATATGGACTTCAATCGACAGTCAATGACGGTGATTTACATATTGGAATGGAGTTCGCATCGAAAGAGGAAGCAATGATGGCAATAAAGAGTTACAATATTCGTAACTCAATTCAGTCCCGAGTTGATTGATCTAACACAAAGAAATATGTCTGCTACTGCATCCAACGTGACAACAGATGTCAATGGATGATTCGTGTATCAAAGAGGAAGAGGAAGAACAACTTATGGGAACTAACCAGATACAACAGTCCTCATACGTGTTGTGCAAGAGGTATAAACCAGGATCATACCAACTTGGACTCCAACATTATTTGCCAAGCAATCATGCCCATTGTGAAGCAAAGCTCTCATATAGTTGTTGCAGTGTTGATTTATGCTATACAGTCACAATATGAGTACACTGTCTCATATAAAAAAGCTTGGTTGGCAAAACTGAATGCCATTTGCAAACTTTATGGCGAATGAGATTCATCTTACAATGAGATGCCCAGTTGGTTTCATGTTGTGCAAAGACTCAATCCCATGACAATTGTTGAGTTCGAAACTCAACATCATTACGTGAATGATCGAGTGGTTCGCGATTGCTGCCAATTTTATCGTGTCTTTTGGACTTACCCTCAGTGTATTAATGCAGTCAAGTACTGTAAACCAGTTGTCCAAATTGATGGTACTTTCTTGTATGAGAAATACAAGCAAGTTTTATTATTGGCTGTGGTCCAAGATAGAAACCACAATATTCTTCCCGTTGCGTTTGCCCTCGTTCAAGGAGAAGACACTGAGTCTTGGGCTTTTTTCCTTAAAAATTTACGTTTACATGTTGTCACCAGGGAACGAGTATGCATTATTTCAGACCGAGGAGCCGGGATAAAAGCAACAATGGACTCTTTGGGTACAATGTATAGACCTCCACATGTTCAACATCGTTATTGTGTTCGTCATATTGCTGCAAATTATTACGCAAAATACAAGATGAACGTCAATTAGTCGTGCGGATGGGTATGTTACTTTTCCCCAATTTTTCTATCATTTTCGTATTACTTATTTATACTTCATATTAACTATTATATATTCCTATTGGCTTAGGTTACGAACTCTTACCTCAAAGGTTTGAGTCGATACTACAAGAGTTGTTTGGCAAAAATAAGAAGGGGTGCGAGTACATTATGGACATCAGCAAAGAAATGTGGACAAATGTGTATGACGGGGGTATCGCTATGGTCATATGACAACAAACTTGGCTGAAGCAATAAATTCAACCTTAAAGGGGCGCGTCATTTACCAGTCACGACGTTGGTCAAAACGACTTATTTTCGTTTGGGTCAACTCTTTGCAAAGCTCGGTGGACAAGCTCTTACTTGGATGCAAAACGACCATATTTACCACCCAAGACTAGTAACTGATTTATAGAAAAAAAATGGATGCATCAAATGGGATGTTGGTTACAAATTTTTCTCGCACCTGTGAATTGTTTCGTGTAACCGAAATGCCACGTCCGTTGCAAGGGATTGAAGCTAACTCTTTCAGAGTTAATATGCATAAGAGGTGGTGCGATTGTGGTTTCTTTCAAGAACTCAAATATCCATGTTCTCATGTCATTGCAACTTGCTCACATTCGCATTTGGACTACAAAAATTATGTTGATCTCGTATACCAACTTTCACAAGTATTCAAGGTATATGAATTTGAGTTTCCGCCCATAGGAAACGAAAGAGACCCATATGAGATTCAAATTTGGCTTACAATTGTACCAGATCCATTGCTATTGAGGGACTCAGGTCGTCCAAAATCTACTAGAATACATTGTGATATGGATATTCAGGAGAAGTCAACAGAACAAAAAACGATGTGGGCATTGTAGAAACATCGGACACAATAGAAAAAAATGTCCAGCTCTATTATCATCACATAACCGTTAACCCTTATGTAACCTAATATTCTATTTAAATGAATGTTTTTGTTTCTAATATTTAAATGTAATTGCATTTTCTATAATTTCTCAATATATAATAATACTAACAGATTAAATGTGTAATTATACTAATTTTATTAACTTACGCATCAATATTTTGGTTAAATAATAATAACAGATGACTAGATTAATAATATTTAAATAATTAAGTGATAAAATTAATAGATCGATAATCAAAATAAAAAATAATAATATAACCATACGTGTAATATAATAATTTTATAAATTTTTCATATAACTACAATAAAATAAAAACTAGTTTTCATTTATCGTTCTATCTGATTAATGTGGATAATACACTCCACCTTTAACACACATTAAAAAAATACATTCGATAATTATTAAATTATAACCGAAACAATTTACATAATATATTACTAATTTATAATAACAATAAAAATAAAATTTTTATTATTAAAAAAATACCACCGTGGCAATCGAATCAACAAAACCACGTGAAGACGTGTCCCCGGGGATGCGCCTTTCACACGTGACATACAACTCAGCGTAAAACCAGGTAAAGCGCGTTCCCGGGGATGCGTCTTTCGTCACCTCAGCCGAAAGGATGCTACTTCGAGAAATATAAGTCAAACAGTGTTAAAAAGTGAGATATTCGATTAAACGGTATCAGTTTGGTCAAATCGCCAGTCAAAAACCACACCTGTTTGGATTAGTAATTAATGATACCATGTTACAATTAGGGAGGGGTATAGAACCCAAATATGATGTATTCTGATTTGATCAGATTATTTCAGATTAGATTTAAAAAAATTGGAGTTTAGTCAGATCAGATCGTTTTTTTAAAGGTGATGTTCGAGTCGGGTCGAATTCAGGTTTAGGGTGAAAATACCCGACCCGACTCAACCCATGAAAAAAATATGATTTTACATTATATATTTATAAATAATTACAATAATACCCCTCTATATTTTTTTCTTCAATTAAATCATTATTTTTATTGAATAAAATAAATATTTTATTATTATTTTAGGTTAGGTCAAATTGGATTTGTATTTTATCTCAAAAAATTAGGTCGAGTTCGGATCGAGCGGATGATATATATTTTTTGGATCAGGTCAGGTCGAATGAAGGATGTGAAATTTTTGAGTCGGCCCGGGTTGGCCGAAACCCGACTCATACCCAACCCATGCCCATCCCTAATTACAATTCACCAATTATGAGGATTACAATTCACCAATTATGAGGAAAGAGAGGCAACACTCTCTACATTTTATTGAATAAATTTTGTAACATCTCATTAGAAACCAATCAGCCATGAATCTGTATACAAAATGATAGAGGCTAGTTATGAGATGAGAATTGTCTAACAGGAAGTCCTAACATTTTTAACAACTTATGACAAACAGGATAACCGATGTCTAACGATCTAATTGCATCCACATACTCTACATTCATAACATCACAAACATTATTATATTGTAATCATTTTAAACTAATAAAGAAACATTCATGATGTTTGTCAATTATAATAGAGAACTTAATGTGAGAACACCAATAGTTTAGATATTTATTTTTACACTAAGTCTATTATTTATAATAATTAATAATTATTCTATTATTGATTATATTAGGGTAGATAAAATTCTTTTATTATTTTATTTAAATTTAAAATATTTTAAAAAATTAACACTAATTTGTTATCATTCAATCCAGCATATGATTGCTGGTGATCAAATAACTGTCTCTGTACAAATAAAAGGTTTATACATTATTCAACCCACATTTGAAGGTAACATCAAATACACCGGAAGGGCAGAAACTTTTGACTCTGTTTCACATTGAGATGAAACTAACCTGCTTTTCTTTCTGTTGCAGTCATGAAATAAAGTGTGTTATGATAGCCACAGAGTAGACGAGATTCAGGCCCTATCTCCACTTATGTACCAAAGGATTATAGCCAAAACCCACTAGGACCACTCTATGCAATTCACACTACTACTAGACCACACCACTTCTGCCTTCTACCCACATTTGAAGGTAACATCAAATACACCGGAAGGGCAGAAACTTTTGACTCTGTTTCACATTGAGATGAAACTAACCTGCTTTTCTTTCTGTTGCAGTCATGAAATAAAGTGTGTTATGACCACAGAGTAGACGAGATTCAGGCCTATCTCCACTTATGTACCAAAGGATTATAGCCAAAACCCACTAGGACCACTCTATGCAATTCACACTACTACTAGACCACACCACTTCTGCCTTCTTCAGACGGTCAGATATCCGTGCCCAGCTAGTAGCTGCTGCATTGATACACAAAGGGCTAAATGAAGGTAGAAGATAATTTTGAGCACAGTTTAAAATTCCAAGCATGCTAAACTCTGGGCATCGAAAAGGACTATACTATCTAATGCACATTGGTATCGCAGGAAGAAAACAAAATCTAGCAACCTTCCCCTAAGGACAGCCCTAGAAAAAACTAGGTCTTCGTAGGAGTTAGGGTAGCCTTTAACAGTACTATCCAATCTCCAAAGATTGAGCATGCTTTGGGTCAGACTCAGAGCAAAGAGAAGCGATAACCATTATGCTGTTAACACACACCTCTGGTGTTTTTACAGCTCTGTCATCGTCTTCCCTTCTCTATCTCACATGCATTTTTCTCTTATCGTCCTTTTTAGCTTCTTGGTAATTACGTAGGCCACTGTATCACTTATCTGTTTTCGCCTGTGCATTAAAATCACCAGCAACATGAATTGACAACTGAGCTTTGAAACAAAGCTTATGCTCGTGCCCGAGTAGTCCAAAACAAACGCCTTGAAATTCTCAAAGGAGAAATGAGTTACTACTACTAGCATGAATTATTTAGTTTTTGAAATGGGTCCCAATAATTGCATTTTCAGTGCCCTTTCTGTCCCTAATGAGTGATGAGGAACACTCAAAATTTTAATAAGAAGCTTAGGTTTCCTGCTACAGTATTGGCGGGCAGAGATGAGAGAGCCCATAAGCCCCCACCTGCCATGCAGCCCTATCTTACCACCTGTTACTTTAGCCTCCTATGATACATCTATATCCATAGCCCTTTTGTTACCTCTTCTTTCTCTCTTAGCTGTCCTCATGATCCTTGCTTACTGTTGCCACAGGTGTCTTCATGATCCTCTCTCCAAAGGTTCAAGATCCATCTACTTTTTTTTCTTTCATGTTAATATCAACGGCGTCGTTATATTAACAACCTCGTTAATTATTTTTGTTCAGAAACAACTTATATATAAGATTAATTAGAAAAATAGTTTTTTAAATCATTCACATATGATATCTCGCAATTTGTTAAAAGTGAGATCAAATATAGTATTTTATCAAAAGTAAATTTTATGTATTTATTTATTTTATCTAATATTACATTACTTAATTTAAAAAATTGATAGGTTTCTTACCATATGCGATGTCTATTAAACATGTTTTATAAAACATGAAATAATCTTAAGCAAACTGTTTAGAAAGTATTTTTTAACTAATCTAATATGAGAGTTATATATTTTTCAATAAAAATAGTTAAAAGGATTTTTTTAATATAATAACGCCAATATCAACCCCCACCCCAAACAGTTTTCAACCCTTATAAATAAGTGCATAATCCCGCAGCTGTATCATCATAACCTTTCTTTGGTTTTTTACCTCACTGCCTGCTCTGGGTATTCTTCGATAATTAGAAATGGTTAGTTTCATCTGTCTTATTGCCTCGATATTAAAATTATTGTTCATGACCTTTTTTTTTTATATTTCTGTCCATTTCATATACCCTACAATTCCTTTTCCGTCTGTTGGAAACTATTTGACTCCCTTAGAGCTCTTCGGGTTTTCTTCTTTTCTATGTAAACAATCCCTTTATTGGTGTTCTGCAACTCCATTAGCGAATATGAATCCTTTGTAAATATGTGGATTGAAGAATATCCAGCAGGTTTCCATAGATTCTTAGCTCTTACAGTTAAAATATGCAGTTGGAAGTTGGAACATGTACTTACGATTCAAGTCTCGAAGTGGAAAAAGTGAAGCTGCCAGCATGATCTATCTTGGGTTAATTTGAGATGCCGACGCTATTATTGGTAACCCTAGCTAGGTCATGCTCTGGCAGCCTCACTCCTTCCCATTTGTGACCCAAAAAGTTCCAAAAAAACTCACTCAAATGATAAGACGAGCAGAACGGTAAGTTCATAATACATTTGCATGCAAGTATGTTCCTTTAATCCTTTGGCTTTGCGTTCTTTGATGTCGATGTTCAAGCATTTGTTTTCCAACATTTTCCTTCAGTTTTTGCGCTTACCCAGCTGATGATCGTGTGTATTAATCGCAGCTATTGACTCATAATATTTGTCCAGGGAAATTGTCTTTGCTGTGTGAAAATTATTGAACTTATATAATCCAAGCCTCGTGGGTCAAGTAACAATGTTATGTTTGTAGTTGGACTCTTATTGCACTGTAAATCATTTGTTTATGATATTTATGTTATTAAGTAGGTAGGATTTCACGTTGCTTTTACTGTACATATATATTTTTTAAATTAAAAATTTAATGACCAATTGTAAATATGGTGTTCTCGTTGTTTATACTTAAAAATTTTAAATTTGTTTGATTTGAACTTGCAGTAAATCGTTGTTTTATTATCTTTAATTTTTTTTTATTTAAGAAAATTAGTGAACATTGTATATTAATAATTTGATATAAAAAAATTAGTGAACACCGTAGATGTCATATTTTCAATTAAACTGTGTAATATTTTGAAAAAAGTATGATTTACAGTACCTACGTAAATTATCCTCAAATATATTTTACAAGTAAATAAAGGTAAATGAAAGAAATAGCAGCCAAGTGGCACTATTTCAGATGACACCTCTGAGTAGGGTAAGTACAAATTTTAAAAAATATATTTTGAAAACATATATAATTACTCGAAAAGGATTAATATTCATATAATATAACTGAAAATCATACAATTCCATCTTGTTATATTTTTTAAAAATATTAGTCTATGAGCTGTTAATAGGATAAATATAAATTAAACTTTTATTATTAATTTTCGATTATTAGAATTTAGGTTAATGCATTGATATTAAATACTAAAGAATTTATATATTTAAGTTTAAAAATTGAAATTATTTCTAATTTATAGTTTGCCGAAAGCAATTGTAAATTAAACATTGAAATGAAATTTAAATACTGAATGTATATTTACCTTTATGAAATTTTAGCATGAACCCTGAAGTTTCAAAAATTTATTCTTTATTATCGAGTTATTTAATATATTTCCAATCGTATATTATTATAGTTTAAATTAAACAAAAAGAATAAACTATTTTTAAAAAAAATAATTTTTCTGTTAAACTATTACGTTTTTGAACTATTTTCTTGTCAAATTAAATCGTACTTTTTTTTCTTTAACCCCTAAAATATATTTTAGGATTTAAAATAATTAACTATAATAATTGAAGTATTTAAAGTAAAAAAAACAGTTTAAATATTTACTCTTTCTTGGGTCTTATATTTTTTAATGTTTGATTGATTGATTATTAACGTTTCAATTTCAATTTAAAATTATTTAGTGATATTGTGGATAAATTTATCTCACGAATCAGATATTATTTCTCTCCAATAATTTCAAGTTGAAAAGTAGTTCAAAAAACATGTAGTTTTAATGTACAATAGTCTTTGTATATGATTAAAAAATTTATTATTAGAATGTTAATATTTTTTTAATATTTTTGATAACGTATAATATTTTTATCATAAATATTATTATTTTTATTAAAAATATTAAATATTTTAGATAACATATAATATTAATATTTTTAATAGAAAAAAATAATATTTTAATTAAATATTTTATTAAAAATATTAAAAAAATATTAACATTTTTAATAACGTTTCTTTTTAATTGTAAATTAATATTGTCGTACTTTAAATGTCCTCACTAAAAACATGTAGGCAAAAGGATACTTTCTCTTATGTTTTCTTTCACGAATATGGAAATAAAAAAAAATACGATTGTTGTGATATAGTGAGTCATGATTTGTTAACACCCCATTTGAGCCAAGTTATAAGGAGCTTTTCCTTTGGAATATGATAATCTGTTTCGGATAGCTTTAAATTAGGTGACGAACGCTGGCACGCTTCTATTGGCTTCTACTGCATAAACCCACCAAAAGGATCAAAACGGAATATCAAAATCACGTACGTTTGTATATGATTTATTTGGTAAATAATTTAATATATTTAAATAAAATTTTGTATGATAAATATTATTTAAATAAAATTATTTATCCGAGCTATTAAAATTAGTTGTACGATACAAATCGAAACTCTAGAATCAGGAGAACCAGGAGAGGAAAAAAGGTTTATGTACATTTGCAATCTTAATCTCTTTTATGGATTATCCTCTTCTGTATCAATGCTTTATGCTTAATCAAATATCACGCCTGTGAAAACATTCCTTTTTAAAATTCTTTTTAATAATTACCCGACAACAATTAGATGCAAAACAGGATCAAGCTTTCCGACAATTGACAAATGGCATCTCGTGTTTTTTTATTGCTATTTATTATTGTTCAGGATAGATGCTCGAAAGGAAGGGGAGAAGAAGGTACCCGTTAAAGCAGTCAGTGAAGATTCCATCGAGTGGGAAAAGGGGACGATAGTCACGTGATATTGATATTAAAAAAAAATTAACCGTCCATATTCCCATATGTAATGGGGTAAGGAGAGGTAGGATATTAGGTTGCCTTCAACGCCAGGTTGGGTGTAGTTTCCGTGAAAGTCCGATAGTTAGAATTATGAATTACACACTATGATACTCGATCCCACGACCACAAGATTAAGAGATTTGCGCTCTTACCAACTGAGCTGGATTATTGATATTGATATTGTTAATGATTATTGTCATTGATGATCATGTATAACTGTAGCGTTATATTTGATTAAAATTATTATTTAACAATTTCGAAATGTTAATTTTTTTTATTATTTACAACTTCAATAAATTATATTTAACTAATATATCTAAATATACATTTTATTAATATTAATCATTTAAAATATTTAAAATAATTATAATCGTTTAAAAGGTATCCACCCAAAGTAAATGAAAGATAATTTTTGTTTGTTGTCTTTTATTTCTAAGACTTCGCCTTGATTAATCTATATTGAACTGGATCGTGCATCTGACTTTGGTAGTGAGTCTCTCAACGGAATTTTTTTGCATACATAAGGGCTATAATGAAATATAAATGTCTGGAGGGGGTTAAAGAGTGTTTCTTTTTTTTCTTTCGACTAATTTGTAACTGCATTATTACTTAAGGGACTATAGAGTAAATTTTATTACTTATTTAAAATAAATTATAATTTTAATGAGATAAAAATAACACAATTGTGTTAATATTTGATGTTATGATGATTTACAATTTTATATGTTAATGAAATAGGGTAATGTTACATCATTGAAAAAAAAATTAATATATTTTTCAGAGATTATGTCAATATTTTAACTAAGAGGGGCTATAATGAAATAAAAATGTTTGGAGGGGTTTAAAGCGTGTTTCTTTTTCTCTTTGGACTAATTTGTAACTGCATTATTTCTTAAGGGACTATATACTAACTTTTTTACTTTAGGGGTCCAGGTCATTGTCACTCTTTAATCACATTTCTGTTTCTTATGATGGGTTATCACGTCATTTATTATACTTTATATATATTTATATATATCCCGATAAGTTATGAATACTTTTTAAATATTATAAAGGGTATGATTTGCTTGATTTTTTAAAATAATAAATATATTTTATAAACATAAATGTTTGAATTTAAATCTTCTAATTAGAATAATATTTTTTATTTTTAAAGTCAATCAATAAATTCAAATTAAAAATAAAATAAATATAAATAATTAACAATAATTAAAATTTAAGTTTTTTCTTTATTGAACAGAAACCAATTTATCGCATTGACTAAAATAATCGTTATTATTTCTAGAGATCATAAATTCGAGCACAACGATTATAATAAAATGATTGAATATATTATTAATCATTTTAGTTTAATAAAAAAACATTTTTATTTATTGATTGAACTTAAAATGAGAGACCCGCATAAAGTTATAGTCATCCTCTTGCCCACAGAGCAAGTAAGTTTAGAACTTGTCATAAGCTTTGTGTCTGAATGGTATTGGAGTGGCCATCATAATATTCATTTTGTCTCACTTTGGACCACTCCCCATTTCCCACCCAATCCATTACTAATTTTTTTTTCTATCCCTTGAGCGTTTGTGTTCATCAGAAAACACTCCGATCCCTCTCTATATATTGTCCTCTTCTCAACCCCATCCTTATAATTCCAAGGGCAAACATATCACAAGTTAGCTAAATCTCTCCATCTTTCTCTCTCGAGGATCACAAGGAGCTAACCTCCAGTTCGACGATTTACGTGCACGGGCGAGCAGTTGAAGCTGCCAGCATGATCTAAACTTCCCTTCACCTTCGAAGGGTGGATCGGATCATGTGGTAGCTTCACCTGCTGCCGGTGTCACGAGCCTGCTCTTCACCTGCATTAAGATAATTGCAGGTTAAAGCAAGATTTCCCGTGCACTCTTTTTGTTTGTTTGTTTACGTTTGGGTATCTGAAATTTGTTGAGGGAATCTCTGGATTCTCAAAAGCATCAATGAAGTTACTGTTAGGGTTTTCAATGACAATTTCTGTCGTCTCTAAAACACAGTTTCTTTTTTCTGCTTTTGAGAATTGAGACCCCATCTTATCCCTTCACGCATAGCGTAAAGCCTCTGAATTTTTTAAAACTATTTTCATTGGCTGCTTTACCATTGTCTTATGTGTTTTTTAGGGTGTCTGATTTGATAAATCACAGGAATTCCTGGCTTGCCAACACATCGTTTTTGGGGGAGAAATAATTTTATGGTCACGTCATTTCTATTAATTTTAAAATAATTTTTAAAAAATATTTATTTTTTATTATGTTCGGGGGTTATTGTATATCGTTGGCCTCTATGATAGAATCAATCGGGGGTTTGAGAGGCTGTGATTTACCCTGTGACAGATGTCAACGGTTCGATTCTGCTTATCTCTAATTCGTGAATTTAGTCGAAACAAAACTATATGATCAAATTTTCTGATTCAGTAGTTCGATCTATGATTTATCATTCATGAATGTTGATAAGATCCTTCATTTCATTACAGGATATTTTTGGTTATTCACGGTAATCACCACATGACTTGGATATATATTGGCAGATACAACCAAAATTCTTCATAATAAATTGGATATTGAAAACTATACTTAATTGACTAACGATTTAGTTCAACCATTATAATTTTATAAGTTATAATTTATATACATTAATACGTGAATTTTCGTCTTAAGTTATTTTTTAGAGAAAAAACTAATTTTATTAAAAAAATAAATATATCAAATTACAATAAAGATTTACAATCTCAATCGTAAATTAAGCTATAAACTAATTTTCTATAATCATTGAAACAAAACTATCAATTTAAGATCACGTAAGGATCATACAATGAAAGATTAAATTTAACCAATAAACTCGAACAAATATAGATACAAATAGATCTGATCACATATGCAAACGAACCACAAAAGGGGATAAACCATTAAAAGTCCACTGACAAACCGTAAATCATACTCGAGCGATGTGAAAAACTATTCATGAACACAAATCAGATATTCAAATCCAATCCAAAAGTAAAACAAGGAAAAACAACAAGATATCAGAATAAACGTAATTCTAATCAGTCATGACAATCGACCCTTAAAGACTATCAATACATTCACAATAATATAACATGATAATATATTGATAATTACTTTTATCATAATTCAAGTCTTATCATAATTCAAAATATATATCCGAGACGATATAAATATTTATCAATAAGAGAATCTATTTGAGGGTTTAAAACTTTAAAGAGACGACAATAGATTTAATTATAAACAAAAGAAAATAATTTATAATAAGATAAACAAATACGGTGTCAGAGCAAATAAACTCATTTATCATTTTTATAGTTACATTATATATTTTGTTGTGACATAATTTATCTCATATTTTATAGTGAATTATCATATCTTATTTGTTTAAAAATTTATCACAACTCACAAGTCAATTAATATTCTAACTTTAAAAATCTATCTCAATTTAAAACGACAAGGTAGCTTCCAGTATTATTTTCTAAAGCAAGCGTGTCATTTATTTTATTAAAAAAATTTCGATAGTTTTTTATTTATGAAAAATATAACTATATAAAAAGTGTTGTTTATTCATGGTTTTTAAAACCGGACCGGTTAGCGAACCAGTCATGTTATCGGTTCACTGGTTCAATCGGTCGAACCGGTCCGATCGGTCGGAAGAACCGGACGACGTCATAATTATTTAAAAATTTAAATAAAAATACCAAAAATATTTAATAAAAAATAATTTTTTATATTACAATTTATATTTAAAGTGAGTCATAACATATATAAGTTAAAAACCATAAAATCAAGTGAAATAAAATGATTCAAATTAACTACAACATAATATTTAAGGTAAAACATATTAAATAATGAATATAATTATATAACTATAATTAAAAAATAAATTTGAGGCTAAAAAAATCATAAAAAATGATATTGTTTGGTTTAATTTTTTTTAAAAAAACAATCTCACATGGCTAAGAAACATAGAAGATCATTCCAACTAACTTATATAAATAATAGAGGTAATTTGGCATTCAAAATCATGGAACCTTTTGGTAAGCATTGAGTGAACTATTCTTTCACTTCAATCAAGCTCGAATTTTAGGCTTCAATCGAGCTTCTAATTTTTTTTTGAGTTCAAGCCTTTTCGAGTTCAAGTTTCAATATTATATTTCGAGTTAAACTTCATAATTTTTAGCTCGTGAGTTTGAATCGAGTTGAGCTTACTTTTAAATTTTTCAAGTTCGAGTCGAGCTCAGCAATACTCGAGTTCGACTTGGCTCGTTTAACAAACGACGTCGTTTGGTTTAATTTAAAAAAAATGGCGGTTTTTTCCGGTTTTTAGTCGGTCCGGTTTGAACGGTTTAGCGGTTCTGGCCGGTTCACTAGTAATGATTCAACCGGTCTAGATTGAACAAGACTAGGCAACGATTCCCGATTGAACCGACCGATCCGATCCAATCCGATTTTCAAAACAATGTGTTTATTTAGCTTTAACCTAATTATTTCTCTCAATATTCACGTGACATTTTCGTTTCTTCATTTGTTATTTTTGTTAAGCCAGCCGTGACACTAATTTTATTATTGGTTGCGATTGCAGTGATTATTATTTTTCTTGTTCTTTTTCATATTAGGTCTTTGTTTTTTTCACTTTTAAATAAGAATCTTTGTTTTTGTGACACACTTTTATCTGCTCTTATGGCACGTTTTTTTTCTCTGCTATTGTGACACATTCCTCATGGTTTTCGGTAATTTTTTTTCGTAAACTTCTGCGACTGTATTAGTGCTTCCACAAAGATCCTTACGGCATTTGTTTTCTGATTGGCTTGTCGATGGGCACGTATTATGAGATTCTCTCTTTTGTAAATGGTCGTTTGCCGATATAATCATATCGTGTAGCGAAGCAGTCTGTCAAATTATTTGGTTTGCTCACCACTCTTGCATCACATCGTAAAGTGTCTCGTTTGACCAAATGAGTTTTATGAAGATTATTGGATTGTTTTGATGTTTGAAAGGTGTCATTCTCCTCGTATCTTTGGGTTTAATATTTTTATTTTATGTATGAGTTTTCAGTGATCATTGTCTCCAATTTTTTTCTTTAAATGCGTTGTAATTTTAATTCTTTTATTTTTTATTAATGAAATTCAGTTGTCATTAAATCAATCTCAATTTTTTTTCCCGAAAGTAGTTGTTAAATCCTTTCTATACTCGTATCATCAAATATCAAAATTCAAGTTCTATGTCTCTTATCACCTCTAAATATAAAACCATAATTATGAGAATTTCTAAGATTAATAAAATATAATGGATAATGTGTTGAAAAAAAATTGGTTATATAGAGTGTATGAAAAAATATTTTTTTCAAATAAAATATTTGTTATATTACACTTTGAAAGTCGTATGAAGCATACGTTGATTTTTGAAATTTATTTGGATTACATGACGTCTTTTTTATGTTTCATACATGCACAATATCAGACACAATAAGTGACATTCTAAAAAATATCAGATGATTTAAACGTCTTCAAAAAATTATTGTATAAGACGACTTTCGATAAGTATTGTAATAAACGTTCTATTTAAAAATAAATATTTTTCTTTACACTATCCCAAAAAAATGAACGGTTAACTATTTTTTCATACCATGGAAGCACGGTTTTATAGGGTTTTTTTTTATATAAAAGATGTATTTATTATTTAAATTATTAGTTTTGATCTATTTTAATATTTAACTTTTATTTTTTTAAAATTATACTTAATACTTAGTTCTATTTCATTTTAGTACTCAATCCTTAAAAACTTAACGGACGGGTTGATGGGGTATAGTTCCGATGGACGGACGAACAATTCAAACGGTAGATCATGAGAGAATGACGAGTTGACCAACATAGTTTCAGGCCTATTGGACGACAGACGACAAAGATCGAAGGATAAATAAGTCAAAGAGTATATCGTCGATTTGGGGAGGTTTGAAGCATTTTTTGATGAAATTAGGGTCATAATCATGTTCAGCGGTCGAAAGGGTGTGGACTAGAAAGTTTGGGTTTCATCAGTCGACGATACGACTATCGATGACTATAGACGCAACGGCCAGTGAGCCCACCTGTTAAGTTTTTTAATGACGGGGAATTAAAATAAAACAAAAACTAACATTAGGTATGATTTTAAAAAAATTAAAGTTTAAATACTAAAATGAATCAAGCTGATAGTTTAAGTACTAAATGCGTAATTTACCATTTTTCAAAAAGAAGTAGAAAAACTTTTGATTGCGTAGGGGATGGGATGCATGAGAAATTGTGGAAGCTGGACAGTCGACACCTGGACTGCTTGTTTTGAAGCTTCATTTGGGCAAGAATCGTATGCCCACTTTTATAAGATTCTATGATTGACCACCAAATCTCTTAACTGTTGACCTCATCTGATTCTATCTTTACCTTATCTTCGTTTAGCATGTCTTTTATGGGAAATATTTAGGGATGACAATCTAATTCGAATTCAACATGTTATTACTTGATATAATTTGACAGAATCAATTTTTCATATAAAAATATTATTATAAGAAATAATTAATTTTTTATATAAAATTTTCGAGTCGAATCAGATTCCATTGAAGGGTACATATTTTTAGATTAAGTTAGATTAACCAAAACCCGCCCCTAACCAAACCCGTTGCCATCCCTAGAAATATTCCATCTTATGTGTAAATTGTAACCCTACTCCATCTCTTTGCGTTTGGATCATTCTTCTATTTTATGTCTTTCCTTCTTTCTAGAGTCCATAACTATCTAAAAGAAAATATATTTTTTCAAATAACTTTAGATGATTATAAGGTATTATATATTAAAAAAAGTTAACCATTAACAATATATAAACACAATTACTTAAACTCATAGCTTTTAAAGAAAACAACATTAAAGAAAAATGTTTTTACGTGTAATAGGTAAGGACTAGATTATGATTTTATAAGTAAATTTACTATTTTTTAATTTTGATTTCGGAGCATTTTTGAAATTATAAATATGATAAAATTTTAATTCTAAAATTTTATATTTTTTGATTAAAATTTAAGATTATATATGAAAATATTTTTCCTATAATAATTTTGTACATAATTAATTTAAATCAATCAAATAAATTAAATTTAAAAACTGTGAAAGAGAAGGATACAAGTTCAGAGACCTAAAGCCCAAAACGAATATTAGGCCGATAAACTATTCAAAGATTGAAACCGTAAAAGGCCAAGTCTATCACGTACCAAGCGCATAGTTTACCCATTTATGGTAAGCTAAGTATTTAATATCTAAAATATGAGTTTTGATTCGTTTTAATATTTAAATTTTTATATTTTTAAAATTATATCTAATGTTTAATTTTTGTTTCATTTTAATACTCTATTAAAAAAACTTAACGTAAAGTTAAAAAAAATTAAAAATTTAACTATTAAAACAGATCAAAATTGATAATTTAAATACTAAATCGATATTAAAATGAACAAAAAAAAATTAAAAATTATATATAATTTTGAAAAAAAAAGTAAAAGTTGAGGTACTATCCAATATATATGTTTTTGGATTGGCGGATTGGGGAAAATTAAAAAACAGGTACTACAACCTTAGGCGATGAACTTGCATGCAAAAAGCTAAGCATAAGCAAGCAGCCTGGGCTGCTAATTCTCTTTCACATTAACCGGTAATTATCGCCGCCTTCTTCGAGTTGTAGCTGGAGTTACCTCGTATTGCGATTCGCCCCTATCTGTTGCCCATCTTCATTTCTCAGTAACTTTTTCCAGTATCAATTCGGTCGATATTTGCTTTCTGACTGGTAAATAGACATCATTTTTGTTGCATGTTTAAGTGTTTTAGCTGAATATCAATCATTTTCTTTTTCTCCTGAGGAAAAAAAACAAAGTCTTGAATGTAAATTTTGGTTTCTCGTAAATATTCTTGAAACGCTACATTATTTAGGTGTATTTTTGTAGAGTTATACGTAGGACACTCATCACCTATTATTTTAGAGAATATTGGTTGCCTGTTGCTCGCGATGGTGTTTGGCGAGTGAATCTGTGTTTTTTTGTTTGCACTAGTAGTTCACTAATTGGAAAATTGTTCTGTTGTTGGCACGGAAAATTTGATGGGAGATATCTTTAAAATTTTGGGCTCCTTTGAAGTCTATTGGCTGTGTTTAGAACTCTACTTTCTTTTAATGAATTGTGCTTGAAGCTCGTGAACATTCATATGTGAGAATGGAGTCAATATTTTATAACCCTCATATATACTTGTTATGCATTAGATAGTTTATGTACTAACTTTGAGGTCTTATTATTCCCATTTTGTAGTTGAGGTTAGATGAGTAAGAAAAAGAATCCTTTGGTATTCTTAGATGTTTCGATTGGTGGAGATCCAGTGGAAAAAATTATTATCGGGGTAAGCTGAAAGCCAGCTGCTTGACTTTAACTATGTTTTTATATGGGATGAAATTAGAACTCACCTGCGACTAACACTCCCAAGCAAGGATAAAGTTCTTTTTCCCCCTACTCTGACAGCTATTTGCAGATGTTGTTCCCAAGACAGCTGAGAATTTCCGGGCACTCTGTACAGATATCTCTAAAAATTTTCAGTATTTAGTAAGTTGTTATATTTACAGTTGATTAGAGAGCATGGTGTAGTTCAATTGGTTGAGCTTATAATAGTTGTCATCTTTTTACAGCGTGTCGGTATTTATGAACCTGCCGTCAATTATTTTTTAATGTCTTTATAAGTTCCTTATAATGTCTCTAGTACTGTAGACTTTGTAGTCTATGGATACAAAATTTGGTAATCCTAAATATATTCTCATTGTCTGGGACAAATTGCACGAAGCATTGCTTCAAAATTTATCGTATAAACTAATTTGCCTGTATTTGCTACCAGATGGATTAACTTCACATTGTTTTTTGTTGAATTTTCTTGGCAAACAAGTATGCTAGCGTTTGATTATTCTGAACTGTGTCAAACTTTAGCTGAAAAGGTTATTGGCAAATCTACTGGGAAACCCTTGCATTATAAAGGAACCTTTTTTCACCGAATAATCAAAGGATTCATGGCCCAGGTATGTTATTCGTTCCTTCCCTTAGTCATATTAAATGGAGGAATGTTTTCTGTAAGGATTGTCTCATAATTTGCCACTAACCATTAACCATTAGAAAATGTTTTAGAGATACAAAACTTAGTATTTTCGGCTGAATTTTAACTGGTAATTAGTTTTCTCTGTAGGATGCACAGAAGAGTGAAAAGAAAGAAAATTGGAAGGGGAAAGAAGGAAGGAAAATATGCATTTATTTTTTATTCTATAGTGTGTTTGGTAGGGAAGATAGAAAAGTAGAAAGAAGTAATAATTTTCTTTACATCCATTGCTTTTTATGACCGAGAAATGATAGAATGGAAAATGAAAAATTATTTTGTTTTACCATTATACAATATATATATTGTAATTTAACATGAAAGATAAAATAAATGAATAAAAAAATATTGATAATCTTATCAATATTGTAAATGAGAGACTTGTATTTTTCTTTTTCGTTGTTGGGATTGTAAGGAGGAGCTAGTATCTATAAATTTTACCTGCAAAAGAATGTACCTGACAGTGCTAAAGTTATCAATTTATATTCTATTTTATGTTGGTTTTACAGGGTGGTGACTTTTCAATGGGAAATGGTATGCTCCCGCATTCCAATGCATGGAAACGTTATATTTGACATCTAAATTATGCCCAGACTTGTAATGAAAGACCTTTAATTGGTTGCAGGCACCGGTGGAGAAAGTATTTATGGAGGGAAGTTTTCAGGTAGGCCTTAGCATGTGAGCACTTAAATTCTCTTATAATTGATAAATTTAGAACTTAATCATCGAAGTTTATGTTTCATTGCAGATGAGAACTTTAAACTAGCACATGATGGTCCTGGCGTTCTCTCTATGGAAAACAGTGGTCAAAGCACAAATGGGTCTCAATTCTTTATTACCTTCAAGCGCCAACCCCATCTTGATGGGTATTTAATATTTGCTTATTACTTATTTATGTATTACAACTCAAAAGATTGAACTTTTCTATACTGCTTAAGCAACAAGGAATAAAAATCAGCTCAGGAGGTTGAATAAAAAAATTTGTTCAGCTTAGGCGTGTGATTTTAACATAGAATTGAGAGGTTAAGGGTTCAAGTTCCACCGGTTTAAAAGATTTTTAATGATCAAATAGTAAAATAAATCCTAAAACCATCTTTTTTCAGGTTACCAGGATTCTTTCCAGCGTCAAAACCCTGATTTCTCATTTATTTAGTGATTGGCAGGAAGCATGTTGTTTTTGGCAAGGTCATTCAGGGAATCGATGTTTTGAAGAAAATGGAGCAAGTTGGAACAGGTGATGGAAACCCTGCTCAACCTGTAAATATATGAGAGACTGGTGAATAATCTGAACGTAAAACTTCAGGGTGCTGTTGAGAAAGCTAAAGGTACTGCTGTGAAGTTTTAAACAGTAATTTGTGATTTCTGGATCAGTTGCTGGCATTTTGCTACATTGTTTTTCTTTTTCAGGGAAAGGGAAGAAATCAACAAAAGTTCTTCCGACATTTCTGATGAGCAAGTGAAGAGAAGCAGAAAGTCTTTGAAGGATAGAAGGAATAAAAGAAAAAGAAGATATTCTTTATCTGATTCCTACAGCTCCGACTCGGATTCCGATTCCTATTCTTCAGATTCAGAACTGGATGACTCTAATTCTGAATCAAGTTCCTCTAGTGATGGAAGAAGACATAAGAGGAGGATGTAAGCAAAAACAGGCATGCATAAACGTGGAAAAAAGAGAGGGTGGGCGAAGAGATGGGAAAAAAGGCCAGAAAGAAAGATCAAAACGCAAATGATATTGGTTAAAACCTGGTTTCAAGGACAGTCTGACATTTTTGCTCCTTCTTCATATTAATGTTAGTGGATAAATATTTTGATTTGTGATATTTGTTGATACTGGTTTTATTTCAGGAGTTCAGATAGTTCAACCGATAGTGAAAGTAAGAATACAAGCTCCAGCAGTGGCAGTGATGATGGGAAGGCTGGTTCTTGTCATGTTTCTGCTCGTGCCAATCGTATCTCCAAACCTGCTGAAGGTGAATGATTTGATATTTCTATCCTCAACTGTTTTAGCCTGTTATTTTCTCGTTCTTCATGCTAGCTTCCTTTTTCATTCTCGTGTACGAGGCTAATAGCAGTTGATTTTGGAATTGGCTTTAGCAAATACTGAACTTCTTTAAGTAGAGATGTTACACTTTTATAAAATTCCCTCTAGTCATTTCCACCAATCATGTAAGGTTGCATTGGCAAGTCTTCATGACATTATTTATTTGTATAGGTGACAAAAGCCATGCTTATATGGGAGGAGATAGTGAAAAGATTCTATAAGCATCTTAGTGTTGATCCTTTGGTACAAGCTAAAGGCAGGTTCTGATGCTACAAATGTAGAGAAAAAAAGTGTGCCTAGCCAACTTTCTGACCAAGATTCTAATGCAGGACTAGGAAAGGATAAGTTCAAGGTAACCAAAGAAAACTCAATTGAAGAGTTTGAAGTGCCCCAAAAAGAAACAGCTTCCCAACAACGCTCATGGCAACAAGGCTGCGAAACAACATACCTTTACAGATGGCTCGGACAGATCAAGGTTTTTATTCTTATATTGTATTTTGTTGGGTTGCTTTTAGCATTTCAATTCATGTCTGGCGAAATCTTCTTTTTGATTTTATTAACAATGTTTCTTTTACCATGAGCTTCTCATAAGTGCGACCCCAACCCGAAAACAGAGGCCAAACAGAAGTTGTAGCCAGAGCATGACTCCTCCCACGAAAGCCCTCCTCAGATATCTCACGAGCAGAACCAGAGGACTTCACATGGCCCATCGAGTAGTCCTCCAAAGAAAGCCCCTACATCTAACCAAGGTCATATTTCCTCGAGAAGTCCATTGCAAGGTGGCAAACCGAAGCGCGGAAAGAAAGGTCGTGGCTTCACTGACCGCTATTCCTTTGCACGCCGATACCGTACACCTTCTCCTGAGCATTCCCCACCAAGAGCCTACCGTTATGGTGGAAAAAATATTCCAGAAAGAAACAATGATAGGTAACCCTAGACTATAATTTGACTCGAAGGATGCTGCTGTTTTACCTTTCATAAGCTTGATAACCTCTACTTATTCTGGGTGATGATATTCTAGGCACCGAAATAATTTGACATTGAATGCTCACACTTCTAGTATTTTTGGTGTTTGAACTTGGAACCTCAAGGAATAATTACAATAGATCGCTCGGTTAGTTTTGTAGTTGGGTCATTTAAATAAGTATATTTATTGAATTAAATTTTTACAATATATGTGTATTAAATATTTTCTTTATTTTTCATATCTTTAAATATTAGATTCTTAATAATTAAATTTGGCAATGTTTATTAATAATTTGATTTTAATATTTTAATTATATAAATAAGATGACTAATTTTTTAGAATTAAACTTTGGGATAATATCTTCGAGAGGTGCATAAATTTCAAATATGGACGATAAAATAGGTTTTTTTTGCCCAGTACCCCATGCGAGTAAAAAATTTAGGGTATTGGGCCTACTTAGATTTTATTTAGTAAATTATGACATTTGCTACAGTTCGCTGGAACTTGTCTTGGAACTCGTGGTGATAAGTTTCCTCGGATATTATTTTTTTAATAGTCCCCGCGTAATAGGCTTCACGTAGGTCATTATTTAAATAGTGTTATAATGACTTGTCACGTCGAGGCGACGAGTCCATTAATATATATATATATATTTATATATATATATATATATATTAATTTTAAATAAAATTTATATATAAAAAAATTTGATAGAACTTATCACATCGAGGTATTGAGTTCCTTTGAATTAAAAAAAAGGTAGTCGTTCAACGGGCAGAGGGGCAACAACGGTCAGTGAAACTCGTCACGTTGAGGTGACGAGTTCGACCGGGGATAATTAAAAAAAATTAAATTAAAAAATAATAATTTACTTAAATTTTACGAAATACAAAGTAAATAAATAAATGTAAAGAATAAAATTTTACATGAAAATTACAAAGTAAAAATCAATTTATCTATGTCTTCTAAGTTCTTGACGATGTTGCGGAATGGTCAAATGATAACTCCACGGGGCTCGTCAGTATGTCGGGGTCGTAAGCCTTGATCATCGTCGTCGTCGTCGTCTTGCCGAGGAGGTGTACCCAACTCACTCTACGATCCAACTTCAAAAGACGGTGACGAATTTATGACATTTGACGTCATCATCGTTGTAACTGCTTCGACTTGGCTTTGGTGACCATATAGGATATGGTCTCACTCACCCGCAATCGCGTGTTCTGTCGAAGATGTTTGAGTGTACTGCGGTGCATCCTATGAACCTCCAACCCAATTAATTTAAGCCTCGTTTGAAGCTTGAAATGGAGGATAGAAACCGAAACTGGCCTGGGATGCATGATAGTACTTTTCAGCGGCAGATGCTGAAGCGAAAGTAATAGACGACGATGCTTTCTTATTGGACTTCGACTTGGCGCTTATGGCCTGATGATTTTGCCATTCTTCCCTCTCTTGTGGTGTCGTGAGATATGGTTTGTCATATTGTTCGTAAATCCAGATATAAGGAGACTGGCCAAAATTTAAGTCCAACGGTGTAATGTCCTGATAATGGGGGAGCGATAGTTCACGTTGATTCCATAGGTCAATGTAGTAAGCGTGTCACGCCGACCAATTTTCATCATGTTTCCCACGCGTATCAATTGTATGGAACGCTATCTATATCAAAACCTCTTTTTGTAGGAACCGGCTGGTGCGCCACAAATTACCGCATCACTCTATCAGTCGCGTGCCAATAAACAATCGCATGGTGTAATAACAGCGTCACGACACACCATAAGTGAGACCCCTCTAAAAATCACGCCGACAATACGTCGTTGATCTCCTATTCAACATACGAGAGCCAAAAGATCTGTAAATATTAAATATCAAAGTTAGTATATATAAAGTTAAAAAGATTCAAAAAATAATAAAAATAACATATGTCATACCGTGAATTGACCAGCAATGTCGATCTTCATCCGTATGTCTTGTGTATTACCCGCCAACTTCGTCTCCGTTATTTTATGACACCATTTAAAATATTTAAAAATAAATAATATTATAAAAATAAATAAAATTTTGAGATTAAAAAAATGCTAAATAAATGAAGTTAATCAATTACATTACAACCAACGAAAACTCGACCGGATAATCTGTAATCGGCGTAAAAAATGACAAGCGATGGCATGCCCAGGACTGTAGCAGTGACAGATAGCCTGCTAGATCGACTTTTCGATCACGTTGGACAATTGCAACCTTACAAAGCTCTAGGTAAAGAAAGGTCAAAAATTTTGAGCCCCAAATAGTCTTCCGACACACAGTAAAGTTGTCCAAATATCGTAGATACTGGGTCTGTGCCAAATTATCATATTTGTTCGGTAATAATATCCCTCCGATCACTTGGAGAAGAAATGTTCGGGTTGCAAAAACAACCTATGCCTCGGTAGACTCATCCGTGAATTGGAATTCGTACTCCAACCATGTTATCATTATCCGATAGCCCCTCACGACGCTGGATGGTAGCCATTTTCCCAAGACTTGGTAAAACAACGTCGCATGGTCGTAAATGTTTTGCCTCACCATAGGGGCTCCATTCACCGGAACACTGAGTTGGTAAGCGATGTCTTCTAGAGTAATCGTTGCTTCACCACTCAAAAAGTAGAACATGTGTCTCGGGGCGCCAACGTTTGATCAACGTCAGGTACACCTTGAAGCCACATACAAATATGGCCGAAAATAGACCGGATTGTTGTAGATATACCATCATCCGGTGATGCGGATCTGATTGTCATCCCCTAATTTCGAATACATCATTCGTCGTCCAGCCCACGTTGGATCATCGAAACATGGATGTTATCTAGGCGCAACATATATTCTCATGTTGCCATTTTTTGAGATTTTCGCAGAACATATGTTTTTTCTTGTTTTTCAGATTCAGGGTTTGGTGAAATACCAAAATCTCGAACTCCTATTTATACCCTAAGCCTAACGACTAGAACCAGCTGGTGAATTAAAATCCCCGGCCGAACTCTCACCTTGAGGTGATGAGTTCCACTAACCGTTGTTGCCCTTCTGCCCGTTGAACGACGACTACTTTTTTTTAATTCAAAAGAACTCGTTACCTCAATGTGACGAGTTCCATCGATTTTTTTATAAATTTTATTTTTTAAACAAATTTAAAAAAAAATATTTTTAATGGACTCGTCACCTTGGCGTGACGAGCCATTATAACACCATTTAAATAATGGTCCACATGAGCCCACTACGTGAGGACCATTAAAAAATAATATCTGAGGGATTAAGTTTTACAAGTCAAAAGAATATAGGGACTGATGGCAAATTCAAACGAACTGTAGCAAATGCCGTAGTTTGCTAAATAAAATTCGGGTATGCCTAATACACTAAATTTTTTACCCGCTAGGGGTATTGGGCCAAAAAACCCCGATAAAATAACCATGAAATATGTCCAAAATAAAGTTGGGATTAAGTTTTACAAGCCAAAAGAATATAGGGACTGATGGCAAATTCATCGTTTTAATTTTCCTAATTTTCCATGCGTTATATACGAGTCAGTATATATTTTTAATATAGATTTAACATAGTTCATTAACAAAACCAGTTTAGTGCTGCTCACAGGACTATTAACAAAGCATAGGACATTTGGATATACAATTACAAAAACAAAATCAGCAGAAAATTTATTCAGTCAAAACACATGAATTCCTGTTATTGGTTCTAAGCTTCAAGAAACAGAACACAATTCCTGGGAATAATTTACACATTATATACACTAGGAAGGTTAAGGTCATAAGGTGCCGCCTGCAAGAGATGAAACTGCTATACCTCCACAGATCTCACTCAAAACCATCGATCTTTCGAGTGGTTGAGCTTCAAACCGACTAAATCGGTACACTTGGCAAGATACACAGATCATAAAACTTGAGCAGACAAAAGGTATCGTAGCTGGAGTAGGTGTTCCTCGTCGGAAATGTTAAGGGAGACGCGGAGATTTGTTAACAGGGACTCCTGCCCCCACGTTAAAGGACCCGAAGCATACAATGCTTCTACTGTCGACTTGTAAGCACGAAGCTCAAGTTCATGGATATCAACAACTTTATCATCGGTAGGGAACAAGGGTAAGTTCCGTTTGTCACACGAATATGGGAATGACGACTCGGCATCAGAATTCTCGGGTGTGCTTTCCGATGAAATATGAGAAATTCGGCCAGCATAATCAGCAACACCGTTAGAACTACAGCTAGCAACTGAGCATTGGTCACCATCTTCAGGAAACAAAGCAGGTCTAGAAGAATCATATAAGCAGCGAGCAGTAGCGTTTTCCATTCTGTTATTCTTTTTAGCTGATTGCTTAATGAAATTTCTGTCAACCCCTACACGTGGGAAAGAAATATAATCTACTTGGTTGGACAGAGGGCATGTTCTCTTCGGAGTCTCATCATTGCAGCCTCTAGACCAAGGTGCGGTTTTCCTTTTCCTGAGGCTTCCTCCTCCAAAAACAGGGTTTATTTTGCATTCTTCAGATCGAAGGTCATAGCCTTTATTTATGGCTCTCATGGATACACACATGGTAGCATTATCAGTCCCACCCTTATTCATTCCCTCTCTATCCTTATCCGTAAATCGTAGGGTATCGGTTAAATGCAAAGAAGTCCTGAAAAGCAAACCACCGGCACGGTTCGGGAATTTTGGTGCAAAATTGTTGGTCAAATCCTTACACTGAGAAACCTGCAATCAAATGTAGTATGGTTTAGACATACTGATAGGTTCAACAGATCAGTGAGGGTAGAATTCTTGGTCCTCTTGTAATATCAAATCCTTTAAACTAAGACCCTTTTTATAAGAAAAACGGTAAGAGTTCTCCAAGCCAGTTCTCGAGATAAGCCAACTATGCCACCGGCCATCGTTGACTGTAAAGTTGAATATTCATGTCACACAGGTCATGGAGCAAGAAATAATGTAGCCAAAAGAGAACCAGAGTCATATTTATCTTAGATTTACTCAAGCGAGAATGAAGTTGATGTCATAAATATGGTGAAAACTATGTCTTTCTGATACTAAACTCCAAAGATAAACATCCAAGAATTAGGTGAAAAGCAAAGATGAAATAAGCATTACCTTCCCAATCACCATCCACTTCTTGCCATCCCAAGCCTGCCTAATCCTTAAACTCGATGCATGAAATTCCTTGAGCTGGATTGACCCGAACAACTTAACGACGAATCGATCATTGTTCTTTAACACCTTTGTGATCTTTCCGACCCTCCAACACTTGATATCGGACACCTCGGCTACATCGCCGACCACCCAACTCTTCCCATTTACACATGGAGGTAATGGTCTAACATCCTTCCTCTGCAGCTTCTCCATCACTTGTTTTCCTCTGTGGTCCATAAGAAGATTGTACCTAACAACATAGTTTTCGCCATCGGCTGAAATGACGTTACCGGTAAACCAAGAGCCACACGGATCATCATCATCTTCTCTTCTTAAAACCTCCACTAAATTCCCTCTTCTGAAATTCATGATTTTGGAACTCTAAAAAAATGCTTCAACCCTGGGTAACAAGAGTAAACAAAAGGAAAAACAAAATCAATACTACTTGATTCTCCTATAACATTTGAAGGTGTTAAATACAAGGATCAATGGATGCTAGCTAGCAGATCTATAAACTGGCTAACAGATACATGAACTAACCCATGAAAACCAGTGTTTGTTTACATAGTTTGGTCAATCAGCAAATAAGAAAGATAAGAAACAAAAAGCTTCAAAAACCAAATACCCAGAATTTGAATTCATGTAACTGTGAACATCACTAAAACAACTAAACAAGATTAGAGAGAACCCATACAGAGCTTACAATCAACACAGACCTCTTGTTCAATTCAAAAACTTTTGATCAAATTAGATGATTCTGACCTGGGGAAAAAAAGAGAAACGAACAGGGCGCAGTTCAGTGGGGATCATGACCGCATATTTACGCAAAGATGGTTTGATTTGATCTCCATTGTTTCTTTAAGTACTCCACATGAAATTTACAGATCACTAATTAGGATTACCATGGTTATTGATGTTTCATTTAATTTGGACATTCAAAGATATATATATATAAATTATTTTTCACATAAATTCTTCGACTTATTTATACTCCAATTAATATTTTGGATTCAAAGATATTTTCTTAAAAAAATAACATTATAAATATATTTTATAATTTTAAATTTTTTTATTTAACAAATAAAGTTATAAATCTTATACATGTGAAAAAGAATATAATGAAATATATATTTACATCTTTTATGATTAGGTGAAGTCGTTTCAATGGTCATAATAAGTATTATAACATTATAAATAAGCATAATTAAATTAGTATAGAAACTATAACAACTTACTCGAATCAAATCTATCAAATCTAAGAAAGTGTTCAAGCCTCTAAAAATGATAATTTTTCCCGACAATTTTGAGATCTTGCTACGAAAGACTATCAGTGACGGGCGGTGATTAGTTGTCCGCAACAATTGAAAAAATACAGTGCCGAAAATGAAACTGTTTAAAAATTAGTGTCAAAATCAATACTCTTAAAATTTAGTGCCTAAAACGATATCTTTCTAGACATCAATAATCATTGTCAAAATAAGATCATTTTTTAAGTCATCACACCGTTTAAATTTTAACAATATAATGACATGATTAAAATTAAAACTAAAATATAATGCTATAATTATAGAAATTAAATGTTTAATGGTACACGGACTATAGTTCGGTAATGTCCATTGTTATTTAACCTTTTTTTTTAAATGTTGTAAGCGATAAACTTGAGGAGAATGACGGTTGTGTTTTACGTGAATTGTGATGGTTACCCCCAATCCTTATCTTTAAAACAAGGGTTAATTGCATCATATTCATATATGTACTCAAATTATGATCCTTATTTTGAATTAGTCTTTAAACTTTTAAATATTTCAATTACATCCTCAAACTGTGACTCTCATTCTAAATTAGTCCTTTAACTTTAAACATTCCAACTTCACTCCAAACTATAAATCTCATTCTAAAATATTGGTCACTACACTCAGTGGCAAAGCCAGAAATTTTTTTGTAGACTAGGCCAATATAAACATAATAAAATATTTTATATAACATAATTCATACATTTTTTTATTTAGGGTAAACTAACTATTTGGTCACCCGTCTATTACTTATTTTATGTTTTGGTCACTCAACTATTATTTTTTCAAAATTTTATCTAACCTTACGTTTTGGTTCTGTTTTGATCACCCACCATTAAAAAATTTAACAATGTTAACATGACATTTTTTAAAATTATTTTTCAATCATGATATGTCATTATCTTATGATGACACGTCAACATTATTGCTAAATTTTTAAAGATGATTGACCAAAACATAACCAAAACGTAAATTAAGTGTGATTTAAAATAAATAATAGTTATATGACCAAAATAAAAAGTAAATAATTTATGAGTGACTCAATAAGTAATTTCCCCTTTTTGGGCATAGAGAGGGCCACGGCCTAGGTAGGCCTAGGCTTGGATCCACCCCTGCCTACACTTTTAAATCGTCTAATTTCATCCCTAAATATGTAATCTCATTTCAACCATAGTTTAACCTAATTTTTTTCAAACACATAATAATATAACTTGGTCTAATGATTTTATTAACAAGATATGTGATTAATAAATACATATAATTTAGGATAAAATTGAAATATTCAAAAAGTTTAAGAACCAATTTAGAATAAAGATTACAATTTGGGAGGACAATAAAATATTCAAAAGTTTCAGGACTAATTTAAAATGATAGTCATAGTTTAAGGATGAAATTAAAATGTTTAAAAGTTTAAGAACCAATTTAAAATGAGAGCCATAAATTAGGAACTTGGGATGCAATTAACTCTTAAAAAAATCTCCATCTTTCTAGATTAATATTGGGCTCTGTTTCTATCAACCAGCCTGCAAAAACAAGCAGTGACCCAACAAGGAGTTAGTTATGTTTTCTTCAAAAAGAAGTAAGAATCAAAGAGTGTAATCCTAATGAATATGATTATAATTAAATAATAAAATTCACAAATGTAACTCTAATCTGTATGTCAAAACAATGTGTTAATATTATGACTTCTGCGTTAATCAAACATTAATAGTTCATATCATTTCTTTCTTAATATAATTATATTTTGTTTTGTTGCCATCCAGTTCTAGGGTGTGTTGGGAGCAATCGCGTCTCTTAAAAATTTAAAATTTTATTGTAGTTTAGATATTTTCTTTGCATTTTATATAAATTATTTAATTTCGCATCCTATGAGATTTTATAATCTCACACCCCCTTAAAACTTTAATATAATTTTTATGTTCGCATCCACTGACACAAATTCCTACATCCATTCGTGAGGGTAGGGATTATGTTTAATAGCATTTAGCCATTATTAGTATTATTAATTTAGGGTTTGAGATTGTTTACTTACTCCAAGTAAACATGCACAAAGTCGGATAAAAAATCGATCCGGAGCGGATAAAAATTGATTCGTTTTTTCACTTAGCCAAAAAATCGGATTTTAAAAAAACCGGTTTGGAGGGCCGGATGGTGTAACCGGTTTCGGTTTGAAAAAAAACGGATATAAAAAAATCGGTTTAGGTGTTGTGTAATAAGATTTGAGAAAGTTGTAATCAACCAAATACATCCTCAACCTATTTATACATGTTAAGGGTGGTAAAATGGTATTTTTTTTAGAAAAAAGGGTAAAAAACGGTCACAAAACCCTCCAACGGCTATATTAACGGTTAGTTTTTAAAACTCCAGATCGGATTTTTTTCCGGATAAAACACAATTTTTTATCCATTTTTTTTCAAACCGGTTTTAATCCGGTAAAAAAATCGATTGTCCAATTTTTTCTCAAACCGGTTATACTATCCGGTTTTTTAAATTTCCGATCCGGTTTTAAAAAATCGGGTTTTCCCAAATCCAATTTCGAATATTTTTTGCACAAAATCAGATATTCGGATTTTTTGTACAACTCTAACTCCAAGTATGCAGTTTTTAAAAGAAAGCAAATCCATGTGAAACTGGGCATCGTTGGATGACCTATTACGCTTCCCTAGGAAAGTCGAGGGCACGTTATTGAGCTTCCATCCCTAAAAAATTAACTTTAAAATAATTATATATATTTATATATACATATATATTAAGGTCATGCTCGAAATATATCTTATATTATATACGTATATTATTTTTAGTTTGTTTTAACCATACTTTAAAATGATTAATTCCAGTTATTATTATTCAAATGTGTGTAATTTGAGATGATTTTCGTATTTAAACTAAGGCTTGTGTTAACACAATCCATGCCTGCATTTTTACTGGAGAAGTTAACAATACTAACCATTTGTGTTCTAACTAATGCTTATGTTATTATAAAAGGCCTAAATTATCCCAAATTAAAATATAAAAATCACATCTTAAATTTTAGTATAGTAAAATCAGGGATGGTAGCGGGTTGGATTAGGTCAAATTTTTTGTCATTCCGAATCAACCTAAAAAATATGTATCATTCACCCGAATTCGACTCGACCTGAAAATGATATATTCTTCACCCAACTTGATCCGACCCGAATTTTTCTTTTTTCTATGATAGACTCTCTTATAAAAGGACACTCATAAATTATCGTTCTCATCAACAACGAACTAAACTACCGGGAATCCACGAGAATTTTTTTATTATCAACAACATATATTAATCTCTTATGACTCTTGCTTTTAATAGTACCAAAATTTCATTCAATTACTTAATTAGGTTTTCTCCCTAAACTAATGCGGTATGCTGTACGTATACACGTAAAAGGCACTCTTCCTTTGAATTTTGATCCCCTATCCGACTGTACGTACTATAATCATACCCGTCCACTCACACCGTGACACGTCAAGACTCAAAACGTTAGCCACGTGTGACATCAAAGTTGATCACCCAGCAACCGAGCTTCGAGGGCCTTTAATGGAAGTAATATCAGCTGTCTGCGTTTCGACGTCTTTTACTTGGGAAAACGATGGCTTTGTTCTCTTCTTCCTTTTTTTTTGTGTGTTCTCGTCACATCACTCACGGGCTGCGCTACGCATGTTTATCAACTCTTTGGCCTCTCTTGCATTGGTAAAAGCCATGGTTTGTTCTCTTTCTTTTACTCACCACTTGTGCGACTTTCATCTGGTAATAAACCTCATCAGTGTCCTCGTGATTCCCGTTAATGGCGTTATCCATCTCTCCCGTTTTGGTCGGCTTTTTAGTCCATTCATACGCAACGCTCCAACTAATCATCGGACATTAATGACCCTAACATCTTCACAATCTAACACCAAATTTATGAACCGATTTAAGCTTAAAATGGAAACAATCGAGGACAGCTATTAACACCGCTTAGAGTTCAAGTTTTCGTGCGACTGATTTTTGTTTCTGTTTTCACGAATATAATTATAAAATCATAAAATTAAACTTACACGTGTAATATAAATTCAAAGGATAAGGGTTTGGTCGTCGTTCAAAGGCACGAGATTTAAGGGATCGGATGCACGACACGTATGGAGACTGCATTGCCCACGGAGGCTTACCTCAAGCTGCAGAGTCGGTGCATCCCACTTATCCCAAATAATAATAAAAGGAATATGCAAAAATATTTGTTTCCTTATAAATCACTAAACCAATAATTAAGATTGTACGAATCTGGCATTTAGTTAAAAGGTTAGGGGCAAGTTAGTCCATTTGGCCTGCCTCACTGTTCTTTTCCTAAACTTCGCCAGCCCTTTAAAAGACCAGAAAAGCGGGAGAAGCAGAAATAGACTGCAGTCACAGACCACTAAGCCAGAGGGAAAAAGAAAGAAAGAGGAATGTAGAGAGAATCAGAAACAGAAAAAAAAAAATGGAGACAATTGTTAAGATGGGATTTAAATGGGGAGATAGATAAAGAAAACAGAGGATAACTAGTTGAAATATAGAGGGAAAAGTTTTTTTATTTCTTCCTTTTTAATGATGACTGGAATCATGGCAGAGCAAAATCTAGAGGAGCGAATTGGGAAACAAATGGGTTGCATGGCTGGTTTTCTTCAGATCTTTGATCGTCAACAGCTTCCCACCGGCAAACGCCTTTACTCCACCAAGCGCCTCCCTCCTTCGCCGGTAGGTATTTTTTTTCCTATTTTTGAATGTGGGTCTCTGGACCCTGGGAGATTTATTACTATATTGGTCATGTTTTATTGACTTCTCTTTTTCAGTCGAGTGAAACGACGTCGGAGGAAGAGAAGGCCGTTGAGTCGCCATTTACAAAGGGAGAATTAGAGGAGCAGACGCAAGGACGATTAGCACCATCACCGGACCGTTTCAAGGAATCTCCTGGAGCATTTGAGCTCCGGTCCCAAGCACCGGAGCCTTCTACTCCGACGGGAAACCAGAACAAGGCATCCCTTCCGTTCCCCATTTTCCAATTCAAAGAAGGCAGTACGAGGTCACCATTTAAATTTTCCAAAGAAGCTCCGAGGCTCTCTCTCGATAGCAGAGCCGTCGTTGATGCTAAAGGAAGCCTCAAACCCTCTGAGATCCGTACGAACCAATGCAAAACCAACAGTGAAGAGAATGGAGTAGATGATAACGACAAACAACGACGGTCCCCTAGCGTAATCGCGAGGCTCATGGGACTCGGATCATTACCAAATTCAGATCCCGAACCAAATGGCAAAGCGGAGCTCCGAAGGTCCGCATCGGAAGCCAGAGGCAGAGATCTATTTCAGTACCGTTTTATTGATGGAGTTAATTTCCATTTGAAAGAGAGCCAGCTACCAAATTTCCAAAACGACGAGATTTCGAGCAATGCATTGAGAGAAAATGGCGGCAAACAAGAGCATTTAATGAATAACAGATCACAAAGCTCAAGAAATGTGAAAACTGAACCGATGAAAGCTGCGGTTCGAGGAATAGGCCAAAGGAAATGTTTCTACGACTCGGCCGATTTTTTTCCCGAGCCAAAGCAACCAGTTTCCATCTACGGAGAGATTGAGAAACGACTTAAACTCAGAGGAATCGATGAACCATCGAAAGATCTCGAGACTCTTAAGCAAATCCTCGAAGCCTTGCAACTCAAAGGCCTCTTACACAACAAGAAACCTCTAAGCCAAACGAATAACAGGAACTTTGTTTATGAAAATGAACCATCTCCGATTACCGTTATCAAACCGGGAAGATCACCAGCTTCCCCGGGCAGAAGGATTGGCAACGAAACACCTTCTTCCAGTAATAGACCATGGCCTAGACCTCGCCGGAACTTGAATATCGAGGTCCCGCCGACAAAGAGTCCTAGAAATGATCGGTCGGAGAATGAACGGAACCAAAGGAAGAATAAGGGTTCAATATCTCCTACGAGGAGTGAGTGGGGCGTGAGGAGTCCTAGCAGAAGGCCGTTGAGCGTTGAAACGCAGAGTAGAGGGAATGGTAGTGTGGAGCAGAGAAGAGTATCTCCGATTCAGTCCCCTCGTGTTAATTTGAGAAAAGCCAGATTGGATCAGACGAGTAATAGTTCACCGAGAAACAGGAAATCAAAGACTGGGATTTATCAGAAAGAAAAGAAGGTAATATTTGTTCCAGCGGAAGATGAAACATCCACTGTTTCAGAGAGTAGCTTTAGCACATGTTCTCAAACTGACACCGAGGTAAATTTTCTCAATTACTTAATTACCGTGGCCATTTAGTTTTCTAATTTTGCGCAATTACCGTTGTCCTTTTATACTTGGAATAATTCATTTTTTTTCTGGCATTCTGGGTTTTTACAGAGATCGAGGGCGGTGGAGGAATACAAGGAAGGAAGGAGCCTCTTGGAAAGGTGCGATAAGCTTCTTCACAGCATAGCAGAGATGACCGCTTCAACCGAGTTGGAGCCGAGTCCTGTTTCGGTACTTGACTCGTCGTTTTACAAGGAGGAAATGTCTGTTTCCCCTGTTAAGAAACAAAGCATCGATTTCAAAGGTAAGAATGAGTGAAACATTTATTTGTTCTTAATTGTTTTTTCGTACAGTCAGAATTCTGAATCTTTAAACATTTATTCACGAGGAATATAAAAAAAGAATACGAACTGAGTTCGATTCGCTAGATTTTGCATTCGACTATGATGACGCGAGTAGACTGATGGTAAGTTTTGGCCTAGGCCTGTCACTACTGGAGACTCAAATAGCTTTCATTCAAAACTTGCTTTTCCATGATGTCATAGTCTTAGACTTTTACTTCATTGGCGAGTTATCTGATTAAGTTGTTTGACTCAGAAGACGACACATGGAACTCGTCCGACGAATCCAAGTCCGATGATAAATCAGACGTCTCTGATTTCATCTACATTTCCGATATCTTGAGGGCATCCAATTACCTGCCAGATGACTCTGATGTGTTTTCGTTGCTGGAGAAGCAGCAGCTTCTGAAAGGTAAAGACACCTCCAAAGCCTCTCGACACCGAAGGAAGCTTATATTCGACATCATCAATGAAATCCTCAACCGAAAGAGACGGCTACCGGCATGGAAGCTCATCGACTCTACGAATTCAGGGCCGGGAGAGACGTCGTTGCGGCAAATCTGGTCCGAATTCCAGAAGATTAGAGAGCGGGACTCGTCGGATGACTTGTTCGAGGTCATTTGTGGTGTGTTGAGAAAAGATCTTGCAGTGGATTCCATTAACGGCTGGGGAGATCAACCCGTAGAGATGTCGGAATCAATCCTTGATATCGAGCGTCTGATATTCAAAGACCTGATCGTCGAAACCATCCAAGATCTTGCTGTTTTTTCTGGGAGAAGTCACGAAATCTCAGCACTTCGGAGGAAGTTGGTGTTCTGATGTAAAGGATGAAATTATACTTGGCGTGCTTTCTTGTAGCTCATTGTATTTTTCGCGGCTATATTTTGATTTTTTAAAGCAAATTGGTAGATGTTTAGATGAGATCCCAAGCACATCAATCACCCCCCTTTAGCAAGCTGTAAAAAAGGCGAGATAATATTTGTGACCAAAATTGGAAACGAATTGTGAAAACTCGTGTGATCTATCATATAATCGTCATTTAACATGACAATAATAGTTTTTTTTTAATAAATCAGTAGTATAATTTTTATTTCTGGATGCTAGAATAACGACGAATAAATAAATAAAATTATAAAATTTTAATTTTTCAAAAAATAAATAAATAAAGAAAAAATATTATAGTAGGTGGTAAATTAAAAATTATTTGCTTCAAATAAAATACAAATTATACAAGAGTTGTTAATATCTAAAAATCTAAAATCTCATATACAAATATGGAGAGAGAGAGTTGTACGGTCATAATTTTAATTGAATAAACTAATATTGAGTTCGTGTTGTTGGATGATACATTAGATTCTTAAGTAAATAGTTTAATTTTGATGTTTAGGAGTTGAGTATATTGGTTTAAGAGAGTTGTCCTGACTTTTACAGTACTCGATCTAAATTAATCGATTAGTGAACCTGATATTGATTGTTATAAAATGAATTATACTATTTGGGTTTTAGTTTGAGAACCTATGCATCTATTCTAAATTATTCCTTTTTTTCAACAAACAGATCATATAAAAAATTAAATTAGATCAAACAAAATTTAAATTACAATATCTAACTCTACAAATATTTATATATTTTTTAAACATGTGTATTATTGTTGATACAAAAAAGTAGAGGTAGGAGATTGATGATAATTCATATAGTCGTGTCGATAGACCTTCAATGTATAAAGTGGTGTTCTAAAAGAGATGATTTTGGGAGAGCTTGTAATTATGTTCTCACACATATTTGAGTGAGATTGGATGATTAGTTACTTTGCTTATGACTTTAGATGAACCATCAACCATATGTGATTTGGGGTGTCGTCTATGTACATGGATAGATCGAGTAGGCGGATCAGTGCAGTTGTTGGTGTTTGAACCTGTAAACTTTAGGAACAATTTTTAAATACTGAAGGACGTTGGTTTATATAAGTGTGGTTATATATAACAAAGTATCTAACGGATGATAGTTTGAACAATCTCTTCTTGATCTTCTTCTCATTTTCCATCGAGGCCTCACTATGGTCAATCTAGTCTGCCTGTCTTGTAACTTGTAAGCTGCAATTGTTGACCCGACTCGTTCAAAAACCATTGAGAAACGAGTTGTGGTTCCTGGTTGGATTTTGATTCAACGATAGACACAAAACCGTGCACTTTTGGTTTTGTTTCTCGGCATTCAATTTGCAGAGAGTACTTGTCTTTTCCCTTTTCCTCTTCTTAAATGCCCTCTTATAGCAAGTTGCCAGAGTCATCGAATGGAACCGCCGTTTATAAAGGCGTCGGCCATAGGAGTGAGGAATGAACCTTTGGAGTTTTGACTGTCTGTACCCTTTAAAAAGATCTCTAATGATCCTGATACTGTCAGTGTGAAACAAAAAACCATGGCGGATCCTTTTCCGTATCTTTTGCTTAGATATTTAGCATCATTGGTTTTGCTCACCTTCCTGTTTCTTAAACTACACCATTTTTATGAGTATTAATGCCCATAGAACAAAGCTGAGCTACCCAGTTTTGTGTTGAATGTTGTTGTCAGGTAAAAAGGACAGTAAAACATGATTCAATGCTTTGATTCAATCAGAGAGATGGGGCTGACTGTTAAGGGCCCTCTCTCAATTAAGATCCCGAAAGGGATGTGGGAGGCACTAATTCGATGGACGAATGGCTCTCTCTCTTTTCTTTCTTTTTTTTACATGCATGGGGACTGCAAAAGAAGACGATGCGGTGAAAATTTCAATGTTGTTTGGCGCTTTCATTGATTCAAACACACATGGAAATTGAGCGTGATGGAAGAGGAGGAAGACACATGCAGGCGTGCCATGCTTGAAATGTTCCTTTGGAATTCATCAATGGCGATGGAGGAGTAGGGCAGTGGATTTTGTCCTATCCATCTCACTTATTCAAGATTAATTGATTTGAATAATTTATAAGAATTACTCCAATTTTACTCTCAATTTTTTAAAATTATAAGAGTAAGTATATAAATGGTCTCATGACTACAAAATATTGCTTTATTAAGTCTTCTCACTATTAAAAGTTATAAAATAGTATTTCGACTATTCAGAGTTGTTTTGTTGAGTAGTTTGACTATTAAAAGTTACAAAATGATAACCCGGCTATTTATTATGTTCCAAACTCATCATTTTCCATTAAAATTTTGACAGCGATCTGAGCCGTACGTTAACTTTATGCCTGAGATATGATAAAATTTGATCTCAGTATCTCAAATGACTATTATATCTCAGTTAACAAGCTAGCGTCGAACTTATATGGCCATTATTGTTTCCCCAAAAAAAAGGATGAGCTTGAAACAAAATAAATAGTCGAGTAATCATTTTTAACTTTTTAATAGTTTATTAAACAAAGTAACTCCCGATAATCGAAGAATCATTTTATAACTTCTAATAATCAAATGATTTAATAAAATAATATCTTATAATCGAGAGACTATTTGTGTATTTTTACCCAAATTACAATTATAATAATAAATTATTCTAAATCAATCATTGAAACATATAAATACGAATGAAACGATTTCAATAATTAACGAGAATTATAATTTAAAGGAATACCTTATATTCAAGAATTTGATTTAAAGGGATGTTGGAAGACTTCTATGATTTATCAGAAAATCACTGTAGCTATATTTATCTCAGGTTTGACTCGATGAGTTCGTAGATTCCCAACTTTTTTGATGCAGGGGATCTGAGACAGATGATGTTGAGCTGTCAGATTGCACCTTGATGGCGCTGAGATACCACGAATTGGCAGATCAGGTCAAAGGCGGGAATTGATTGTGACATGTTCCTCATTTGGGTCGTTTTGAGTATGTTTCAGTCTTTTGGCCATAACTTTGGCTACATGTGTCAGAATCGCGCATAAAACCCCAATCCGGAAAGCTCTTTTCGACGCGCACGCTCTCCACATCGAGCTACGCTCCATGTGATATTTTTTTCAACCTCAAATTCTGCCGTTTTCCCCTCCAAATCACTAGAATTAAATATTTTTTACTATTTATGGTAATATTTTGATTGTCAATTAGGAAGTCAATTTAAATCCGATTTAGGCCGGATTTTTTGGAGATTGCTTATTTTATTTCGAATTTCAATTTAGAGTGATTTTCGGGATTTTGCTATTTTTGGTAAAATTCGAATAAAGACGATTTTTGGCTATAACAGTCCGGCTTGTGGACTGATTTTGGCATTGTTTGATTTGATAATATTTTATTAAACTCTAAAGACTTTTTTTCTCTGGATTTTTTTGGGCGAATTTTCTCTTGTGAATCATCTGTTGGAGCGCTTGCAGGATAGTCACTATTTTGTCTGACGTCACTTTTAACCTTAGTGTACGATATAATAAGGATAAAGCAACGCTGTCCGTAAGTATCCATATAATTCTTATTTTTTTCAGGTTCTAATTTCTTACCTTGATTAATCTGAACTGATCTAGGTGGTACACTTGTTTTTGATAGGCGAGTATCTCAACGAGAATTTTCTATATACACAAAGACTCAAACCTAAAACTTTATTTAAATGATATCAAACTACTTATCATTTAAATCATACTATTATTACCAGAATTTTCTATCTGCCTCTTTATTTCTTCATTAAATATAATAACGCGAAGGGGAAAAAAAGCATTTTTTGGGATTTTTATATTTTATTTTAATCAAAGAATTCTACGATTTGGCCCTTTTGGTAGTCATTAATAAATGTTCTTTTTACTTCCATTATTTTTCAAAATATTACCATTGATATTTTATTTATTAATTGATGATTTAAAATTAAATATTGTATTTTTTTTATTATAGGATGATTTTCAATTTAATTTACAATATTGAAATTCTTAAAATTAATCTTATTTAAAAAAATCTAACATCACATTTCTTTAAAACAACTAGTAATTGATCAAACAAAATATGAATTTGAGTACATGTCATGGTATAATTATTAAATTATATATGCCTCTACAACTGCCTACATCATAGAATGTTACATGTTTAAATACATTTGAATTTTAAGTATATAAATTGATAAATATCATAACAATAATAATATTTATCGATTTAAAACCCGAACCACTTAATTATTAAGTTTGTTATCCAAAGGACACCATGCATGTATACATGAAATATCTTGGTGTAACTTTTTAGTCCTCAATTATGAGAGATAATAGAAGCCAACCAAGGATTTCATTACATCAATGAATGCGCTGTTTTTCTTTGTCATGGAATGCATGTATTCATGTATAAAGAACAATAATACACTGAATCGAAATGGAATGCCGAGTTTTGTGCGGTTTAAAACTAGCTGTGGTCCACTGTCTTATTCTTCTTTAATCACACCAGAGGGCCTTGTGGCCCATTTTATAACATGGCTGGTCCCTCTTATCACCAGGCCTTGGCCATTCACTGTTGATGTATTTAGATAGAGCTAGGCCTACCTGAATGACAATAACAATAATTGGGTCTCACATTATTCAAAACAATAATAGCACTGTCACCACTTGTTTGGGGTGAGCAAAACTCGACTCGAATTATCTTTCTGGTTGACATCTATTTGTTTACTTTGATGATCTATCCTTGTTTAGACATCGAATTAGTTGTCTTTCGTCGATAGATGCTCGCAATCACCGAAAATAAATCACGGTTAAATTATAATGAAGCTAATTTGTCAATACATCATCGTTGTTATATATATTTTAATGTTAATGTTAATGATGTTTATTTTTATCATCAGCACTAATAATTTTTGTTTGTGTTTGTAATTTTCTAAATAGTTCGACTGAATTATTTATTTATTATTTAATAATTAGTTTGTATATATTTTTAATTTGAAGAAAAATAATCTAATTTTATAATTTTATAATTTTTTTATTGTGTTTTGTTCAATTAAACTAAGTTGAAATATTACACCGTTGCTTAAAATGCTAGTAACGGGACGCTGGGTGGTGCATTGGTGACATAACCGCGCATGTGCCGCTGCCCCTATATACTTTTCTTGCGTGTGACATTACGAATGGTTGTTTTGTGTATGTGTCTTTGATCTTTGTGTAATCATTGTCATCGTTACTAGACGTGGTTGTCCTAATCTTTTTCACTTTTTTTGGGTAAATCACATATTTATTATATAAATTATCAGTTCTAATATGTTTTATTACTTAAACTTTTAGTTTTTCTCAAAATCATACTTATAATTTAGTTTTTGTTTTATTTTAGTATTTCGTCGTTAAAATTAGTTTTTGTTTCATTTTAGTACCCAATTCAAAATTTAACAGTAAGTTTTGAAAATATTAAAAGTTTAGGTACTAAAACGGATCAAAACTGATACTTCAGATACTAAACGCGTTAAGGTTTTAACGGCGAGATACTAAAATGAAATGAAAACTAAACTTTAGGTATAGTTTTGAAAAAAAAAATGAAAGTTGTGTGGGAGAATTAGGATGTTAGAGCATTTGCAATTCTGATGTTGGTGCCTTAATCAAGTAAAGGAAGTATCAATGTCTAGGTATTGGAAGCCACATGAATTGTAGTAGTATGGCTAAAATAATACTGTGGTTCTGGCTGTTCTCTGCTACATTTCCCTTGAATATTTTCTGGTTTTTTGCTACTTTTGTGCTTGCAAGAACCAAATTTCATCGATCATTGATGTTATTGTAAGGACCGAAGTAATTATCGGGTTGTCTGTACTTATATTAAACTAGCTGATTTCTGTTCCAAGAACCTTTACCTTATCCTTTCCTGAGTGACGTGTGTTAGGTAAGATATTGGTTGGACGCTTCAGTGATCTTATGGCCCTTACTGTGAATGTAAAAGGAAAATTTAAATATAGGTCATCTAGTAGAGCTCGTAAAGTGACAAAATATCTTAGCAAGAGACTAGAGATGACACAAAAGGAGCAACCAGCTGACAAATTCTTAGAAGTTTCAGCCACTAAGTACATTCTTCAATAACCGAGCTTTAAATGTCCGGTTATAGTTCTTTTTGAATATCTTAAACTTGGTTGACATTTTGATGATTCCCATATTAGTTCTTATTCACAGTCTGTGCTATTGAAATCCAAATACTGCCCTCTTAGAGTGACACGAATTTCTTTCCTGGTCACCAACATGTTTTGTCCACCCACTTGTTCATACCGTCTTGTATCTGATTGCCGATTAACTTCAAAATATTATTATGAAGGGAATTAACTTTCGGCTGAATTTCAAGGGGAAAGTGGGTCTACCAGTCACTCTCTCATTGAGACAGAAAAGAAAGCAGAAGAATCTTAGATTGCTCACTTGGCAGCACCTAAGGTGGGAGACACAACTGGTCCACCCTTGCTGACCTTAAAGCCTACAATGATTTTTCAGTCAAAAACACTTCTCCTAATAGGAAAGCTTGTTGGCTTTTCCATTAGCGTTAATTAAAAAGTGGAAGTGTATCATCATGGTCAAACCCCTCATCAAAAGATCCAAAGAAAACACTGAAGTATCCATTGCTCTGCTTATGGAATTTGCCAAGAATTATTACGGTTCTGAGAAGGTAAAAAACCATCCGTTTTAAAATCTGTTGAACCTCAACCAGAACCCCTTGTTAGTGTGCTGGGGAGAGGGGGAGTTCTCGGGTAATATGTGCATTTTGGTGAGTGTATTCTCTGAGCATAAATAAGGAAATGCTAACTATGTTGATTTTTACAAATTGAAGGGTGCGATTATGCTTATCAGTGGTCTAAGCATGGCAGTAGTAGTCAAGTGATTAAGAAGCAATTCATCGATAATTTCTATAATCAACGTAATGATCTTCTGAATCTTTCTTAAAACACTATGTCGAATTTTCTAAGATGAAGTTGTCTTTAGTAACAGTAAGAAGTAATAACTTAGATTAAAGAGTTTCCAATTTCTATAGTACCAATAGTCCATATCAATTTATGATATCAACCTCTAATCTTGTATAACTTTGAGCACAAGCTTCCCTTGTTTGCTTCTTTAGCCATAGTATCTGCATGGAGGCTAATTCTTAGTTTTGGAATGCTAAATTACTCTCTTTTTTACTGTTTAGCCATATTACTATTATTATCTAAGATTTAGATTTCTTTCTTCAAGACGATATATTTTGAGGTTGAATCGTACACCTTAATCAAAGATTGGTTCTGTGAACATCTCAGTGCAATTTTAGTTCTGCACTTCTTTAACACTCCTTCAGTGCCTTTGTATTGTTTTACTTTTTACAGCCCAAAATTTTCTATTGGATTCCTTTTGTACGGTTGTTTATGTTTACGTGCAAGATCGATACTCTTAGTGTATTCTCATGTTTGAATTATGAAAGATGGCACTAGTTTAGTATTTTTACTGTGACTATTTAAAATGTCAAAAGAGCTTACTGAAATTCTCAACATTTTAGTTTCTAGAATCTGTCTGCATGGAGTTTGTTGAAAAGAAAAGGCCTTTTCTTTGTTGCACTGAAGTAATTATAATTTACAATGTAGTATGGGATGTTGTGAATTTCAAGATGAAATTTTCAAGTGTTTTACAAGTATTTGTATTGAACAATAATGAAAAGATTTTCAGGTCAACTTTTGTGATCATCGATGAAAACCGTCGTTAAAGTTCCCGTTTCCCCTAAACGCATTGGCCGGAGCTCTTCACTGTGTGCATTTGGTTAGCCTTACCTGCATATGATATTTAGAGAAAGGATAGATTTGGTCAGAAATACAACTTCCACTGTCATATCAAGCACTCATGAAAGCTCATTTGTGCTAGGAACAGCATTGAGTTGGCCAAGTTGAAGGACCAAATTTGAGATTTGTACTGTGCACCACAATGATAAAAAGATGGAAGTACATATAAAAGTGCGGTTTAAATAAATTATTACATAATTTGTAGCAAGGCTGCTTGAGCGTCGGATCGTCGATTGATGCTGGAGGTTCCTGACCGAAAATCATCTCGCAGCTCATATCATCAAAATCTGCAGTTAAAAATGCATCAGAGCTTCTGTTAACTGTTCTGATGGATTGGCTTCATAAACAGTAATGGTCTCCTGCTTCTCATGAATGATTGGCACGTGGAAAGTGTGAATAATATTCAAGCTTTGATGGTTTTAATGATACAATTTCTAGGCAGATTGTGATTTTATATGGAGTTGGCTGTAGAATAATGATTGGATTCATGGGAACCAGAAGAATTCAGCATATCTTTCATAACGAGTCGATACATGGAATTTAATCAAAAGATTTGTTATTGTTATACCAAATTTACGGCCTAGAAAGAATGTAAGAATGAACATCATGGTTTTGTGTATGCATAATGCACTGCATTTTGTGTTATTTTACATCCTAGTATTCTCGGTTGAGGTTGAACGGGTCCACTTGCAGCTTTGCACCCTAAGTGCTGAAGCATGCAGGCCCTACATTGACATAATGGGCATGAGCTCCACAATCTAGTGCAAGAACTGTTACTGTTTGAATTATTTTTCTTTTCCCCTTTTTCCTGTTCTAACACCAATTTTCCCTGTTTTATTTATTTAATCATCGATCTGAATGACTGTATACTTACTTGGAACCATGTTTACCGGCATTCCCAGGGAATCCTTAATAAAGGCTTGAGAGGGCATCTTGCAAAGATTGATGCACATTCCAACACAGTTGCTCTGCTCCAGGAACCTACAAAAAGTTCAAGCAAATATTGGAGGATTACCAGGATGATCTAGGGTGATGAAATCTTTATCGATGAATTCAATGTTGTGAGGATGACGACGACGATGACCATCATCATGATAGCAATGGACAAAAAGCAGAGTCCAGCACACAATCATTGGAACAGGTTATTTACCGTATTAAAGTTTCTTAAGTTGGTAAGGAAGGGTCTCCATCTTGGATTAGACTATAGTGCTTAATTATAATGGCGAGCGTTGGTAAAATTACCTGCACTTTTTTACATAGACGACATTCTTTTCTCTCCTTCCGTCGAACTCCGATTCCCGGACCTTGTGGCATTGAATCAATAAGGATGTTAGATTTATCAGGAGGAAATCATATGCATGTATGAGCCATGACACAAGTTTTACATCGCCATAAGCCGCACGTGGTTTATGCATGTTAGTGTTTGCTAAAAAAAACATTATATCATGTCTCCCTGTTTTTCTCTTCTTTATTATTGGCATTGCCATATTATACAAAGAAATGAACTACTTCCCACCATCTGCTTACCTCAGAAGGTCCGATGAGCCAGGCGAAAAAAACGGTGGTGAAGGCGGCGAAATATTCCCTTGTGAATTGAGATTGAGGCAGCAATATTCTTATCTGCCATTGGATCACCACCACGTCAATGATACCAATATTAATTTAGTAAACCATATTTCCCCATCATTTTTAAAATAAAAAAAAACAGGCAGGGAATCATTCTATGGAGCAGTCGACCCCTAATATGAACGTAAACCAACATGAAAGCATCACATATTTAGGGGGGGGGGGGTTTCTCTCTAAAAAGCCATTGTTGTTTCGTATTAGAACTCATGTGAGTTCCATGCATTTAGAATAGGGTAAACCAGCAGTGGAAATGAACTTGCCATGTCTAGAATGAACTTGGGGATGACATTGTCAATAGCTTTAACGACAAGCTTCTGTTGCGTTTTAGTATTGAATCTCTTCGACATCATTGCCGTAGTCTCCATCAAGCTCTCGTACCCACTCGACATGCTCTTCAGCCCTGCATATATAGCAATTTTTCAACATTTTCCAAAATTCAATCTCTTCTTCTTCCTATAGAAACAAAATCATGGTGACCATAGAAAACGAACCTGTTGCAGCTTGTAGACTTTGGGATAGATAATTAATAGCCAAAAGATCAAACCAGCCGTCGTTATGTACACTGCTACCAGCTTTGCTATCTGCGGGCTTTAACTTCTTCAACCTCAACCTCTCCGTAACTAAATTCTCCGGCGGCCTAGCCAGCACCGAACGAACCGGACGACACCGCCGCTCATCTGCTGGCCTCGAAGGCGTCACTGTCGGGCTCCGGCTTTGTAAAATCAACTTAGCTTCCATTGATGGAAAAAGAAAAAGACAAGTAAAATCCTGATGTGAATGGAGGGGACTACTGACTAGCACAAGGAGCGAGTATATAAGAACAAAATGTGCATGTGGAGCATATTTGGAGAAAGCAACGAGATGTGCAGTCGTTAGCAATGCTCAAAATAGAAGGCATGGTGGTGTTTAAAGATGCTGTTTTGTTGGTATTGGGAAACAAAGATGTTGAGCTATTAACGGCATAGATAGTACAACAAGTGGAGGTTGATTTAATTGTACAAGTGTAAAATTGAAAATTTCAAGGCTTTGCGATCCCCATACGACAGTACGATTTGAAGTTAGGGAACGAATTTGAATTTATAAAATTTTAGAGATATAAAAATAATGTTTTTAATAAAAAACACATAAATAAAATCTAAAATATATGATAATTTTAAATTTTAATAAGTTATTACCTCTTCCATCCTTGGTCGTTTTTGCAGAAACCAAGTAGATGGGGAAGTCAATTCTAGGCCAAGTAACTCAGCCCCATACTAGAAATGTATTAAATAAAGGGTCCATTTCTTCTTTCAGTCCCTGTATTCTTTGCACACTTGAAATTTAACCCCTCTACTTTTCGTTTCAAGAAGGATAAATCTGTAATTTGATACCTGAACTTGGCTTAAAGATTCAATTTGATGGTTTCGTGTTTTTTGTCCAATTGAGGTATTTGAACTTAACTTATCAGTTCAAATTGGTACTAGACTTTTGCTTATTAATACTTGATCTAATAGACCAAGTTCATATTTAGAAACTCTTTTGATTTAATAATTGAATTTCAAGTATCTAATATACCCTTTCAAGAAACTCGTTTGATTTAATAATTGAATTTCAATTCATGGCATTGTTAAAGGAATTTAGCTAATTTGATTATTTGTAAAAAAAAAATTCAAGTGTTCAATCTAAAATTACGTAAAAATCATATAAGAATAAAAAACACCTAAATTTTCAATTTTTTTCAAAATCATACCTAAAGTTTAACTTTTGTTTCATTTTAGCACCCATTGTTAGAAAATTAACTCATTTAATACCTAAACTATTAATTTTGATCCGTTTTAATACTTAAACGTTGATTTTTTTTTCAAAAATTAAAAATAAATTTTGAACAAAGGTACTAAAATGAAACAAAAACTAAGCTTTAAGTATGGTTTTGAAAAAATTGAAAGTTTAGGTACTAAATTAATCAAAATTTATAGTTTAAGTACTAAACACATTATTTACCCATAAAAGTTTTGGTAATGTGAGTAATTGAACTTCAATTAGCAAAAATCCTCCAACAGTCATTACTAATTGAACTTCAATTATTAAATTAAAAGAACAAAAGAAATGCATTCTCATAATTAAAAATAAAAGAATCAAATTCAAAATGTTTAAAGAGTACAAAGGCCAGTTCTAAATCTATGCTTGAATGTGATCCAAATGGCAAATGTGGAATCTTGATGAAGAACAGCCGGCTGGATGCTTATACCTCTTCAAGGAGTAAAGACAAGCAGCTCTTCAAATTGGATAAGAACATGCCCGATTTCTTTATAACTAATTAATATAAATTTATTCATTTGTTTATTTTTATTCAAAATCTTCAATATATTTATATTTTACCATAAATCATGTCAAATGAGCATATTATAACTTTAGAGCCAGATTTCCAAGGAAACAGTAGTTAAAAGTATCCAACAGGAACCATTCCTGCTCTAACAAAGATCATAATTCATAAGTTCAACGAAACAAACCTTGAGAATTACTACCATCGTATATGCTAATCAGATGTTCTAGACAGATTAAACAAAGCCTACAAATAACACAGAAGACGCAACAGATAAAGGTACTGGAAAGCCAAACCTAGTTGAAATCAGGCATTACTATTCTTTGGTTGTCTTGTTGATGAGGGACTTGTGAATGTGAGGGATCACACCACCTCCAGCAATGGTGCCTTTGATAAGGGTGTCAAGCTCTTCGTCTCCCCTAATAGCCAGCTGCAGATGCCTTGGGGTGATTCTTTTCACTTTCAGATCCTTGCTCGCATTTCCGGCCAACTCAAGAACCTCAGCGGTCAGGTATTCGAGGATTGAGGCCAAGTAAACAGCAGCTGTTGCCCCAACTCTCCCATTTGCAGAAGCCCTGGACTTGAGATGACGGTGGATACGACCCACTGGGAACTAATAACAAGAAACAGTGAAGCGTACTGAGGAACCATATGACAAATACCAGGAGGAAAGAAAACCCTCATTTTGATATGGTCTTACCAGGCAAACAACAAAGACTACAATTATAAACAGATTGAAACAAGGACATAGAATCCTGATAAATTTGTTTAACTCATAATACAGAAACAATTTGAACTGGTTAAAGATTAAAAATTACACCATGGGTATAGATACTTCGCTGACTGAGTTGCATCAACTTTTTTTTATGGATGAACGTGCTTTCATTACCCAAAAGAAGCAAGAATCTGATGCCTGCTTACAATGTGTCAAACGAACCAACTACATATACATTATTCAGCTAAGTCTCAGCTTATGTAAAGCTGTGAATTGATCATATCAGTCCTGTTTATCTTCCTAAAATGCTTAAAAAACTCTCGAGAAAAATAGGAATGAAACACGGCACTGGACAGAGAGAACTAGGATTTTTGTTCCCATGAGGCTAAAACAAGAGCTATATCATTCAAAACCCATATGCCAAAATATGAGTAAATCGTTCTTTGTTTTAGCATTCATAATCACTGTGCTTTGACATAAAAAAGATGAACAACTTGCAAATGTCTCGATAACCAACCACGAGTACTTCAAGCTTTAACCGTTCTTTCTCTAAGCTTACTCTTATCATAACCAAATTTGGAGAGAGAAATTATTTTATACCAATTACAATAAAAAGTGAAAAGATCTAAATTATCTAGCCCACAAAAACAAACACAGAGTCCACCTTCTCGATTTACTCCTTTTCCTTCTTTTTATAATTCATGAACCAAATCATCCAAAGGTAACAAGCATGTATAACTGAAAAGTTCTGAGAAACACCTGGATTCCGGCACGAGATGAACGAGAAACCGGGCGCTTCTTGTCCTTGTCCTTGTTAGCTGCGACTGTTTTCGCCGCCAAAAGCCCCTTTCCACCTTTTCCTGCCATCCTCGTTCACCTTTAAAACACACACACACACAAACAAGTGAAAATAATGCCATCACATCATTACTATAACCCAGATCTGTTAAATACTAATCACATCCGGGGAGCCTTAGAAGCTTAAAATTTTGAATCGATAAAATCTGTATCTATGATGTAGTAGATGAAAATAAAAGGTTGCGGCAAGAGAGACCTGAGAGACTTTTAGAGTGATCGAAAGCTTGAAAGTGATTAAACTGTGGAAATATGAAACAATGGGATGGGATTTCTGGGTTTATAATCATTTTAAATGCCAGAAAATGAAATGGCGGTTAATTTTAGGTGGGAAATTTCTTCGATTTCGACATTTAAAAAAATTTCGATCGGTTTTCTTGCCAAATACCCTTCCTTTTTCTTTTTCCAAAATTCGCTGCCACCCCAATTCGTCTGTTGGAGCAAACACGTGACATAGCCCACTCTCTTGTATTACTATTATTATTATTAAAGTTAACTACGATGATTATTTATATTTGTGTTTTTATTTATTTTTTGTCATTGATTTTAAAAAACATAAGATATGATAAATTTCGTTTTTTATTTAATTAAGATGTAATCATTATAGGTTAGTTATTGTTAACAATTAATATAAAATGTGACGTAATAATTTGTATAAACACATGTTTGATCTTTGTTATTTTCATATTTTCACGATTTAATCATATTTTTAAATAGATTTTAACAAAAAAAAATATTTTTAAATGAAAATAAAAAAATATTTTAAAATTAAGTTAATAATAAACTACATTTAATAAGTTAATATATGTAAAATATAATGTATTTAAGTATTTATACACTAAATACAAAAATATATATACTATGTTGTCTACTTTAGATCAAGTAGTGGTCTTGGCACGACACGTGGCATGACATTTAACATCATTTGATTAGGTGATTAAATTTATTTTAATTATTAAAAGTGTGACTAAATTGAGAGAATATGTAAATAATGGGGATCAAATGTGCGATTATATCAAAATATTTAAACACTGTTAATATCAGTTAACTCGGTTGATCACGCCTCAATTAAATAAAAACGAAAGTGACAATATCTTAATTAAATAAAAATGAAAGTGATTATATCTTATGTTTTTTAAATCATTGACAAAAAGTGAACAAAACACAAACATAAGTGCTTATTTGTGTAGTTAACCCTTGTTATTAATTTAGGGCAATTACAAGGTAACCATTCACACCCATTATTATTAGTGCTCGAACTCGAAAACTTAAGAAATAACAACAATTCATTTACCATTGAGGTCTTTGGTTCGTGCGTGGCTTAGACCACTCAATAGGTGAATTGGGGTATTTTTTGTAGCCGTCTAAATGAATCGAGTTTAAACGAATAAAGTTATGTTTGTGTTTGTTTATTTAATTTTAAAATTAATCATATTTTGTTTGTGTTTGTTTAAATTTTTAATATTGTGTTCATGTTTTTTTTTTTGTATTAATGTTCAACTTGTTTAGCGTTCGCGAACATGTTCGGTTTTATGTTCTAAAATAGTGCAATTACACCGATGGTCATTAAGTTTTTTAGGCTTAATAATTTGAACTCAAAAGTTCACATATTGTTTAAATTAGTTCATACCTCCACCAATATTTAAAAGGATAAACTACACAAATGGTCACTATTTTTAAGTAAATTTTTGTTTTTCTCACTAAAGTTTTAAAAGTAATGAATTGGTCACTAACGTCTTTGATTTATAATAAACCAGTCACTAATAGTTAACCGTCGTTAATGTGGCTAATGAAATGCTAATGTGGCATGTTCAACTGATTCAGCACTGTTTCACAGCATTAGACGAAAATAGACCAATTTCTTTTTCATATTTGCTTTTTCTCAGATAATTTCTAATATAAATTATTAATAATTTTGATTAAATATAAAATAAATTCAATTTTTATTAGAGTTTTCATATATTTAGGGATGAGCACGGGTCGGGTTTGGGTCAAACCAACCCGAACCCAACCTAATTTTTTTAAATAAAATCTGAACTCGATTTAGCCTTATCCAAAATAATATATTTATTAAAAAATATTATTTTTATTCAATACAAATAGGGATTAAATTGAAAAAAATATATAAGTGAGTATTATTGTAATTATCCCTAAATACATAAGGTAAAATTATTTTTTCCCGAATCGGGTCGGACATTTTTACCCTAAAACCGATCCGTCACAACCAGAATGCATCCTTCAAAAAATCCGATCCGACCAAACCCGTACGTGATTTTTTTTAAAAATCATACCGACTAAGTAAGGTTCGGGTCACATGCGCATCCTTTCCTTCATTGGACTGAAAGGGCTTAACCTTACCTGTAAAATTCGGAATAAGATGGGCCACGCGATTCAGTATCCGGAACAGGGCCGAATCCATTCCATCAACGGTTAAACGACAGCTCCATATCCTTCGGCGACTCTACCAATGGTACTGCATTTTGTAAGGACATAACGGTCCAAAGTCTTGAAAAATAAGGACATTTTTGTCAGAAATGGGCTGACAAATTCTAACTTCCCTTCTAAAACCCTTTTTGTCTCAACAAGCCTGCGCGGGTTCGCAGCTTCACCTCGTAATCTCCAAATAGAATCGAGAACGGCTTCATCGGCAAATATGTCTGCCTCCTTCCGTTTATCTTCTTCTTTATCACCGTTGCAGTCTCGGGATCTCCTGAAAATGCGTTTTTTAAGTCCTCGGATTGTTGTGCATAATCCCGTACCATTTTTAATGCCAATGAAGACCGCGCATTCTAGGGTTGTTTTACCGGAAAACGTGAAAGTCGCGGCTTCTGAGCTGGCGGTAACAGCGGGGATTCCGGTGGGAATGACGGAGTCGGGAGGATTGCAAGTGGACCTGGTGACAGAAACGGACTTGAAGGAGAACGGGTTCAGGAGTACACGAAGGACTAAGATCGTATGTACGATCGGGCCCCGCACGTGTGAGTTCGAAGAGATCGAAGCTCTAGCCGTGGGAGGAATGAACGTGGCGCGTGTCAATATGTGCCACGGCACCCGCGAGTGGCACAGAGACGTAATTCGGCTGGTGAGGCGGTTAAACGAAGAGAAAGGGTTCGCCGTGGCGGTTATGATGGACACTGAAGGTAGCGAGATCCACATGGATGATTTAAACGGTGCCGAATCTGCCAAAGCAGAGGTAATTAATTAATGTCTTAAGGTAGTTTAATTAATAGTTAACTGTGATTGCTAAACTTAATCCTTTTTTTATCAGGACGGCGAGATATGGACGTTTACTGTCCGAACATTTGATCCTTCATCGTGCCCTGAGCGTACCGTTACGGTTAACTACGATGGTTTTGCTGAAGGTAAATTTTTTATATGCTGTTTCAATTGAATTAACCAATAATCATCTTCCAAAATGTGCTATATTTAGTTTAATTACGCAAAAAAGGGGGGGGACAGCTTTAAGTCTTTGATCAGTTTAAGTATTGAACAGAACAAAAGCTTTGTCCTTTTGCTTTTTGGGATAACTTCAGTAGGGGATTATCTGGTTTAAATTTAGCTTATTATGATTTTGTGTTATTAAATTTGTATAATGATACTATCAATGAACGACCAGAGCTTAGTTAAAGCTGAATCACAACCCACGTTGTGCTTTCTGTCACTTTCATGCCATGTATCTTTCGTGGGAAACTGGGAATGAAAGAGCTCTGAGTGCCAGTCTGAGCCATAACCATCTTGACTTGCTGATCTAACTATTTTGTTTTCCGACCATGAGTTATCTTTTCCATGCAACCTTTCGTTTCATTGCTTCTGCAGCTCAAACTCACCACAGTTTTGTTTTATTTCATGTCGAATTAAGCAGCAATGCATTAATTTTTATCTTACATTGTAGATGTAAAGGTTGGTGATGAACTGCTTGTTGATGGTGGAATGGTGAGGTTTGTGGTGACCGAAAAGATTGGTCCAGATGTGATCTGCCAATGTACAGATCCCGGGCTGTTATTACCTCGTGCTAATCTAACTTTTTGGAGGAATGGGAGCCTTGTTCAGGAGCGCAATGCAATGCTTCCTACTATATCTTCAAAGGTCTGGTACCTTTCAAACAATCAAGCCATTGCCTTCATGCATTCACCATGCTTTTTACAAAGGGCTATCCATGTTGATTCTTACTTTCTACCGGAAAAATCAAAAGTTTGTATATGTTTTTCAAACATTTACGATGCTTGCAGGATTGGCTGGATATTGATTTTGGAATTGCCGAGGGTGTTGATTTTATTGCAGTCTCTTTTGTAAAGTCTGCTGAAGTTATTAAGACTTTAAAGAGCTATATCACTGCTCGATCACCGGGAAGGTAAGCATGTACAACATTCTATTGCTTTAAATTTAACCTGTAACCAAAATTTGAGAAACTTGTATCATTTCGTAATGATTCACATGTAAAACTAAATTCAAAATGCACTCACATATTTCTTTTTGTTCTAAGCAGAAACTATTCTACACACGATTTTGTTTGTAAAATTTTAAGGGCTAATTTTGAAACTTCTATGTTGCTGTAAGAAGTTCTTATGGTTCAATTTTGCAGCCAAATTGGTGTCATTGCCAAGATAGAGAGTATTGATTCTCTGAGAAACCTGGAAGAGATTATCAAGGCATCAGATGGAGCAATGGTGGCCAGGGGAGATCTTGGTGCACAGATACCAATAGAACAGGTCCCCTCGGTTCAAAAGAGAGTTGTGCAACTGTGCAGGAAGCTGAATAAGCCTGTCATTGTTGCCTCCCAGCTGCTTGAATCCATGATTGAATATCCCATACCCACCAGAGCGGAAGTTGCCGATGTTTCTGAAGCTGTACGGCAGCAGGCAGATGCTCTGATGCTTTCCAGTGAATCAGCCATGGGTCAATTCCCTGAGAAGGCATTAGCTGTACTAAGATGCGTCAGTTTGAGAATTGAGAAATGGCGGCGGGAGGAGAAGCACTTGGATGCCACAGATCCCTCATTTGTGTCATTTTCCACCCCACCTAGCATTTCTGTGGAGATATGTAATACAGCTTCGCAAATGGGTAAGCAGTTTTCTGTTTGTTAAACTCGTCTGCTGAATTGAATATGATTTCATAATTCTCTATTAACAAGTGACGCACATGCTCAAGTCAAAAAATATAAATTCGGGTGAACGTATCAAAGTAATTTAAAGGTAGTACTGCTGGATCATCATGTGATGATTGTATCCAGTACCATCTTTAACAGTAGTAATATAGTTCTAGATGCCCCAAGTGTTGATGAAACTAAGTTGTTGTCAGTGGTTTTGTCGATGTGTTCCATGACGATTTCTCCCTCCTGATAACAAGATGTTTTTTTCTCTTTTTTCTCAAATTTCAGCTAACAAACTCAAAGCAGATGCCATCTTTGTTTACACGAAAACTGGACAGACAGCGTCTCTTCTTTCCCGCAATCGGCCCGATTGTCCAATCTTTGCATTTACACCCTCAACTTCCATCAGAAGGTGCCTGAACCTGCAGTGGGGTTTGATACCTTTCCGTCTTGATTTCTCAGATGACGTGGAGAGCAATCTTTACAGGACCTTCTCCTTGCTCAAAGCAAGAGAGATGATCAACTCGGGTGACCTTATCATTGTCGTCTCCGACGTTTTGCAATCCATTCAAGCAATAAAGGTTCCCTAGAATTGGAATATGCCCTTTTCCTAAAATAGGATTATTGGATTAGTTCGTAAGGTTAGGATTTGATTAAAGTCTAGTTATCACGGATTGCTCATGTACTGTTGGAAGGAACCTCCCACAGCCCCGGGATCATTCTTTTCAGCACGTATATTTCCGAGTCCAGTGTGCTTGCAGACCCTTAATAGCTCTCTTCAAGTGTCTGACTGCATCTTTGCTTTTGTTCTTCTGTTTCTTGCATAAAATTTTGGTTTTATTACTGAATTTGGATTTACCTTGTCATTGTTTGTACAAGGAAAGACAGCACCAGAGAACATTGTGTGTATTGTTTTCCCCCATTTTGATATTGAATTTTGAACTTGTATGATTCATGGGTTCTGGATTTATTATCTTTTTGTATTTGGGCATATTGAATGTGGTAATATGTACCTGGTCAGTCCTTGAATCCATATTTGTATATAAGAAAGTTTAAGGGTTGAACCGAAGGGTTGAACCAAAGGCTTACTGTATCTTTTAACTTACAGATTTATATACAAATCATATGCTGTACAAAACAACTTTAAAACATATAAAAAATAGGGTAAATTATGGATTTAGTCATCGGCCTATATCCACCGTTTTGTTTTGGTCACTCTTATCTTTTTTTTAAATCACACTTAACGTTTCCTTTTGATTATATATATTCATAAAAAAAACTGTTAATATGATAACTTTTTTTATTTTTTAATGATGACGTAATATTATTTTATAATGGTACATCAATATTACAGTTAATTTTTTAACGATAGATAATCAAAACTTATTATTGAGCATAATTTAAAAGAAAGTTGTTAAATGATCAAAATGAACTATAAAAAGTAGATACAATAGTAAAACGTTACTCCATATAATGAAATGATGAATTGAATAAAGGGCAAACTACAACCAAAATGGTAACTGAACTTCGAGTAAGTTTTTGTTATTTTTCATTGAATATTTAAAAGTTATAAATTGATCATTAATATTATAAATTTATAATAAAATGGTCATTCCACGATAATAATCGTTAATGTATGTTATAAAAAAACTGAGCTAATTCTTTAAAAGCTTACATGAATAGTAGAGTGCCATGCTGGTGAACCGATCAAGTTCTTGTTCTGTTTCTCTCTCTCTCTCTCTCTCTGTGAAGCCCTCTAACACTAAGCAAGAATACCCCTTTGAACCAAAAATACTTAACAATAGATGATTCCTCAAACCTCATTGTTAAGAATTAGTAGAGTTGATTGTTTCATGAGATAATAAGAGCCACAAATTAAGAACAACCCATTTCATCACACTTCGATATAATTTTGGTAATGTTCAAGGTTGGAAGAGCATGTAAATCTCACATTGGAAAGGAAAAGTCTTTTGGAAGGGTATTTATAATACATATCCTTCCCTTTGTTGAATAGTGATAGATGACAAGGCCCTTGCACGAGCATGTCGCCATCGCCGTCACCTGTTCTGCTGGATTAACTTGGTTTGGTTTGGTTTGTTTTGTTTCGAAGATTGAGTTTGAAGAACCTTCCATTATTAAGTATTTTTTTGGTTCAAATGGGTCTTTTCGCTCTAAGATTGAGGGCTTGAGAAGAGAGAGATAGATGATCAACAAGAACTTCATCGGTTCTCGGACGTGGCATTTTATTGTACACATAAGCGTTTAACGACCCAACTCAATTTTCTGTAACAGACATTAACAACTATTAACGTCAAGCAGTCATCTTATTATAAATCGATAATGTTAATGATTAATTTGTATATTTTATAAGTCCAACGAGAAAACGAAAATTTAATCAAAGTTTAATGACCATTGGTGTAGTTCCCTTGAATAAATTAACTTCCATCACAAAATAATTTAGGCACAATACCAAAAATAACCTCTAACATTTATCAAAATAGTAATTTTGCCCCATATTCTTTTTTTAGCATTTTTACCCTCAACATTTTATTTTGGAGGAAAAAATTCCTTCTATAGATGAAATTATTAGTTAACACGCGATTAATACTCTAAAATATGAGTATTTTTAATATAAAATGAAACATTGAGAGTTAAAATATTAAAAAAAAAGAAATAAAATGATTATTCTATCAAATGTTATTAGTATTTTTACTTTAAAATAAAACGTTAAAAAAAACTAAAATGTCTAGAGGAAAATAGAATAATAACAAAATCACTATTATAATAAAATTGGTTTTTTTTAATAGGGAGGGGGTGTGGGGGGAGTTTCAACATTCCAATAATTTAATCCAAAGACTATGATGGCAGTATCTGGTGATTGTGATATTCTTTTCCTTTTGAAAAGAAAAGAGGAAAAGGAGACAGAATGGGGTAGGCATCTTTGCCATGGATGGCAATAAACACGTATAAGTGCAGTGCCTATGAACTCAAATAAATGTGCCAAAAAGAGCCAAAGAATCCTACGTATGTTGGATAAAAAGTAGACAAGATGTGCTCCAATTTAGGGGTGTTCATTCGGTTAAAACGGTGGTCGATAGAATCGAATTAATCATAACCGAATTAATTAAACTTTTTTTTTCTTTAACCGTTAATTAAACCGAATTTTTTTTCGAACATATTAACCGAACTGAATAAATTTCGGTTAATTCGGTTAATTTCTAATTAACCGATTTTTTTAAAATTTTTTTAATTTATATAAAAATTAAATATTTTTTAATTCAAAAAAAAATTATAATTAATTTAAATAATATATAATTATAAAATAAAAATTTTAGATAAAATTTTTAATTAATTAATATTGATTTAAGTTTAAAAGTTATTAGATCTTAAATTATTAATTGGGTTTTAAATGGTTTGGGCTTAGCCCATATTATATAATATATATAATATTTTTTAATTAAAAAACAGTTTACAATTAATTTAAATAATATAATTATAAATAAAAAAATTATATAATTTTTTAATTAATTAATATTGATTTAAGTTTAAAAGTTATGGATCTTAAATTATTAATTGGGTTTTAAATGATTTGGGTTGAGCTCATATGTTATATATATATTTAAAATTTAAAATTTAATTTCGGTTAATTAACCGAATTCGAACCGAATTAACCGAATTCTAAAAATTTTCTTAATCGTTAACCGACCGAACTAATTCGGTAACCGAATCAAATTAACCGAACTAATTCGATTCGGTCGATTAACCGAATTAGTTCGATTATTTGAACACCCCTACTCCAATTCCAGGCGACGAGTGCATTCATCATTTTTATCACTTTTGCATTTTAAGAAAGAGCCAAATACCGTATTTAAAGGAGGTCAATAATTAATTAGTCAAGTGAGATAAAATATTAGATTTTTTAAGTAAAATCAGATGTTTAAATCTCGACGATTGAGTATGAAGTAATTGAGTTGGGATGATCGCCTTTAGCTCTACAATATCTGTTGCAGATTAATCGATTAACAGATCGAATATTCGTGACTATAAAAAAGAGGGGTGGAATGGGGGGAAGAATATCATAGAGAGGCTAATGAACAAGTCTCAAAGTGTGGGTAATCAATGGAATGCAGAGTTCCTTAAGCATCCCTTTATTTTTGGGACCCCTAATTAACTTGGTCACTCGGTGTTATCATAATAAATGGACAAAATATTAAAAATAATAAATTTATACATAATTAAGTAACCGTGTTGGTTGATCAAAATCAAATAGAATGTAGAGTTATAGACTTACAGCTGATGTGGATGATTTATGTTTTTAATATGCATAAGAAGTCATCGAATCGAATAAATTTTAAAGACCATAATCGATAGTACTTTATGTCTTTATGTTACATCAAACCTAAGGGAAATCATACACACTTTGCTTCGGACTTAAGAGATCCCCATCCAAACAAAATGGTTTGCTTTATGTGAACAAAATAATACCCACCCACCAATTACTTTACCTCACTTTCTGTTGGTAAATTTCGATCAACTTATTATTACTTAGCTGATCAACTTATTATTACTTAGCTGATCAACTTATTATTACATAGTCTATTCATCTTAATTATAAATTTAAAAAAAATCTATAGGGGAGTTTTTAAAATAAAATTAACATTATTATATAGTTTGCCCTTTTTTAACAATTCAGCCGCGTGTCTGGCCTGGGCTGAGTAAGAAAACAACAGAAGGAGAAACAGACGGATGTCAGAACTGAAGTATGACCAAACGACAACCTTATATCTTGGGACCTCTGTTGCTCGGTTCAGATGACTCTTGTCTCATATATTCAATCTTATCCACCTGTAATCTTATATTTATACAATATTTATATTTTGTGAACCAAACGTATTTTTAGAGTTATCCCATTGCTGCAATGATTTGTAGGAGCGAGTCTCTCAATCCGTCGGGTATACTTAAGATTCAATTAAGATTTATATATGAATCTATAAATTGTGTATTAAGAGTGACGGTGGTAATTCTAATTTCACCTTACAAATTTAAATTTATAAATACTAATCACTTATACCAACACTCATTGACAGTATTACAAAATGATTAATGTAATATTTTCATAGTTATAAATTTTGATAAATTTAATATAATTTTGTAATGTCATGGTTATTATTTTATAATAATTCAATAAATTTAACGATTAATTTATAGTAATCCATAGTTTTTAATGATGATTTGAATGTAATTTAGGGACCTCAAATCTACTTTACCTGAAATTGATTAGGTCATGGGTTTTGATCTGATTTGAACATTTGGTTAAAAATATAGGAAATTGTTAATTGATGGGATCTTCTATTTTACCCAACACCCCAAACGTGCCCCACAACGTCAATCGTATGGACCGGGGGCAGGCGACCTGTCCGTTTCGTCGCGCCATTTGTCACACGTCAAAGTAATTTAATTTTATCAACGCTTCAAATTACGGCACTTTGCTGTTGCTGTCAATTTTCATTTATATTTTGTATATTTTATATTATTAATTACTAGAATAAAAAAATATTTTTAAGGTGGAAATTTGTTTTGTAAATTATTATTTATTTAAATGGTTTTTGGTCGAAAGTGCTTGAACAAGGCCCATTTCGTAATTTCAAGGGTTTGAAAGCTCCACTCAATTTTTTATATATTAGTATAATCTCATATCTAATTTAACCCAAATTAAAAATAACTCAAATTTAATTTTATCAAAAATTAATTCCAATCAACTATTAAACAAATTTTGATTCGATAATTAATTTATAATAAAAAAGTAAATTATTTTTATTATTATTTATCTTTTAATACTACAATAAATATTGATTTGTATTCTTCCTTTGTATTATATTACTCTTTAATTATAATCAATAATTTAGTGTCATGTTTATTAGGATTATTTTTATATATGATATAATAATTTTTATATTTTTAAGATTTGAAAGAAGAAATATACTTAATTTAATTTGGAAAATAAATTATATGTATTTTTTAATGAATCAAATTTATAATTCATAAAATTCTCCATTTTGTGATTTTCTATATGTATTGTATTACAAAGTAATGAGGATTCCCTTTTATTTTCTCTCTGTTCTTTTATTTAAAATAAATTGAAAAATGAAGGGCGGGGATTCGTCTCGTGCTTTCGGGATTTAATTAATCCAACGGTTTCCTAAAATCCAGTCATGCGACACGTGGCCGCACTGAATCACATCAAAGTGTAGTGAGAGTCGAACATGAAGTCCCTGTCGTAATAGCGCCGCGTGCCCTAACTAAACGACATGCATTAGCCGCTTTTACTCTTCCACTGCTTTTCCTATTTAGCCCCCATAGAGTCTTCCGTTTTACTTTAACACCCCTCACTTAACCCATTTTTGCACTAACAGAAGAAAACAGTCCTTGTTTTGTGGACCCGTCTTTTACACATCCACTTTGCCACTTTGCCGTACTTTTTTTACGAAATGACAATCCTACCCACACACGTTTCTCATGATTATAGAGTATAGTATGGGGTTAGAGGGTAGTTCTCACTTATATTATCTAATCCGTATTAATCGATTAATAAATAAAATATTAATAATTATTTAAAAATAAAAGATATATAAATTGTTTTCAATTTTAAATGATAAATTCAGACTATGATAAAGTAAATATGATAGCCTTTTTACCACTTTACCATACTTGTTTGATGAAATGACAATCCTACCCCACACGTTTCTCGTGATTATTGACTCTCGTACATGTATGCATGAATTCTAGACATTTCTACATAAAGTCCATATTATCTTTTAAATTGAAATTCCACCTATTAGAGTGAACTACAAGTAAAAAATATATAAATTGTTTTCAATTTTAAAAGGACAATTTTGGAGTACGATAAAGTAAACATGATACAGACCACAAGTTATAGGGTTATATTTTTTTATTAATCTATATTATAAGCGATAATATATGTTTTAAATATTTTAATTTATTTGATAAGTGAACGTTCAAATATTTGTAATCATCGGTACTCTAATACAAAAAATTTAAGGATAAATTTACTATTTCAATTCATTAAGCATTTTCAGTAATTAAAGAAATAGTTATTTTTCCTAAAAATTATATGTTCGAACAACTACATATATAAATTGAGTGTGTGTTGTCAATACTCAATAGTTAAGAAAAATTCTAAATAGATGATACATCGTAATCAACCAAAACTATTCAAAAAAGGAAAAATAAATTTATTATACTACTATATAAAACCTTTTTAAATTGATTGTGTCTCAATTTTAGTTTTTTCATAATATTAATATCTCTTAAAATTAATTACATATTTTAAAAAGTATACATATAATAATTAAATTTCTGATATATTTATAAATGACATTGTTTACTTTTAATTGATATTAAAATATTAAATTCAGTGTATAAAATACAGCAAATTTATAAATTTATTATTGTTCTATATCTATATTTATTATAAAACACAACTGAATAAATGTAACAAATCGATTTGACATTAATTCAGTAGGGAGATAATTAAAACAATAATACTTTTAAGATAACAAATATTATCTCAATGATTTTATTACCTTTGCAAATTGATGTTGTATACAAATATTTAAATAAACAATTAAAAAAACATTACTTAAGATCTGAATTTATAACCAAATTCTTTATGTATAAATCTTTTACCTCTAAACTTTATAATCATTAATTATATTAATCTTTTAAAACAATTATTCATATAAAATATTTTTTCTTATTTATATTTTAAAAAATGTATGCTTAAATTCCATATCACTTAATAACACTATTTCTATTATGAAATAAGACATTTAAATTATTGTTTTCATTATATATTTTTTTATAAAAAATAATTCATTTATACATTTAGAATTAACATCTCAAAAACTAGTAATATCAAAATTTTTATCAAAAAATAAAAGAATAATAGTCAAAGGGCAATTAAGAAATTTCCGACTGGCACATTATCTTCAAGTTCCTATACGTGGCACGCTCTAACCCATTCTAAGGAACCGAACCGGGTTCACTGTTTGACACGCTCCATCAAATCAACGGGTTCAATCTTCTGCCACGTAGGATTTTAACGTGACCGTAAAAAAAATCATAACTGGCCTTTTATAATGCCCTCCACTGCCAATCTTCCGCCAATGCCAAATGAAAAAAAACATTTCCATTTCCATTTTTACGTTTTCTCCACCACACTTTTATTTCATCGTTTTTCTTAAATACCGTTATCGCCCGGCGATTGTTCATCGGAAAACCGAAGACGCTCATCGGAGAGATAAAGATGGAGCCACGATCACTGATGATAGTCGCGTGAATTTCCAAGGCGATCACGTTACATCCTCGTGCCGTCGCGTTTTTCGGGAACTTTAACCGTATCTGAAGAGAAATTAAAAACCTTTAAGCAAAAACAACTTAAATTTAGCAGAGTTTTGAAGTCTTTCGATGCTTTGTCCGGCAAAATATAGGCAAATTAGTATATTTTAATCAAGCTTGTGACTTGAGTCTTGGTGAATCGCATTGATTTTTGGCCCTCTATAGAAGATTTTATGAACTTCTGTGTTGATTGCGTTTGACTGACCTCATCACAAAGCTATATATCTTCCCGTTATCGAAGCGGAGAATCAAAGAGAGTTTGAAGTGTTGTCGCGGTACCGGTGGAAGCAAAAGGAGGGGGGGGGTTGTTTTGTTTTTGTTTACATTTCTTTTTTCCAGAGCTGAGAAATATGCCTTTCCCAATGAAGATCCAACCTATCGATTTCAGCCCTTCAGAAGTGGTAGCGCCGCCTCGTTTGGAGACGGTAAAGCCAGTGGTGAAATCACGGTTAAAGAGGTTGTTCGAGCGCCCGTTTCCTAGCGTTCTGAGGAATTCCGCGGCGGAGAAGGTGGATGCCGTTGCAGCCGATGAGCTGCCTTTCAGCAAAAATGCACGGCGGAGTTCGAGCCGAACTCCGTTTACTTGGCGAAGATGGTGCAAAATTTCATCGAAGAGAACAACGAGAAACATCAATCTGGTGCGGCTAGGTGTAATCGTAGCCGCCCTAAATGCTTCAATCGTATCTGCAACGAAAGCTCCGAAGACGAAATGGATGGCTTCGATTCTATTGACTCCAATATCACTTCATCGGCTGAAACATCCGAAGTTCTAAAGGTAAAGCAATAATTCTGCCTTGTTCAAAATAGATTTTTATTATAAGCTATAACATATATTTCTAATTTGTTTTATCCTTTCTCATTTTTCATGGAATAGAGTTTGGTTCCTTGTGGGAGTGTGAATGAAAGGAATTTGCTGGCTCATACAGCGAAGATTATGGAGAAGAACAAAATTTCTAAACGTAAAGATGATTTCTGCAGGAAGATTGTTACTGATGGGTTACTGACTGTTGGATACGATGCTTCTATTTGCAAATCTCGTTGGGAAAAATCTCCCTCTTATCCCGCCGGTAATTTCTCTCTCTCATCTTTTTCTAGAAATATCTCTATAAATCTGGGAGAGTTGTGCTATCCGTTTCTCTCTGTTGTGGTTTAAATTTACATTTTTCCATTTTTTTAGATTACTGAAATGACAATAGCTTGTTATTTTAACAAGCAGGGGAATATGAATACATTGATGTGATGATTGACGGCGAGAGATTGCTGATCGACGTTGATTTCCGATCAGAATTTGAAATTGCCCGATCAACGAAGACTTACAAATCAATCCTTCAAATGCTTCCCTTCATCTTTGTAGGCAAAGCTGATCGTCTCCAGAGGATAATTGCTATTGTTTCCGAGGCTGCTAAGCAAAGCCTGAAGAAGAAGGGAATGCATGTTCCTCCATGGCGTAAAGCCGAGTATGTCAGCGCCAAATGGCTTTCCCCTTGCAACCGAGCAACACCTTCACTTGCTCCTGCATCCTCTCTGACACCCACAATTGGGACACTTAAAGAATCTGAATTCGATGCCAAAACTAAGGAGAAAGACCAACCAATTATTGAATTGATTTCGGACGATAAAAACTTGGTTGAAGATGCAGAATTGGACGAGTCCATATTTTTTTTGTCTGAGAGCTCTGAGGACGAAGGGAAGGAAAAGGTGGAGAAAGGAGTGGAAGCCCCCTGAGTCAAAACCCAAGAGCTCACAGACTGGGATTAAGATTCAGTAATCGAAGATGAACCAAGAGAATTTTGACTGTTCATTCCCCCCCCCCTATTTCCCATTTGGGTTATTAGAGAACCAAATACTATGGTTAACTCTTTAAATCCCCTTCTGTTTTTTTATATGTAAGGGTTGATCTCTGATTTTTACTACTAATATGAAATCAGATTGTTATATAAATGGATAAACAAGACAAGATAGAATTTTGCTCTTGAGCTGGTTGCCCTTTCTTCTTTCATCTTGAAACCAGGTGCAGTTTCTTAGTTGTCATCTCATATTCTTCTTACTGGGGCATGGTATACTTCTGCATAAGTTTTCTGTTGCAGCGAAGGATCTTTGAACTGTAGTCACAGAACAAACATGAAAAAAGGGGAAGACCCATCACTTGTGCTTTGCCTTATTTGTTTATGTTTATTATAGTTTACCAGTTTGTGATATTGAATAATGTTCTTCTCTTAGGTACTGAATTTTATGATGATGGAAGGAGTTGACTCGTGCGTTCTCTAGCGCTGTGATTGTGAGGTTAGGGGGCCTAAGCTATTCTTTAATTGCTTCAACTGATCATACCTCCTTCCCCTCCCAGGTATTTTGTTAATGGCATTAAATAATCTTGTAACTATTTACCCTGCCTACGTGGTTTGGATCGAATCGATTTTGTTCATGGTTTTGGTGTAACCTGAACATTGAAATACCTCTATGTTACTGTTTTTAGTTATGATCCACGATTTTGGCTGATTTGTTAATAATACTCCCATTCTCATCTTACGTTTGCCTGGCGAATGACATGGGACCGAGCCGGGATTTCAATTATTGTAATTATGATTACGTCAGTTTCAGATAAAGCCTGTGAGGTTTGAGAAGAACTCTAATAGCTATTCTAATTCCAAATATTAGTTAATTCGCGTCAGTCCAAATGCTGTGTTTGGTGACATTGATTTATTTATTTTGTACGTGTAGTAGTTGGCTTTCCTAAGAATATGTATTATTCCGATTCTGATATTGGCTGTTGAATATGGCTTGATGTCGGTTTCTTCCTTTGTTTTTTCCCGTTGTCTATAAGGGGAAGCCGAAGCTGTGTTGGCGTTGAGGGCATTGTGGGTGATGGTCCCTCCTAGTCCTAGGGCATTGGAGATTAGATTAGGAGGTTCAGTTCATTAACTATTTGGTGCAGAGCTTAAAAAGGAGGAAGAGAAATCCATTAGAATTTATGAAGCTGCTTCTAGTACAGGCCAGGCCTATGTATATCCCGAATTTGTGGACGTAATTAGTTCCTCAGTGGGTGGGGTTCAAAATTGTCTTTTTACTTGTAATACGACCAGAATTTGAATCATAAAGAATTTCAAAAACAACGGGGACCATCTGAGGACCAGGCCATGCCTTTGCAACGGCTAACGTCGGTCAATTCGATTATGTAAGATCAGAGTTGGTATTGAGAGCTTTTACTTTTGTTGGCCATCGAAAGTTATACGCATATGTTGTTGGCCCTTTTAAACACACGTAATTCATCATGCATGCGGACGTTGTTTGAACCAACTCGTTTCACGTAATTCATAACCGATTTTTTTTTAAAACAGAGTTTGAAATATATAAATCGGTGAAGCATGGCATAGTACCGGAGGGCATTTTACTTGGAAAAGTGGCTGCACCAAAGAAAAGGGGAATGTGGAGAAAAAAAAGGAGGAAAACGAGTTGATAAAACACGAGAGTCCTGAATATTTTACCTAGTGATTTATTTGGGGTAGATGCGTTAAACAAACGACCTTAATGGGCTATGGGATTTCTGTATCGGTCCAATCATAGTATGGATTTGTTGAACCACTAATAGAACTCTTCTAATTCTAGTTGAATATTTTTACATCACACACACACACACACATATATATATATATATGTCTGGGATATGATCATGTTACATAATGTAAAACTCTAGTTTTATATAGATTTAGGATCGTTGAATAAATAAAAATAGATGACTGGATTAGGTAGGAAATGAGAAGATATTCATTGAAAAAAAAGTCAATCTTAACCATCTATTTTCACTCATCCAACGATCCTAAATCTGTGTAAATCTAAAATTTTACATTGTGTAAATGATCCTAACCCTATGTTCAATGTTTTGATATCATGCATCTGTATATATAGTTAAAGCTCTTAATATATGTATATTTACAAATTCTAAATTTAAAAAGTTATTCTTAATCCTATCAAGAGAGGAGAGAAGACAGAAGAGAAATGTTTTTAAAAATATAATAGAATAAATATGAACAATTTGATCATTGACCAAATGTGCTTGCTCTTAAAATTCTTAATATTAAACTTAAATAATTAGACGTTATTTTCAGAAAGATAACTGTATCATCCAACCAATTCATATTATGATTTAATTATTATAATTCATTCATAATTACAAATTAATTATGATTTTTCAGCTCGTAATTCAATTGAAAACATCAACGAGCTATATATATTTCCACTGGTCACCATCGTCGACCCAATATGCAAATGAAATGAATGGTTTTCAAATTAACAACTTGTACGTATTATACAAACAAATAGTCACACTTGCGTTTCATGCCTCATGGGGTTGCCATTGTGAAGCATGAGACACGACTTGAGCTACGTATTACTATTATTTATACCAGTAATAACCTCACGTCCTCACCATGGTTGAACTTTTCTCCGTTGATTCTGCAAATCATTGTCATGCTAATTTCATTTATGCCATGAAATGTCTCTCTATGCCATTACCAAATGATTTAATATTTGTTAAAATTTAAGGGAAAAGGGTCAACGATGAAATATTTAATCTTTTTGAAAACATTACAAGTAAATTAATATATTCGAATATCTGTAATTAAAATATATAATTAATTAGTAGTCGATCTAATGGAATAAAATGATAGATTGTTTAAATAAATGTCACACATTTCGGATAATAAAAATTAGATTTAGAACATCGTTTCGATAATAATTCTTTACGAAAATTAATCTGAATTAATATATTTAATAGTATTATAAATATTTAATTTCCTTTCTCTCCTTTCGGTTTTAACCCTATAACCACAAGAAATTCTACGTACACACCCTTACTATACGGCTAACAAAACCAGTAAAAAACTATCTAAAATATTAATATTTTTTAACATTTTCGGTAAATTATCAATAATAATAAAATCGGTAGAAAAAAATAACAAAACCGTTAGTGTTTGCCGGATATGTTAACAAAATCAATAAAACACTCGATAATAACAAAGCTGGTAAAAATAATAATATTTATGATAAATTTTTACCGATTATTAAAATTAATAACAAAATTGGTCCTTAGGTGTTTAGAATTTATAGGACCACTCCTTACGCGCTTCCCAACATAGGAGAAAACTCTAATCCGAAAAGGCATGGATCAGCTGCGCTAGGCTCCACGATTATTTAATGTTCCATTTTTTTTTCTTTCTTTCTTGGTTTCGTACGTGCTTTTCTCTGTAGAGTGTAGATGCAGCATGAATTTCCTTTCTCGCGGGTTCACGATTCTTAACGTACACCCATCTGTTGGGTCTCGTTAGATCTCATTCTTGCTATTACCTTTTTTTTATCTTATTTCTTTCTCTTTTATACTCAAATCCCAACGTTTTTCTCTCTTCCTTTTCATGTTTGCCTTTTCGAACAGTTTCTTATATCTGCACCGGAAAAATAACGATCTCTGCTAACAATGGAGATTTCTTATTGGATCTTTGTTTTTTCGATTCTTCTCCTCTTTTTGGGGCCTGGGTCTTCGTCAATTGACAACTTTCACCAACCGTAAGTTCCCTTTGTTTCTGTATTTTTAAACTTTGATGCTGTATTGGATTGATTTTATTGCAAGGAGTAGTTAAGAGTTGATTAGGATATGATTTGTTTATTATTTGCTTTGAAACGAGACACTTCCTTTTGCATTTTTTAAAAGATCTCGCTGGCCATTGTTGATTTATCGGTAGCTATTGCCGCCAATTAGTGTTATATATATAGTTCGTTTATTTATTTATTTATTTTCGTTGGATGTGTTCCTGATTTGGTATAATACAATTAGGTTTGACTACTAGCTGCCATGATATTACTAATTTTATGTCCGTGTCAAATATAACTAGAAGTAATGTTCTGATAGGCAATTTCGAACCAAGTTTGTTGACCTCTCTGTTTATGCTAAGCTCTCATAGACTTAAAGAATGAAGGATGTTAGGGTTGATGTTATATGGAATGTTAAGTATTGTAAACTTCAAGTTGAATGACAAAAAATGAATCTTGAGAAGAAAAGACTACAGCTTGAGACAATTTAATATGCAATTGCTTAGTTGGATTATAGTATCGATCCTCCGGTGAAGTGACGGTTCTAGTATTGACACTTAAGGGTCCTTGCTCAGCGGTGATGTTTTGAGAAATCCGGTTGTTTGATTGGACTAATCCACAATTTTGTTCTTCTTAGAGTTTTTTGACCGCTCCTTGCTTGGCGGTGATGTTTACATGAACCGAAACTTATTTTAATGTTTCATTTCTATATACTGGACGCACAAGGGATTAAATATGAAGAGGCAAATCAGTTTTGGAGTATAAAGCAGCATTTGTTGATAGAATTTGTGATGTAGTAGTGCAACTAAAGAAGTGAAGCACTGAAGCTATGAAATCCATGTGACGTGCTTGGTTTGCGTCATTAATAAATAATGAGCTTTGTTGTTTTAATATAGGGGAGAGTTTCTTATCCATTCTTCTAAAAGATATTATAGTCATTGAATGCTTGGTTTCCAGCTTATTGAATAAGCATTATGCTTATGCATGAAGTTGCATTTTTTTCGATAGAACTTACTGCGCTCTTGCAGCCAACTTTTTGGGTATATGCTCAGTATTAGCTAAAAGATATGTGCTTTTGAAGGCAAGTTTTTTTTCCAGTTGTAAATTAAATGTGACTGACAAACGCCTTCTTGGAACCAGATCCTTTTACTTCACATATTCTTGAATGGACAAAGTGGTGTTACTTTATCTGAAGCTGGTCTCTTTTCTTTTCCTTTTACTTCAATTTATACGCATAGGTTTCCTATCGTGGAGCCTGATCCTGGTCATACGAAGCTTCAACTTTCACAGGAAGGCTTGGAAGCCATCAGCAGAATAACTGCCCCAATTTCAGCAGTCGCTGTAAGTTTTAGATGCCATTCCCAAAAATCCAGTATGATTGGCAGTTTATTCTTGTCTTCTAAATCCGAATATCAGTTAGGCTTAAATATGATCTGCTAAAGCAAATGTCCCAACAAAGAAATTAGAAAGACTTATTATTTAGACTGCAAAACGTGAAGTGTTAATGTCTGTACATACCCCTTTTTCAACCAGGCAAGTAAGAAAAGAATTAAAAAAAATGCCGATATCATGGAAATACGAGTATGATTGTTGGGAAATTCATCCTGAGTATGAGTGTTGAAATCCTGAGTATGAGTATGAGTTTTGATGATTTATAGCTATCATAGTGGTAGTGTTCGTTACATATTGGATTCAAATCATACAATATTTAGTTATTACTGATATCTTCAATGATTTCAAACAAGTTAGTCTGGGTGAAAACTGGTTGACAGTAATTGGTTTCACATCAAACTTGAAATTCTACCTAAAATGCATTTCCAGAATAATTCCTCTGGTCTTTTTTTCCAACGCTTACTTTTTGGATTTGTACATCCAGGTCATTGGTCCCTACCGTTCTGGAAAATCATTTCTGCTAAATCAACTTCTTTCACTGTCTTGTGATGAAGGTGCATTCTGACTGCCATATGCTCTTTGCTGTAACTTTCAACATTCTTTTAGTTTTTTAGTCGAGATTTATTTGATGACATGTTATTTATGATTTTCCTGTTTACCCCTCAGGATTTGGTGTTGGCCACATGCGTGACACAAAAACAAAGGGTAAAAGAGTGCAATGATATTACAATTATGCATAATGGCTGCACAGTTGATGTTTACATTTCTCCGTATCAGGGATTTGGGTTTGGGGAACCCCACTAGAAATGGATATTGATGGAGTTCGGACTTCTGTTTTTTACCTTGACACCGAGGGTTTTGAAAGTGTTGGGAAGTCAAATGTGTATGACGATAGGTAATTCCAACATATGTACTTCAAATTTATTTATGTGGTATATTAGTTATATTGCCTTTCTGATTTCTGGGGATGCAGGATTTTTGCATTGGCAACTGTTATGAGCTCTGTGCTAATTTATAACCTGCCTGAGACGGTTAGTTAGTTTTTCTGTACTTGTTTTTAGATGCTTAACCACTATAATTCAAGTTAAATTTCCATGAATCTAAATGTTTCTTGAGATATAAAATTAGGACAACCGCACTATGCATTAATTGTTCTTTGACTAAAATTTGGTTTAGGGCACTGCATATGACTCTTGGTTTTGCTAGATATTATATCATTATATATTAAGTAGGTGTGAGATTCTCGGGTTAAGATATGTTTGATTCATAAAAGGAAAAAAATATAAATTGAAAATTGCTTTATCTGCGTGAAATTTTATTTTAAAGAAAAATTTCTTGCAATATATGAATTTTTACAAAGGTGCCTCCTCTTGGATAAATTTAACATGCTATCCTGTTATTTTCTAAGGACTATTCTGACTATACATTTATAACGTTATGCTGGGAATTTTAGCATTTAGGCTTTGCTTGGTAGACGAAAGAAAATTGGAGGGTAGAAAAGTGGAAGCATGGAAAACATATTTTCTTTCCATTGGTAGAATTTAAAAATGAGAGGAAAGAATATTAAACTTTGAAAAATACATGATTTTGAACCAGCTTACATTTCTCTTACATTTTCTCTCTTTTCTTTCCAAATTGGGATGATTTGGTTTTACACATGAGGATGGAAAATGATCATCCCTCTCATTGTGTTTCCTCTCACTATTCTTTTCACTTTCCCACTTCCTCCTTTCATCGGTCCTTCCATTTTTCCACTCAACCAAGCAAAGCCTTAAGGTCTTTATTTAGCATTGCAGTCTACGCATCAGGTTGTGAGGGTCAAAAGTGTTGAAGCACACAGAAATAGCAGCTTCCTTTGATGGGTTATTTTTTATTGATACTTCTTCTTTATGCTGTTCTGTCATTAGATTCGTGAAGCTGATATATCCAGACTTTCATTTGCTGTTGAGCTTGCTGAAGAATTTTATGGAAGGTTTGGCGCTTCTTCCATGTGCTGAATTGAAAGTAATATCAATTATATGCACTGTGCAAGCTTGGTGTTTTTTACTTTTAATGCCTGTTAATATAGACACTAATCCGTCTTGTGGTTTGCTTGATCCAAATTTCATCGAGAACAGAGTGAAGGTAATTTTGGACTAGTATTTTTCATATATATGCTTGTACTGTTTTGCTGTGACAATTCATGAGAAACTGTGTTCTTGTAGGGTCAAGACATTGCTTTTGAACCTGCAAAACTTTTGTGGCTTATCCAGCGTGATTTTCTGCGTAAGTTTATAATTGTCTTCCGGAATATGATTTTGAAGTGTAATAAGGCCCTACTACTTTAAACGTGAATGACCTTGGGCATGCTAGCTTATATTGCACTGCCTCTGCCTGTAACTTTATAACTGCATCTGAGTTATTCCTTTCTAGCTTTTATTCTACATCAGATTACTATTGATTCATTTAATAGCTTGTATGTACGTCTGGTTAAACTTTCCTTTCAATCCATTCGTATACTCTTAATCTTCTTTTAAAGATTAAAATGCTGGGGAAGATTTAGGAGACATTCCTTTCTTGGTGCATCTCTTTTCTATTTTTTTTCCACGTAGATTAGATTTTTTTATTGTTAATGAGAGAAATCTGAACTGAATGCATTTTTTAGATAAAGTGTACCATTAGTTATTGCCTCTTCCCTACAATATAGGGGCAATTCACTGACATTTTTCTGGGTTTTATGCAGAAGGAAAATCAGTGAAAGAAATGGTGGATGAGGCACTTAGACATGTCCCTAATACTGATGGTTAGTTTACTCCGTAGTCCGTACTGCTTCATTGTTGGAAAGATGCGTCTTTATGTTAATCTTGCTTTATTATTGTGATAATCTTATGATGGTGTGTCTCTTTTGTATCTTCAGGGGACAAAAATATTGATCAGGTATTCCTTCCATGACCATACCTGTAAGCTATCACTAGATTTACCTTTTCTTGGATCAGAGATTTCACAATTTCTCGAACTTTATCAGGTTAACCAGATTCGGGACTCCTTAGCTGTCATGGGGGATAACAGCACGGCTTTTAGCTTACCACAAGTATGAGTTTCGAATGTGTTTGTTTTATTCGTCAAATATTACCTGGGCTCTTTCCTCTTTCTCCCCTTTTCCTCTGCTGCTGTCATTCTGAACAGAAATATGAATGGATGTTTGATGTAAATAATTTATAAGAGACTTATGACATCATGTATCTACGTAGACTTTTTAGAAATCATTGTGATGGTCAATATTTACCTCTTGTTTTATGCGGTGGTTAATGGAAAGCAAAAACATTTGTGTGTGCTAGTAGACACTTAGGACGATGGAATGCATATAAGCCTGTTGCTGTGTATCTATGTTATTTGTTGGTAAATGGATAAGTTTTTTTTAATTAAATTTGAACATTTAGCATCTAATTGCTTGAAATTTGAACTTACAGCCTCATCTCATGCGAACAAAGCTTTGTGAACTGAAGGATGACGACCTTGATCCCATGTATGTTAAGAAAAGAGATCAACTGAAAGAACTTGTAGCTAGTATTATACGCCCAAAGATTGTGCAGGGCAAGCATTTAAATGGAAAGGAATTTGTTGCATTCCTCGAGCAGGTTAGTTTATGCTCACATTCTCAGCCTTTTAAGTTGGAGATTTTATGAAGAGAATTCTTCAATGAGTCATTGATGATTGATTGATGTCCAACTTAAGCTTTAGTAATATGCATTTCTATTTTTATCTTTTAGATACTTGATGCTTTGAATAAAGGGGAGATCCCATCAACGGGCTCTCTTGTAGAGGTTTTCAATAAAGGTATTATCGAGCGGTGTTTGAAGCTGTACAATGAAAAGATGGCAAAATTAGGTTTACCTATGCCGGAGCAATCCTTACAAGATGTCCATGAAAGATCCCGAGAGAAAGCAATGAATGCTTTTGATGAACAGCATTTTGGCCGTCACCATGCGAAGCAATCTGCTGAGCAACTAGATGAAGAAATGAAGGAGGTATTGACTGGCAGCTTGAGTTGCATTACCCTTTTCTTTTTTATCAATGATATTTTTTAGTTCATTCAGTAATGTTTTTTATACTTGGGGCATTCAAATTATTGGTTCCTTTTATCTACATTTCAAGTTCTTGTTTACTGATGGTACAAAGAGATTTTGCAAGTAAGAAAATTAGTGGGAAACTTGATGGACAATCATACGAGTAGTTTTCCAATGTTTCTATTTTGATGGGAGATCCACGTACGGTAATCTTGGATTTCAGCCTTTTATCATGCTAGGCGTGTTCTTATATCTGATACATATGCCCATCTGGATGTTAAAAGTAATAAGTCTGACTCTTAATGCGAAAGTTTTCTTTTAGGCTTATAAAAATGTCCGTATGATGAATGAATATCAGTCCACGAGGCTCTGTGAAGAACTATATACCCGATGCGAGGACACAATGGACCAGCTTCAAGTTCTTAGACTTCCTTCTATGGCAAAATTTAGTGCAGGTTTCCAGCAATGTAATGAAAGCTTTGACCAGGAGTGTGTCGGACCTTCAAAAGTAAATTACGAGCAAAGGATGATGAAGGTAATCTGGAACCTCTGCAGTTCATTTCTCAGTTTCTTTCCTCATGTTGAAATATTTAGCTGGAAAGATGAAGGTTCATTCAATTCTAATGATTAAGAGCACTAGATAGCATTTCAAACGAGTCTGAATCAATTTAATGCTTAAATTACTGAAGTTCTTTGGGACCCTGTTGAATAACTTTCGGTCTTCAACGGTGGAGCTGAAACCAAAGTAATCTCAATTCAACTAAATACCATCCTTTTGAAGGAAGTCTGGATGAGAAGTGGGGCATGTCATTTAAAACTTGCCTATCAAACGGAAAAGATACAATTATGGTGCATTGTTCAAATTGCAACAATTCGTATTATCCTACATCTTTGCTACGTAATATGTTTTCCTTTGATGTATATTGCAGATGATGGGAAAGGCACGTTCTTTGTTTATCAAGGAATATAATCAAAGGCTCTTCAACTGGTTGGTGGCCTTCTCCCTTGTCATGGTGGTGGTCGGTCGGTTCATCATAAAATTCATATTGGTTGAAATGGCAGCTTGGGTACTTTTTATCTTCCTAGAGACATATACGAGGATGTTCTGGTCGCCGGAGGCTCTTTACTACAACCCCGTGTGGCACGTTATCGTAGCCACTTGGGAAACCATTGTTTATAGCCCAATCCTTGATTTGGACAGGTAATAATATACAACATAAATGCCTTCCCTTGCTTCTCAATACAAACCTGCTTGTTCTTGTATGCCTCTTAACCGTTCTGTTCATATCTTATGTGCTTGTATTTGTTTTGGCAGATGGGCCATTCCCATTGCTTGTATGATAGCATTAGGGATACTATACTGCCGGTGTTACCTGGGAAGAAGGAAACACGGGTCGTTGTCGTCCTGGCTTTTACCTTTGTACAACAACCATCAGAAAAGTGGTTCAAACAGAGCAAGATCGGATTAACCAAGAATCAACCGTGCCATTTGGTTTGGTATGCTTTCGAACAATCATCTTGGGCGAGCCTTTTCCATTTTTTTAGTTATCATATGAAACGGCCGCCAATCGGTTTTTTGTTCTTGATAGGTTCCTTTATCTGATCTAAGATTATTCGAGTCTAAGGCGGGACTGAATGAGAAGATGGTGAGCCAGGAAGGGAGCCAAACTTTATAGTATCTTTTTACTGTACCATTCTTAACACAAAATCATCTGTATTATCATATATATCATTTGATTTGTTTCGAATAACAATTATTTAACAGCTTCAGTTCCCCCGCTCATTTACGAATATCATTTAGAATTTAAGTATAATTTAAGGAAGTATAGTACAATTAACTTTATGTATAAACAAATGGAAAAATTCATATAGCTTTATTAAAGTTTAAAATGCAATTGGATAACTAAAAAATCAAGCAAGCAAAGACTGAAAGCAAAGCAGTATTTGGTTCCCACCCACAAATCCGCAGAGTAATTAGTTGGCCGGAATTCATTATTAGTACAAAATTAAAAAAAATTGCCGCCGTTTTCCGACACCAACTATAAAAACGTGGACATGGAGTAATCTAAAGCAAGCAAGCAGGACAAAAATAAATGGTTTCCCACGTAATTTTGGTCCAACTCCATTCCCTTTTACGTAAAGAGCTCCGTTCTTAACCTCAATAAAATCCCACTCTTTTGTTCGTCCTCTCTAAAGCTTTAGCTTTTGCCTCGGTCGTTCCCGTTTTGCGTGTAGATGCTAGCTCTTTGGTAGCACTAACTCGCCATTTCGACTCATTTGGACCCACTTTCTCCTCTATTTCTTCTACTTTCTCATGGCTGGTAACCCCAACGAGGCTCCTGCTGATGATTTCTTTGAGCAAATCCTCGGACTGCCTAACTTTGCGCATACTGGCACGGGCTTAGCGGGACACGACGGTGGATTGGCTGGAACCGGTGTGGAAGCTGGAGCGCCAATGTTTCTGCAGCTCAACTCAGCTGATGGTGCCGGACATCTCGGCGGTGGTGGAGGTGGTGCCTTTCACGGTCAGGTTTTTCCGTTGGGATTGAGCTTGGAGCAAGGCAAAGGCGGATTTTTGAAGCAGGAGGAAGCTTCCGGTAGCGGCAAGCGCTTCAGCGACCGAGTGGTCGATGGCAGAGCTTCTTCTGTGAAGAATGTAAGAAAACAATGGTAATTTATATTAACGTTAGTGCTATCGTTTTGTATAAATTTGTATCATTAGTGGTGTGACTCAAATAAGTTTACATATTTTCCATGGCCAGCCAATACCAGGAACTGTTGCGGCCGCGCCACATCCGCCGACCATGCGCCCGAGAGTTCGAGCTAGAAGAGGACAGGCAACGGATCCACACAGCATAGCTGAGCGGGTAAGAATAATTTTCTAAAAATAATAGAACTATATTGAAGTTGTTGAGGACGCGATTTATTTCCTAAAAATAATTATGTTTTTATCTTATGGGTGTGGTTACGGTGTGGCCGTGACCTTAAAACATTATGATTCAACCACAATTTCATATTTTGTAAGTCATATGTAGAAATATAGAGATATCTATGCATTTGATTGCCATTTCTCGGTACAGTTGCGCAGAGAGAGAATTGCTGAAAGGATCAGGGCATTGCAGGAACTTGTTCCCAGTGTCAATAAGGTCAGTTCCATCTTGTTCGTCGCTTTTATGGTAGAATTCATGCGTTGGGAAGAAAGTTTAACCATGTGTAATGGCACTGTATGGTTCTTTGTGTAGACTGATAGAGCAGCCATGCTTGATGAAATTGTGGACTATGTGAAGTTCCTCAGGCTCCAAGTCAAGGTATCTTTTATCTCTGTTTACCACATTGATTTCATACTTCCATTTTCAGATTTTGAAAGGAAAAAATTCCCCTTCTTTATAATATGTTATTGTTGAACAGGTTTTGACCATGAGTAGGTTAGGGGGAGCTGCTGCAGTGGCACCCCTAGTGATGGACATTCCGCTGTCCTCGGTTGAGGTAATAAACAAATAATCTCAAAAGTCTGTTTTTACTCATCTAATGATTGTTCTATCGTACACCAGGATGAAAGGGGCGAAGGTGGAAGAAGCCAACCGGCATGGGAGAAGTGGTCGAATGATGGCACAGAGCGACAAGTTGCTAAGCTCATGGAGGACAATGTTGGAGCAGCCATGCAATTCCTTCAATCAAAGGCTCTTTGTATCATGCCTATCTCGCTGGCCACGGCGATTTACCACGCACAGCCACCGGATACTTCTTCCTCCATTGTTAAGCCTGAAACAGATCCCACTTCATAAACCTGAGAAAAGAACAAAAATGAGAGCTGTTTTGGAATCAAGGTCAGATGCCATAAGCTCTTTCCTTTGCCTTTATTTCCACCTTTTCTGTTTGGGGTTAAAACAGGGTTTGATGTCAATGCCTTTTAAAAAAGAATAAAGGCAGGCCCTTAGATTGTCAAAGCACACTCACTACATATGCTCTTCCTTTTGGTGAATATAAAGGGGGGTAGTGGACCATGATGGAAGCACTCTCCTTGTGTTGTGGCCCTGATTTTTGGTTAGTGGGTTGTGGACCCTTCCGAAAATGCTTGTTGCAATGGTCCAACTGATGCTTGATAGTGCTTTTCCAGAGTGTAATTTGACTTCCTTTTTCAATTTCTACTGCGCCATCATTGAGCAGAGAGAAACATGTTAAATGTATGCAAACAGTGGAAATAAGATACTATTCTAATTTCTATGAACTTGAAGAACAAAAAACATCAAGGTATTCCAATGCCACAGTTATGGCTTTTGCTTCCGTACAAAAAAAAACTATGCCGAACATTACCGTCAATCATCCGGTACAAAGACTCATTACTTATCTAGAAACTTATTCCGAGTTAAAATTCAGTGGAATATCCACCAGATTTCGTATTGGGAAAAGAAAAAAGAAACACAAACAATGGCTGCTTGAGCTTGACAAAATTCAACAAGAATAAGAAACCCAGAGAAGCCTGGAAACACCAACCTTAGCATACGTTTTAGCAGGCATCGAGATCTCGGCAAGGGGTAGGTTTTGGATCGGTTAACAAAGTGGTATTTCCTCCTTCAGGTCCACTCATTATACGTTTAGGATTTTGGGTGCCAGGCTGACGTATAAAAGAGATATTTCAATGTACATTAGTGGCACTGGCATCTTTATGCAATACATATACACACATTTACATGTATATATGATGAACTCAAAACACCCCAAGGTACTGTGAGGAAAACAAAGCATTTTCCGGCCCGGTTGCTTACCGGCAGCTTCTCTCCTTTTCTTTACATCTCAACTATCTCAACAACTCGTTCGGGACTAAGATCTTCCTGCATTGTTAAACATTGCAATGCATAGATTAGAATTCAGTAGGTTATCAATTGAGCACACCTAATTATAGCAAGCTGAAAGGAGTTCCCAGGAAACCAGCATAATAATTATACGTATATCCTTCAGATCCATTGGAGTAATCAGCAACTACGATCATCAGAGCATTTACACAACATCCCTGCAGAAAGCGCTTAGCGTGATAATCTTCAAGTAACAATGGATACATGGGCAAAGAAGTAAGTAAGCCTATGGCAAAACTTACCATACATTCCATTTATCCAACCGAGAATAAGCCATCCTTTGTTACCTCTTGACGAAGAAGACAACAGATACTTAATCTTCAACACTATCAAAATTTTCAAACTCCGGCATGAGTTCTGCGTAACACTCACAGTTACGCTTAACCCCCAAGTGATTCAATAAGCCTTCTTCAATTTCTCGTGAACAACGTATCGTACAAGGTGTTGTGCCACAGACCAGTAGATGATACCCACCAACCTGAAAATAAAATGAATAAATCCATATGGTACTGCAACTTTGAAGAAGTCTCGAGTTGCAAAACATAGAAATAAGATTCTGACCTTTGATATGTTGAACATTGAATAAAAAGTTGCAACCTCATAAACGCGAACAGGAGCAACTCCTACAACCATTGCCACCTGCGCAATTCATTACTTCTTTGATTATAAATATAATTCGTTTAATTTCTGCTTCATGGACTGCACCATTCAATGTTAATGCATTTGTAAATTAGGATGATAAACCATGTAGCACTTAGGGGTGTAAATGAAAAAGGCGTTCAACGTTCGTATGATGTAACTTTGGACTCGACTTGTCGTCGGAAAATCCCCACCGGTACTACATGGTAATTTCTTCACTTTTCCTTTTAGGGCATATGAAAGTTTATTGCAAGATTTTACCTTTTGTTGTCCATATTTTTTCGTTTTCATTTTTTATTTACAAAAATAATGGTTAGGATTAGTTTGACATTCTGGGACGAGCTGGCTAATACTGCATATCAGCACGTGGAGAAAGGGCAACAACTATATGTATGTGGTCGTCTGTTTTCGGATACTATCGAAGGTGACCGATGTCCGATCCAGAAATATTTTTTTAGAATTATCACACATGTTAGTAACATAATTTTTTTAATGAATTTAATATAAATAAAATTTCAGGTGAACACTTTTCATAAGATAAATAGTAAATGATTAGTAAAATAAGCAATTAATTAAAAAAAATCGAATTTGAGGATATGCACGTATTCATCCTTATCAAGTTGCGGCTCCGCCACTAAAAGTGACTATGGCAAACAGAAGACTTATTACTGGTCCTTACAATCGCTATAAACCCTTTCTTTTCTTTTCTTGGTTCATTGAAAAATGGAACTATATGTCCTTACAATCACTATAGACCCTTTGTTTTTCTTGTATTCGGTGTTACATTTTAGATAGTTGTCCAAGTAATAAATTTTAGGTTAAACTATGCATTCAGTAGCTAAACTTTCAGTTTTGGTTCGTTTCAGTACTTAAACTTTTAATTTTTTCAAAATCATTCCTAAGATTTAGTTTTTGTTTTATTTTAGTACCCGTCGTTAAAAACGTAATGTGTTTAATTCCTAAACTTTCAATTTTTTTCCAAAACTTAACATTAACTTTTGAACAGTGTATTAAAATGAAACAAAAATTAAACTTTAAGTATGATTTTGAAAATTTTGAAAGTTTAGATACTAAAATGGATCAAAATTGATAATTTATGTACTAAACTCATAATTTACCCTAAATATTATGGAAAGGAACTCATCCTCCATGGCTTCATATGATCGTGGCTTTGGTGGTGTGTTGAGCAGTAAGTCATATTTTGGATAAACAGAAGTGTGATTTTGCTTTATACTTTCAGTTTTAACATGGATTTAATTATGGCAGATAGGCAATTTGGTAACTATAGCTAATGATTGATCCAGAAATATTTTTCAGGATAAGTACATATGTATTAATAACGAAAATTTTTCATATCGGATTGGTACAAATAAAATTTCTAAGTGGACAACTTCTATAAAATGAACAACTAACATAAGAAAATTTGAATTCCAATATGGGCACATACCCACCCTGGGTTCTACATACATCCTCCACAGACTATGGCGCGAATAGTACCGGCTCTCCTATGGAACTATGGCAAGCTTTTCTCACCAATCCTACTGAATGGTGGGATAATAGGCAGAACAAGGTAGCTGTTCAGTCTCATCTTGGAATTGGAATTATATGTTTGCTTTTTGTATTTGCATGTTCGACCTTTAAAGTTGAAGGCAATTGAAAGAGGTGGCCTCAATCAGTGCATTGCCAATGTTTTGCATGGATCAAGAAGATCATAAAATGGGGTGAGCGATTCGATCGAGTCGAGTTGAAAAGCAGTAATATATCTTATGTACAGAGTTGTGTCTCAAGTATTTCTACTTCTTTCCTGCCTTGTGATTTTGTTCATTGTGGGGGTGGTCCATCACAGCCCAAACCCCTTGATTCTGACCCTTTCATGATTCTCAGCCTCTTGCAGGATGAGATGAACATTCTGCAGAACAAAAGGAAATACTAATGAGCTTATTGTAAAAGAAGAAAGAAAACTACATACAAACATATAATCATACAAGAGAACTTACTCCCAAAGAACATCTCCAACAAGCATCCAGTCACCATCTTTGTCTTCATAAGTTGGGGCATATTCAGATCCTTTGTACCCTTCTGTTTCCGAGTATGCTCCGATAGTGAGCTTGAACATGTTCTCCAAAGCCTTGAGGAGTTCAGGGTAGCTTCTATAAACCTTGAGATCGATCTTTCTGAGGTAAGCAGCTCCATCGACGCTCACTTTGACATACTTCCCCGCCCCTCCTTCAACCTCGTTTTTCTTGGCTTGCAAACAATTTTTTCCCTGCATTCATATATTCATTCAAACCATTATAATCTAATTCTTCTCGTCTTTGGCTAGATGTTTCTAAAAGACAAGTTTTTATGAACTTACTTTGCAGGAGGAGCACTTTCTTGATGATCATCGTTTCCATCGTCTGTCACGCCGGAGCAACTTATTCCGGCTAAAGTTCTCTTGTTAGGCCTAGTGGTCGTTTGTTTCTCGGGCTCCTCACTTCCCGGCAACCCCAACCTGAGCTCCGTTTCCTTGAGATTGAGACCATTCTCGTAATTCACTTCCATTGTTGACCTACCAATATATATGGTGCAATTGCTTGAGCTTGTTCAAAGCAAGTAAACGCTTGCGGTTATACTGGTTTTGATTTTTGAAGGGTTCCTTTGAATATCTTCTTCTTTGTTAGTCTGTTGCTGTGATGATGAGAAAGATGTGAAGGAAGCTAGTTTTATAGGATGATATCTAATGATCTAAGCTTCTGCATGTGTTCTCATCGAAGGGAAATGATAATCCCACATTCGCGCTGTCGTACGCGCTTCCTCGATGACCAATCAACGAGGGTTTTGGCACGGGGGTAGGGAGATGTGTAGGGGAAGCGCGTGGGTTGGATACTAGACAGCAACAGATGTGGCTGCCGGTCACATGCGGGGGCAGCGTTGAGTTAGGGTGCCCAAAGTGAAAGGGACAAAGGAGAGACAAGTACAGCCGATGGTATTGAAGACCGTGGACCAAAATTAACGGCTTTGATGGGTTAGTCTTTAGAGTGAATCCTGGAGCTTTGGATCACGAGAAACATCCCCATGTGAAGAAAAAGGTCCCACGTGGAGCCAAATTTACATGTGGGACCCTTCCTTTTAATTCATGGACCCACGTGACATGTGGCAAATGGGTACCTCTTTGTTTCACCTGGCTTGCAATTTTCACTCCTTTAAGTAGACCGAACTCGTTATATCATCTATTTGAAAATCATCACTCAATTATGTTCGGATTTATTTTTTATCACTAAACTTTTAAAAAGTTATAAAATAATCCTTAGAAGTCGCCCATTCTGAATCCAATTCATTTATAAAGGGGGCCAGCTTTTATTAGTCGGTGCCAATGTATGGTCAGACACGGTCCCCATCACAATACAACTCACGATTTTGAAGCCAACGGACATGCTGAGGTGTCACGTTTGGAATTTGGAGAAGCCATACCCTAATTATTTCACTTTTGCTGTGCTATCTTATAAATAATTGCAATTCGAAGGGGTCCACAGCCATTCACACCCCAGCCAATCACATTTGAATCTCCATGACATTGTTCTTCTTCCTTAACTGGCATAACTTCACACACGCAGCTTTTGTGTAGTCGTATTATTTAATTCTTTCACCACTTTGCCGACAAACGAAAACTCTCGATATTAATTATATAAAAGTAGCTAGCTACATACCAAATGACGAAATATTAATTATATTTGTTGAATCGTAAAATAAACGATTGATGACGATTTACTCTTTCTAATTTAGACGGAGAGATATCAAAGAATGGAGTTAATTAGACTTTTCTCTGAAAAAGAGAGAAAATTTGACTTCTCGATTTTTGAAGAGAAAATCAGACTTTTAGAAACCATAAGCAAGAGCTGCCTAGACTATGAGCTCTTTACTGTTGACGAAAACAGGTAAAGAAAACAAAAGAACACGAGAATTTTACGAGTTCGGTAATGTGCTTACGTCCTCGGTGCCTAGGCGGCGCTAGAAGTTTTATTCAATGATATTTTAGGTCTAGGTTACATCTCTATTTATAATAGAAAACACTGGTACATAATTACAAAATTAACCCTGTACCGTACCGCGGGGCCTACGCCCCCGCACCCCCAACCCACATAATTCGTAACCCCACAACGAGACTTTCTTTGTAAGGACAGTTGATGTTCGCTTCGCTCACTCTGCTCCATCTCCTATCCTCTTTACTGGTATATTTATGAGCCATACCTAACAAATCTCCACCTTGGCAAATATCCTGCCCCTTGGAAACTTCAATGTGGGTTGGGTTACCTTGCTTCTTTAACAACTCGAAACATTCAACAAGTCCAAGCAATGCTTGAACTTGTCTGTCATAACTGGCTTGGTGAACATATCAGCGGCATTCTCATCAGTATGTACCTTCTGAAACAAAACCTCTCCAGATGCAACCAACTCTCTGATCTTGTGGAACCTTACATCAATATGTTTAGTTCTAGCACGATACACCTAATTCTTAGCCAAGTGAATAGCACTTTGATTATCACAAAGCAACTGAACTCCACCTTGTTGAACACCCAACTCCTTCACTAAACCAGTAAGCCATTAAGCTTCTTTTGCAGCTTCAGCCGCTGCCATGTACTCAGCTTCAGTTGTAGATAGAGCCACAATAGATTGAACAGTAGACTTCCAACAAATAGGCCCTCCACCAAGAGTAAAGACATACCCCTGTCGTAGATATTCTATTATCCAAGTCACCTGCATAGTCTGAATCCACATATCCTACAACTAAAGGATTATCCCACTGACTCCCAAAAACAATTCCATGTCCCACAGTACCCTTTAAGTACCGAAAGATCCACTTGACTGCTTCCCAATGTTGCTTACCAAGTTTAGACATGTACTTACAAACTTGACTAACAGCATGAGCTAAATCAGGACGAGTACATACCATCGCATACATCAAGCAGCCAACAGCATTAGAATACGGAACCTTTGCCATATCTTCAGCTTCCTTATCTATCTTAGGGCACTGTTCTGATGAGAGCTTAAAGTGATTCGCCAATGGAGTGCTAACTGGTTTCACGCTGCTCATCGCAAACCTTTCTAGCATTTTCTCAACATAACCCCGTTGAGATAGCCGCAGTTTCCTTGAGTCTCTGTCCCTGCAAATTTCCATTCCAAGAATTTTCTTTGCAGCACCTAAATCTTTCATATCAAATTCCTGACTCAATAAAGTTTTCAAACCGATAACATCATCCATGTTCTTCGCAGCAATCAACATATCATCAACATACAGTAATAGAAAAATAAAAGAACCATCATCAAGGCTCTTAACATAGACACAACAATCATACTCACATCGGTTGTAGCCAATCTTGATCATATAGGAGTCAAATCGTTTATATTACTGTCTCGGAGACTGTTTCAACCCGTACAAAGATTTCTTCAATCTGCAAACTAAATACTCGTTTCCAGGTTGAGTGAAACCTTCAGGTTGCCGCATGTTGATCTGCTCCTCTAAATCACCATGCAAAAAAGCAGTTTTAACATCCATCTGCTCTAAATGCAAATCCCAACTAGCCACCAATACAAGTACTGCTCGGATTGAAGTGTGCCTGACCACAGGAGAAAAGATTTCATCATAATCAACTCCTTTCTGTTGTGAAAAACCCTTCGCTACCAAACGAGCCTTGAACTTCTCCCCCTCTTTTTCTGTTACTGCTGGTTTCTTCTTATACACCCATTTGCAACCAATCGGCTTCTTACCCTCAGGAAGGGGAACTAACTCCCATGTGCGATTGTGATTCAAAGACTTCATCTCCTCAACCATGGCTGCCATCCACTTGTCGTTTTCCTGACTAGTAACGGCATCATGAAAAGTAACCGGATCATCACTGTTAATAATAAGTGCAAAAGATACCAAGTCTTCAAAACCCAATCTGTTCAGAGGCTTTATATTCGTCCATCTCACCCTGTCTCTGGCGAGACTATAATCCTGCAAATCATCCGTAGTGGAACCACCAGAAGTCGGTTGAGAAGTTTCTAGTTTCTCAACTGGAAACTGCTCGAAATCCACTACTGTTGTGTCTTGCTTCTGCTGCAACATGGACTGTTCATCAAAAACGACATCTCTACTAATCACAACTTTCTTCGCAACTGGATCCCAGAACTTGAATCCTTTGACACCTTTCTTGTAACCCAGAAAAATGCACTCCTTCGATTTTGCATCAAGTTTGGATCTCTCATCAGCAGGTACATGCACATAAGCAGGACAACCAAAAATCCGTAAGTTATCAAAACTAACATCATGACCAGTCCATACCTCTTCTGCAACTTTCCCAGCCAGCGATGCCCTTGGCAATCTGTTGATAAGGTAACACGCCATGTTAACAGCCTCAGCCCAGAAGTGTTTGGGAAGCCCCGTATTCAACCGCAAACATCTGGCTCTTTCATTCAACGACATGTTCATTCGTTCCGCAACACCATTCTGTTGTGGTGTCTTGCACACTGTAAAATGCCTCTGAATCCCATGCTCCTTACAGAATTGTAGGAACTGTGAATCTGTGTACTCCGTACCATTTTCAGACCGCAAACACTTGATTTTTCGTCCTGTTTGGTTTTCTACCTCAGCTTTCCACAGCTTGAACTTCTCAAAAACTTCAGATTTCTGTTTCAAAAAATACACCCAAACTTTCCGTGAAAAATCATCAATAAAAGTAACATAGTACCTAGATCCACCCAAAGACGATGTCGTGGAAGGCCCCCATACATCAGAATGCACATAATCAAGAATCCCTTGAGTTGTGTGCTTCGCAGTCTTAAAACGGACTTTAGTCTGTTTACCAAGAACACAATACTTGCAAAAATCGAGCTTACAGCTTTTGACACCATGCAACAAGTTTCTCTTGTGTAATTCTGCCATACCACGTTCACTAAGATGAGCAAGGCGCATATGCCACAATTTTGTCGTATCATCACAGGACTCAACAGAGTGAACTCCACCTGCAACGGTACTCCCTAACAATCTGTAGATATTCCCTGCAGTCATCTTGCCTTTCATCACAGTCAATGCTCCTTTAACAATCCGAATGGTTTCCCTATCCTCGTCAGCCTTAGGGATAAAACCATTCTTGTGCAAAGTGCCCAAGGAAATCAAATTCTTCTTCAAGTCTGGGATATGTCGAACACCACTCAACGTCCGAACGGAGCCATCGTGCATCTTAATTCTGACATCACCAATACCAACAATATTGCAACATCGATCATCACCCAAATAAACCGAACCAGAATTAACCGGCCTGTATGTCGAAAACCATTCCCTATTTGGCGTGATGTGATAAGAACATCCAGAATCAAGAATCCAAGCATCCGTCAATTGTGTCGTTGAAATAGAAAGCATATCACCCTCACTGCAATCAGAATTATCATCCTCGACCACGTTCACAGACTTGGATGAGCCATCACGCTTCTCATCAGTCTGCTTTTTCAACTTCGGACAGTCTCGCTTCATATGTCCCGCCTCCTTGCACTTGTAACAGTGAATCATCTTCTTATCCCTGGATTTGGATCTGGAATTCCGCTTCCCGGACCCTGCCTTCTCTGGCTTCCGTCCACGATCTCGATTACCCTTGACATATAAGCTATCGGCTTGAGAGTTTTCCCCTATATTCTGCTTCCGCTGGTTGTGAGCCAACAAGGCTGCAGTAATCTCCTCAACGTTGATAGTCTCTTTCCCATATGTAAGAGTAGTCACCATGTGTTCGTAAGAGGGAGGCAACGAACACAACAGAATCATCGCTCTGTCTTCATCCTCAATTTTCACATCAAGCCGAGCCAGATCAGAAACAATTTGATTGAAGACATTCACGTGTTGTGCCAAATCGTGATCGTCCTGCATCTTCAGCCCATACAGCCGCTGCTTCAGATACAGTTTTGTTGTTAAGGATTTGGACATAAACTGACTTTCCAACTTCTCCAAATTTCGTCTGGAGACGATAGATGCATGACGTGATACATGACCTCGTCCGTCAAGCATAATCGTATGGTTCCTGCCGCTCGCTGCTGCAATTCTTCCAAATCTTCCTCATCCATCGACGTCGGCTTTGTAGGTCGCAAAGCCTTCAAGATCTCTTGTTGCGCCAATAGATCCTTCACCCTCGTTTGCCATAATTCGAAGTTACCCTGACCATCGAATTTCGCGACTTCGAATTTTGCTCCTGACATCTAATACCAATTGTTGACGAAAACGGGTAAAGAAAACAAAAGAACACGAGAATTTTACGAGGTTCGGTAATGTGCTTACGTCCTCGTTGCCTAGGCGGCGCTAGAAGTTTTATTCAATGATATTTTAGGTCTAGGTTACATCTATATTTATAATAGAAAACACTGGTATATAATTACAAAATCAACCCTGTACCGTACCGCGGGGACTGCGCCCCTGCACCCCCAACCCACATAATTCGTAACCCCACAACGAGACTTTCTTTGTAAGGACAGTTGATGTTCGCTTCGCTCACTCTGCTCCATCTCCTGTCCTCTTTACTGGTATATTTATGAGTCATACATAACATTTACGCATAGTACAATACATGGTTAAAAGAAACACATTAGGGGTGATTAATGAATTGAGCATCTCGAATTCGACTTGGTCAAAATTTAATTTGATCTCGAACTCGACTCGAGATCTTAACGAGCTAAGTTGAATTCGATAAGTTCGCGAGCAACTCGTTAATTTTTTTTATAATATTTTACTAGTTATCTTAAAAAATATTTCATTAAAAATTACTAATTTAATAATAGATGATAAATGACTAATCTATTAATTTTATTATTGATTAATAATTATTATTTTACTACACCCAAAACCATAATTATTATTTTATTGTATTTGTGGAATTTTATTTTAGAGTTTAGAGTTTAAATTTGTTTCATACACTCTTTTGATATTTTTTTTGTTAAATTTATCAATTTAAATTTATATTAAACACTATATATTGTTAGTATATTTTACCTATAATTAAAAAATAAGATAAAAATTTTGGTGAGCTTAACGAGCAACTAAGCAAGTAATGAGCTTAACGAGCACGAGTTGAACAAATTTTTAATGAGCTTAACGAGCAACAAGTCAAGTCGAGCAAAAAAAAATTTAACGAGCACGAGTCGAGCACTGTCTAACATTGACTCGCTCGATAAGCACCGTAGAACACACGTGTGGTGTGTTAAATGCTGACGCTGATTGTAAAAGCCTGTGGGCTTACATCCGCACGTGGTGACCTGAAAGCAAAGTTTTTTAAAAAGGAAAATTGGACTCTCAGATGAAGAACACGTCCAATAACCATTAAAGATCAGCTCCCCACCTATTGTTCCCTGTAATTAATGGATTCGGCCTTTGCTTCCCATGCCCATCAACCATACCATGCGATGCCATCACCTCTTCTACATACATACATACATTGTTTTCTAGAAAAAGGCTTAGCTGTTAGCAGCTATTAAATTGCATCCTTGGAAAATCAAAGTCATAAAAAAAATAAAACCCTTTATTCAAATCCAAAAACCTTGACTGGGTATCAATCACACGTGAAAGTGGGTACTAATTCCATTAATTGTGATGAGTGCAACCCCTAATAATAGCAGTGAATGGGCCATTTCCTTGCCGATTTGGAGCCCGATCTTGCACCTCCACGGCTCCCCTGCATGGGAGGGGTTTTATGGCTTTGGCACCTTGCTGACCACTTCGATCTGCATGCCCCCCCTCTTGGCAACCTAAAGGTGAGACAGGGATATCCAGCACTACCCATTTGCCATATCAATTTGATTGCTACTTTCTTGGTTTGATTCTCTTTTCATATCATAATCGCCCATTACTTCTTTAATAATTCGATTTTATCTCGTTTCGTTTAATGACAAAACAAAAATCTACGAATATTTTAAGATTTTAAACTCGAATCTCATCCAATAAACCCTACCATATTTCTACCGCTTCCCATAACTTGGACCGGTAACCTACTACGTATGACTCCAAGTTCAAAGAAACTAAGACTTGGTCAATATTGAACATGTTGATTAATTGATGGTAGCATAATATTAGGGCTTCGTGTAGCGGAGTAGTGTTGCATTAGTTTAGGTTTTAATCCATTTGACTTTATTCCTTTTGTAGCTTGTTATCGCTGACTTTGTGTATCATTCTCTTCATGTTTCCTCTTTTTAAATTTAGCCAGGTCTTACGTTTCTGTCTATATGTAGAGATTTTTTCGCATGATTTATTTACAGGGATTTCTTTCCATTTCAGACGCACATATAAAAACTGCACAAGAAGACTGATCAACTATGTATTTATTTATTTATACATGCATTGTATTTTATCTTTATTTTTAATTTTCTGACTGCCGGAGTCCTCCACGGAAGCTACTCTCAACCTGGCGTTGGGGGCAACCTACTATCCTACCTCCCCCTTACCCCATTGCATATGGGAATAGGGTTTTGTTGTTGTATAATATTAGGGCTTCGTCCACCAACACCAATTACCAATTATATTAAATAAGTTTAAAATTTAAATATTTCATATCTTGAGCAAGCGAATTTAATTGGTTAATCAAATTGATCATCTTTATTCCTTCATATTCTAGATTCATTAAGAACACTCTCCTTTTTCTTTTCTTAAAATCTTCCATTTCCCTCTGTTATAGATAGGATTAACGTTATATTCAGAATTTGTCAAAAATATTCGTATCTTTTGTATGATTATCTTTAAATTTTATTTCTTTCAATATATTATATTATTTCGACTATATATGTAACAACAAATACAAATTAATATGGGTCGTTGGATCTTCATTGATCCAAACGAAACTTTCAAATGTTGTTGTTGGAAGGAGCTTGAGCATGAATCATGATAAATTAACGTCACATAATATTAACGTTGAACCTTTTCATCGATCTAAAATAATCTCATATCTTATAAAAATAATAAAATTAGAGAAAATAACATAAAATTCTTAAAAGCATTGAACTGAGATTACATTAATTAGCTGCAATTATATATATATTTATTAAAAGCATAGAAGGTATATAGGAGCAACAAGCGATTCTCACGTACGTGTATTAGTTTTCTTGACCATTTTCGGTCCTTAGGGTTCCTTCTGAACCCCCAAACCTTACCATTTGACCTTTATTTTTTTTATTATTGCTATTTTTAAATCTCCAGGACCATAACCACCGCCAATAGGGAATAATATAACAGTATCTTTGGTCAATAATGGAGGAATTATTAGTTTATCCCGAATTTATTCTTTTTTTAAAAGAAAGAGAGAGAGAAACGATCATTGGATTATAATGACGATGACCAATGACGATTTTATTTTTATATTATTTAAAAATAATTAAAAGGATGAACGAGTGACCCCTATTTCATATGAGAATAACAAATAATTGCACGAATTACATGACTTCATTGGTAAAGAAATTGTTGTTATTCCTTGAGGTCTCGGGTTTAATAATTATCAGAAATGTTATGGGTGTAAACGTTCAATATTAAATTATTGAGAGTTATCTTTGAACATATATTATTTTATACTTATATCAGATTAATAAAAATAACAAGTAATTATTTAGGGACGAAATTAATGAGATTATATTTGTAGCTCTTAATAATAATTTTAATTTGATTAACATATAAAATTTTTAATTTTAATATGTTTAAATATTTAATATTTTTTATTAAAGGGTAAGAAAATTTTAATAATTTAAATATCATATAAAAATCAAATTACAACTTAACTATAACTAGGACGGACACAAACCAATTTACCTCAGTGATTAAATGAATTGTTATTGTTTTTAGAGGTCACGATATCGAGCACTAGCAGCTGTAGTAGGGTGATTGAACGTTCATTGTCAAATGGTTATCAAGAACAGATACTACTTTGTAATCATCTTAGCTTAATAAAAAAAAACTATAACTAGAATGGGCATGGGTTGGGACGGGTCTTTGGTCCACCCGACCCAACCCAACCCAAAAATTATAAATCGTTCACCCGACTCGAAAAATACACATCTTCCATCCGACTCGAACCCGACCCGAACCCGACCTGACTAGACCCGAAATAATAAATTTATTAAAAAATATTATTTTTATTCAATAAAAATAGGAATTTAATTGAAGAAAATAATATATAGATGGATATTATTGCAATTATCCATAAATATATAAAGTAAAATTACATTTTTTTCTGGTCGGGTTAGGTCGAGTGTCTTTCATCTTAAAACCAAACCTGGCCCGACTCGAACATAACATTTAACAAACCGACCAAAACTCGATATTTTTTTAAAAATTCGACCCTATCAGATCGAATCGGGTTAAAACCCATCGAATTCGGGTTCTATACCTTTAAATCTCTGATCCAAGGATTCTAACCTTGCCAACTTTACCAATGTTAACGTTGGTGAAAATGAATTATGGGCGTAATGCAGTAGAGTCTTAATTAATAGTTAATACCGAGTTAGGGTTAGACGTAAGGAATAAGTGAAGAATAATTAAAAATGTTCGATTAATTAAGTATAACTTTGTTTAAAGGGGAAGTGGGATGCCCTGTAGCGGCGCACATGGGATAGGGTTTGAGACAAAAGCGACATACACAACCATAAGCAAACAAGTTCACATGGCCACTTTGTGCCCCCCCTCCCCCCCTAAATTTCCCCCTCCAATGAATCTTATCACATGCTTTTCTATTACACTTGGCTGCCACTTACTAATAAGTTGTGTGTATGTGTGAAAGTTGAAGAAAAAAACTTGATTCGGTAAATTATGGGTAAATTAAATTAGGGTAACTTACTTATTTCTTACCTAAAATATTAGTTTTTAATCCGTTTTAGTACTTAAATTTTTAATTTTTTTAAAACCGTATCTAACGTTTAGTTTTTGTTTCATTTTAGTACCACATCGTTAAAAACTTAACGCATTTAGTACATAAACTATCAATTTTATCCGTTTTAATACCTAAACTTTTAAAAACAATTAAAAATTAACGTTAAATTTTGAACATGGGTTTTAAAATGAAACAAAAGCTAAACTTTAGGTATGCTTTTGAAAAAATTGAAAGTTTAGGTACTAAACTGATAGTTTAAGTACTAAACGCGTAATTTACCCATTAAATTAAATTTTATCTGAAATCAAGAGTTAAATTAAAAATTAATCGTGTTTAATATGTCAAACCATAAAAACGACGAAAGTTAACAATTTAATGACGAAATTATAACAATAGTGTAAATGATTGAAATATAACTTTTTGAAAACAAAAATGACTCCTATAGTAATTTACCCATAAATTATATATTAATGATAATAAGATTCTCCCAAATACAAATTGGACTTAAAATAAAAGTTCAAAAGGTGATATTTATGATATAAAAAAGGTTATATTATGTTGATGATTCAAAAAAAGATATGGGACTTTACTTATTATCTAGAAAGATATGAATGATTACAATAGATTTCCATCTTTTTCTTGGACTAATCAAGATTTTCTTCTTTTTTAAAGTTCATGGCATGGAGTATATAGACATACGTACCATATCAATCTAGCCGTTTAGGTTTGAGTGGATATTAAAAAATAACAATGGTATATCTATTAATATAACTAAACAATATATCAACAACCGGTTGGTCTAGTGGGATGAGGAACTAGATTCTTTAAGTAGGGTTAGGAGTTCGAACCCAAACGGTTACGAATAGAAGGGTTGAGAGGGTCGCCCTCGCCTCTACAGTACCCGATCTGAATTAGTCGATTAATAGATCGAATACTAGTAGTTCCAAAGAAAATACCAACTATAATTGTTAAGATTTGCAAGTTGAAGAAACGTAAAATATGTTGAACCTCCCCCAATGAAAGATTCTAGTTTCGTTAACCCTACTGTAAATATGTTACCGCGTACAATGCAATGGTAAGTGGGGGATATATGAAACGGGATCGTGGCCTCCATGTGTACATGCAATTGGAAATATTGACCAAACACGATCACATGATATAAAAATATATGAGATTACACTATATTAAAGATGGAAATGAAGCATAGTTAGAGAATCCCTTTTTGTGCGTGCCAATGCCATAGTCAAATTGGTGTTCATGGTTTCTCCTTTTGAGCACGCATTTCCTTTTGGAAGGCAGTCTAATTAATGTAAACACTGCCCACAACCCCCAACATATGCTTCTCTTTCGTCCCATCTCTCTGAGCACTAAATTCTATGTTGCTAGGTATACATACGTATAGGACGGATGCATGATTTTATGTTAGAACCGTTAGATTCAAATCTAAATATCATCCCTACTTAATAGTTTCTTCTAGGTCCATTCATATAAAGTTTAATATAATACATGATTATTGCTTTATTGAGTTTTATTAATTTTTTTATTAAGTTAAAGTGATTATAAAATAATATATGTTATAAATACTTTCAATCATTTGACAATAAATGTTCAATTACTCTGTTGCAATCGCTGGTGCTCGAAATCATAATATTTAGAAATAATAACGATTTATTTAATCATTAAGATCTTAGTTAATTCATTATCAAAAGAATCATTATCACCCTATTATTGCAAAATACTGTCATTAATATCCCAATTGAGTTATTAAGGAATTTAAATTAAAAAGGAGAGGGTGGGACAAACCCTAGTTAAAAGAATGAGGAGAGGAGCGGCAGCCAACAAAGGTTGTCGACTTTCTTTTCGTACACAGGAATAACACAATCATAGGATGCTAACCTCACCTTGTCGTCACCTATCCCGGCAAGTTAGGATGATCCAGCTCACATGTTTTGCTACGTGTCCACATCCCCAATCTTAAACCGACAGTGCACTCTTACGTTAACATTATTAATACCCTCTATAGCCCTCCCATCCAACACTCTCCAAACGTTTGCTATTCTTATTATTGTTGTTGTTGTTCATCACTCAATAATCTCATTACCCTGTTTTTCTTCTTCTTGTTTGTTTTCGCTTTCAAAGTTTCAGTTCAAAGCATCAAACCAAACTCAAAAACCCCAGAAAGCCAAGGCCAAGACGGGGGCACGAAGCCATCGGAGAAAGGAAGAGTTATGGAAGTCGGGCTGAAGATGATGAGTATGAAAGGAGGAGGAGGAGATCACGTTGGAGGCTTCGAGAAGGAGAAGATGGGGTTCGAAGAGACTGAGCTGAGGCTAGGGTTGCCCGGCGGCGGAGAAGGTGGTGAAGTTGTGAGGAAAAGAGGATTCTCAGAGACTGTTGATCTGAAGCTTAACCTTTCCTCCTCGAAGCAGGACACCTCTGGGATGGATCCCAATGATGAGAAGGTGACTGGTCTGAACAAGGAGAAGAATCTTCTCCTTTCTGCAACTGATCCTGCTAAGCCTCCCGCCAAGTAAGTTGTACTTTCATCCTTTTCTTCTTATTGTTAAAAGTAATTCTGAGTTTCTTTTAATATAAAAAATGGTTTAGTTCTTCCTGGGGAATATATGTTAAACCATGTTTATAGCTTGACTGATTAGGGTTATTATTAGGTACTTAAGTAATCATCTCTCACATATTATATCAGAAAAGAGAGGCAGAGGCGTAGTTTTGATATGTTAATTACGTTGATCATGAACAACTTTGGATATTTGAAGTGGATATATATATATCATTGTGGAAGCTTAGACATTTTTTTAGATGTAATTCTTTTTATTATTATTATATCTCTGTAATTCATTTTGAAATGAGATGTATGATATATCAAAAAAACAATTCATATTTTTTTTTATTTTCTATTCAGTAAAAATAGTAAGTTAATTGAAAAGAATAGAGAAGAGGTATTATAACAATTATCACTAAATATATAGTGTAATATTATTCTATTATCTCGGGTCGGATTAGTTCGATTATTTTTGTTTGATCCCGAATCATCCCAAATTTTTTTTATATAAAAAACTTATAAGGTTTGATTAAGTCAAAATCCGTTGAATTTGGATTCATACACATCCTTACTCAAAACGAAGTGTGATCTAATTCAACTCAAAATCAAAAGAACCTAAAAAATAAATCATATAAATATTTTTAATTTTTTTATTATTATGTTTCAAATATATGATAGAGGAAGCAAGGTATACATATAATAAGGTTTATCAATCATCAACGGGCCGTGTCATTTTATTTTTATAGAAATAAAATTTCCTTCAATATTTTGATTAATTTTATTTTTTTTCATACTCTATTCTTAATTGGTTAAAAAGTAAATTGAAGGTCAATATATATAGTTCAATTAATGAATGGATACATATACTACATTATTTTAGAGCGCAAGTTGTGGGATGGCCACCAGTCCGATCATTCCGAAAGAACATTTTAGCCACCGCCATCCGAAAGAGCGGCAGCGACGAGAGCAGCGGTGAGAAGGTGGCGTTCGTGAAGGTGAGCATGGACGGCGCGCCTTACCTCCGGAAGGTGGACCTGAGGATGTACACAAGTTACCACCAGCTTTCTGATGCTTTAGCCAAAATGTTCAGCTATTTCACTATCGGTTAGTAAATTATTCACCACTTACTTCCATTATTATTATTAGTAGTATTACATTCGATTTTTTTTCACAATTATTATCGTGTCAAGATTATTATATTTTTAAAATTTATTATAATAAAAGGTAATATGAATATACACATTTATAATGCATACGGTAGTGATTAACTAATAATGTTGAGGGAAAATGAAGGAAACTGTGGATCCCAAGGGCTGAAGGATTTCATGAATGAGAGCAAGCTCATGGATCTCCTTAATGGCTCTGATTATGTTCCTACCTATGAGGACAAAGATGGTGATTGGATGCTTGTTGGTGATGTCCCTTGGGAGTATGTACCCATTTCCATACCCTAATTAATTCGGACAATCCAAATTTACTTATCATTTTTTTACATGAAATCAGATTAATTTATATTCCATTTCTATTCCGATATAGGATGTTCGTGGAATCATGCAAAAGGTTGCGCATAATGAAAGGAACAGAGGCGATCGGACTCGGTAAGTATTTTTCAAAGAGTTAACTAAAAACGAAACTTTTTGTTTATTTTACTGAATTTGATTAATATGTCGATTTCAGCACCAAAAGCTGTGGAGAAATGCAAGAAGATGAGCTGAAGGAAGTAGGGACATGATAGAGCAATCTGCTGTTTGTTGATCTTTGCCGACGCCTACTGCATGCATGCATGCACGAACATATCATCATCATCATCATAACATGCAAAAGGCAGCAGATGGATGCATGGATGAATGGAGCAGATTGACTTTATTATTTCCATATTATTAATAATCATTAGGGTGTTTTTGTGTTAATTAAGACTAATATAATAGTGGTAATTATTAAGTATTGACAGAAACGTGAATATTTTGCTGTATGTCTGGGGACAAGAACTTTGGGCCGTCGTCTTTAAACTTTGTTATTGGTTATATTATTGATTTGGCTTTGCTTACTATGAAAAGACACTGGTTATAAATAAATAAATAAATGAACAATGTATGTGTTTGTAATATTTTTTTTGGTCCTTAATTATTTGTATTTTTATATATTGGGAGTAGTGGAAGACTGAAGAAGGTGAAGGTAGGACGAAAAGGCTCTTTAATTTGGTAATGGGAAGGGAACAGTATGATGTGGGCATTAATAAATGCCCATTGGCTTTGGTCATGTGTGTCAATAAATAGTATTTTATTTTTATTCTTTAGTTGAATGATAGAATTAAAAAAATAATTATTTTCATAAATATAATGAGCAGTAAATATCAAATATAAATAAAAATGATATTTTTTTATAGAAAGTCGTTAGTTTTATTAAAAATAGAAAATATCCAGAATTACAATGAAGATTTACAAGTAAATCTTAAATATAAACAAAATTATAATTTGGATATTTTCTATAACCATTGACACAAAAAATAGTTACCTAAATCACACAATGATCAAAAAAGAAAAGATTAAAGAAATCTAACAAATGCTCTAACAAAATAAGGATACAAACAAATTTGACTGCATCGACAAACGAACCACAAAATAGGATGAAGCTATTGAAGGCCACCGACAAATCGCAAATCAGAGTCAAACGACGTGAGAAAACTATTTACGAACGTAAAACGCGTATCCAAATCAATCTGATGGTCCAAAGCAAGAAAGATCATCATGATAACAAATAAGCGACATCTTGATCAGTCGTGGCGATATCAAATCCAACCCTGAGAAAAAATATAAACGAAAACAACAGCAAAAAATCGTAAACTACAATAGACAGAAAAACGTGCCACAAAGGCAGAGAAAAACGCGTCATAAATGCAAAGAAGCATGTCAAAGAGACATAATTATTCTTATTAAAAAAACTAAAAAAAATAACTGATAGGCGGCAACTAGTATCAAAACCGGTGTCACCGCCGGTTAAACAAATTAAATAAGAAAAAGTTGGATTGATCAATAAAATTGACACAAATTGTAAAGAAAAAAAAAAGGAAGAGAGAGGCTGAGGAAGAAAGCGGCTAGAGTTTTATTATAAAAAATATATCCTTTAACTATATTGATTATTGTATAATAAAATTTAGGTTTAATACAAAAATAAGTGTTCAAACTATATCTTGAAAAACGTTTTAGTGTCAAAGGAATTTTTCGCTAAAAATATGTGTCTAATGTTTCAAATGTTATATTTTTAAGTGTTCGGACATTAACCGTCATTAAATATCACTGTTAAGTGAAACATCACGTTATCGTAATTTTGATATTTTTATAAAAAAATAATAAAAAAATTGTAAAAAAAAAACCAAATAGTAATCCCCGTTTGCTCCATCTCCCCCTTCCTCTTCCCCCTACCCCTTCAATAAATCGTCAACTGACCGACGGTGACCATCACCGCCACCATCATCGGTGTCGGCGTCAACCCTCGATCAATCTCCCGTTGACATTTCGTCATAACATGTCACTGTTTGCCGTAGAGAAGCATTCAAAGTTTCGTCGATTTTCAAGCCAACGTCTTATTTTTTCCTCGATTCTGATGCCCACAAGCCACACTGCTGTCACCATTCAAACCACCGTGCAATTTCGATCAAAATCCAAACTTTCGGCGATGACGATGATGGCAGGAAATGGGTGGCGACCGTTTGGGTTTGGAAGTTGAAATTGGGAATTAAGGATTTGGATTTTGGGGATTTAGATCTAGGGATTTTTTTGTCATGGTAAGGATGATGATTGATCAATAGGGTAGGTAGTGACAGGTGGGTGACCGTTCGACGATGGTATCCGGATATGACCGGCGACGGTTGGTAATGGGGTTGAAATGAGAGATTTTAATTTTTAGGGTTTTTTATAATTTTAGTAAAAAAATAGATTTTTTTTGTAAATAAATAATTTTTTTATTTTTTAATTAAAAATAATATTTTATTATTTAAAAAATTTAAAAGTAGATTGTGGGAACCTAAAAGTATAACTGAAAAAACGTTAGGCACATATTTTTAACGAAAAATTCTTTAGGTACTAAAACATTTTTTAAGACAATTCGAGCACTTATTTTTATATTAAGCCTAAAATTTATTATCAAATTATATATATATGCTAATTATTAAATTTATAATAAGTTAATTGATTCATAAAAAGAAAACCTGTAAGTCTTATAAAAGAAGGAAAAGATGGGTTGGCCTCCAAATATAATTGGCATAGGTTAAGTTAGGTTGAATTTCTTATTAATTTGTATAAATATCTTTTTATCTAAAATTTAGTTCAACACAGATTTAAAAAGATTTTATTTGATTCAAAATTCAATTAATTTTTAATGAGTATCAAACTTATTTTATTTCGATAAAAATTCAAGTCAACATCAAACTCAAATCACGTATTTATCAAACTTTGATTGAATCGATCTCTAGATACTCACTATAAAAAGATACTCATATCATTTACAACCCTACTAACAACAGTCAAGGCCCCAACGTGTGATTCGATGAAGTCGCCTGCCTTGGCTTATCCATCAAATTTCTCTTAATTGCAACATATTTTCTTATGGTCCAATTGATGTTTGGATCAAAGAAAACTTGAATTTTCATGGAATAAAATATCATTTATTTTATTAAAACTCCGTAAAGGACATATTTATTGAAATGATAACCATTTGTTAGTGTTTACCTCGCGAAATAGGACAAAAGTACAATTTGTGCACAATAATTTTTAAATAAAGAAAAAAAAGGATGTGCAAAGTAGAGGTTACAAAACTGGGATTTTTAGCCCACAAGCACATTACATTGTCGTTCCATTACCCTCCTCCGTTTTTTACCGTCACTTGTCTGCATAAGTAAACATTTTACATTAGCTAACAGAGTAAAATACAGTCAATCCACTCATCCCCATCGGAGTTTGATACTCCATACTGATTTCTGTTACAATGGAGACATTACCTTTGGACTCTGACAATCCGGAGCACAAACTCTCTTGGAGCCGTCGGCCGATCGCTTACATTGAAATCGGTTTTCCGCAGATGCCATGGCATCAGTTACCTACCATTACGAACAACAGCAAAAAGATTATAAATAGTGGAAAATGGAGCCGAAAGAAACTCTATTGTTTTTACCTGGCCTTTGATGGCTCCAACTAGCAACTCCTGACAGCCGGACACATGCACATTTTGTAAACTTGGGCATTCGAGGAGCAATCTCTCTATGAAAACAAACAGTTTATTGGATACTTGTTAAACCATAAGTAAACCAGAGGCCAAACTAGCAGATAGATTAAGCATACCTGGATGCAAATTTTTACATGAGTTGAGATTAAGGTCGTTGAGTTCAGGACAATTCAAGCATAAAGCCTGCATTCAGATTAACAAATAAGAACCGCACAGGATATTGAGAATCAACTAGAAACATACTCGAGATTAAGGACTAAAAGAGCTCACGTCTAAGCCAGAACAACCCCACAAGCTGAGCTTTTTTAGTCGGCTGTGTTTGATAATAAGCTTCTGGTACATATGGTGCAGTTTATTGTTCAATACATTTGGAACTTCGCTGTCACAATTTTGATCACAAGGTGGACTCTGGGAATCGGGATCGCATATTGTCATCCCACAATCCATAAGTTCAAGAAGAGGTAGTTGAGCCGTGGCAAACTGAATTCCGCCTGAGAAGGCAGAGGAACATGCGAGTGAATAGGTTTAGAGAAAAATAGGGCATTTACAGGATAAATGTAGCTGTGCACGAGACGTATGTGTGTGTCTTAGACACAATGATTACTTGAAGTTATGTTGGGACAAAGAGCGAGGAGGAGTCTAGACAATGTGTTTGGGAAAACATTGCAGATCATTCCAATGCCACTATCACTGATGCTAGACCTGAAATGAAGCAGCAAGCATCAAGAATATTTAGCTAAAGAATAACTAAAAAGTAATCCCTTCGAACAAGTCCATATAAACAGAAAAACTAATTAAAGCTGGAGCAAAACATACCCACTGAGATCAAGCAATTCTAATCTTGAATAGCTTGAAGCAATAGCAGCAACAGATGCATCAGTGATGTCTGAGCCAAGAACAAGTGAAAGCATTCGCAAGCCCCTGAATAATAGACAACCTTTAATAACTAGTGATTATTTACGCTCTAAATGCAGAGATCCCTGAAACAAAACATGGCCTTGCTAGAAAACTGAACGGAGCAAGTCCATTAATCACTATGATTTCCAAAAAAGCAAAGCAATGCTTATAGATTCATAAATTATACATGATTAAAATGAATGCATAGATCAAAAGGTTCAACAAACCTCAAATTAGCAGCTGTAAGAGAAAGCACAACAGCATGTGAAAGCCGAAGCGATGCAATGTGTATGTTTTGCAACTTTGGACAACTTCTGCCCATACCATCAACCATGGTTGTAAGGTCGGTAGTATCATTTTCTTGGCGAGAAAATTCTAATGATATCTCTTTCAAATTGGGACAGTTAAAAACCTACAATAGAAGGCACATATAAACACCACAAATTCACTCGCATGCACCACAAAATGGTTTAGGCTTAAATACAAAAAGGACCTGATGAAAAAGTTACCATCTTAGAAAGGGAATAAAGATCAGAAAGCCAGAGAGTAGATATACTTGATGAAAAGAGGACAAAGCCACCTAAATTCGAACATCCTTCCACCTTAAGGCTCTTTAGACAGCGTTTATCAGCAACAAATCGACCCAATTCATCTCTATAAATAAAACATTAATCATAGTAAATCAGAAGCACTTAATCTACATTTATCCAGCAGGAAATAAAACACTTTTCATTGTTATGACAACATGGAGTTCTAGACCAATAAATCAATAAGATGGTGTACATAACTTCATGAAATTTTCATCTTTACCATAACATCTCAAATTAGAGGTAAGAAAAAGGTTAACCAGGACCAATCAACTAGATATATCTATGCATTTCACCCTAACTTCAACCTTTCAGTCACTCAAACCTTCCAATTACTTTAGTGGTCTAAACACTGATCAATTTCAATCAATGAGCTACATATCTAAACCATTCCCGAGCACCAACAATAAAGCAGTAACAAAGTTCATGAAATGAGCAACTAGACATACTATTTTAAAGATCTAATGATAAATTAAAATGAAAACGGGGAGAGAATAGAAAATATACCCTGTGATCCGGTTGACAGCCCCACTCAATGTAGAAATCTCCATGGACTCCAAATTAGGACAAGAGAACGCAATGCAGGCCAGCATTGTTGAATCCACATCACTGCAAAAACGCAAATGAGAAAAAAAAAAACAATTAGTAAAACAAAGGGTAATGAAAGTCCAAAAGCAGAACTGAAACAGTTTGTTAAGAAACATCCCTCCAGGTGAATTAAGTTATTTTTCCGGTAGCTTTTTGCTCCAAAGTTAATCCAGCACCTTATTAATTATTGCATTGGTTCTAGCTCGTGATTATAGGATATTTTATAAAACGTTTGCAAAAAAAATGACTCAGAGCAGTGCTTAGATCGAGCACAGACAGGCAGTTCTCATGGCGTTGCTGATATGGATCAGTTTCCACTTTATCTTACTGTTTGTACATTGTTATGTTATAAACAGATTAGTTCTCATTTTCATGGATTTGTTTTGATCTTCACTGATATCAACCGATCCAGCCGGCAAAGTCTTAGATCTGTCAAATGTTGGTTTAGAGCCGAACCTTTCCATCTTAAGACAAAGTCTAACAAGGCTGGGACATTTCTTTAAAACCAATCCCATGAATCTCAGCTGACCCCTAGGTGGGACCATAAGTTTCAGCTCCGCCGCCGCCCTCCACAGCCTATTCGTCGTTTCCCTCCAACCTTTACACACACCAGCCGCCGCTAGCAGGCTCGCCGGAGGCAGTCTCCTCAAGACCTCCCACAAACACCCAGCCGACAACCCACCGGAGACTATCTCATAATCCGGATCAAGATAAGCATCCGGATGGGGAGAATCATAGCCGTCCAAATCGCGCTCCGGTGAGTCACAGAAGATATCGATGTCGTCAAAGGAAAGCGCACGTCGGAGATTGGATGACTGACGTAAGGGCGGAGGCTGAAGCGGACGAGATGCGGAATAGGAATTTTCGATGGTATTGGCGACTGGACTCGACGTTGGAGTGGAAGTTGAAGTAGGGCTGGCTCCACTGTTAATTTGGCAAACGTGGCCCTTCTTGGGAAGCCCACATCTACCACAGTTGTAACTGCCACGGCGTTTGGCCGGCTTGAAGTCAAACGACTCGGCGGCAGAGTACGCGGTGGCCGAAGAGGAAATGTGTGGCTGTGGGCGGTGCATCGCCGTCTGGCAAACGGATACAATAATGAAAGAGGAAAACGAGAGAGAAGGGAGAGAAGGGAGAGATCTTTGGATTGAGAGCGGGGAAGAAGAGAGGCTGAAAATAAAGGAGGGAGGGTTTGGCCGGGAAGAGGCGGGAGAAATTGGCTACTTTTGGCGCCCTGTTTTCGAAACCTACAAATGGAAAATTGAAGAATATACTATAGCGGGAGGAGCGTGCTGCTGCCTGGTTTTTATGACGTTTGTTTACCCTTTTACCCTCGCTTTTGGTACGTGGGCAACGATAAACAATAAAATTAAATTTAAAAAAATTGCATATACGCCATCGTCCAAGAAACCCATTAGAGTGGGATGCAGATCAGTTGGCGGTCTTAGAGCTCGATATTTTCCTACTTCAAACATGTAGAGCTCTAATATTAATTAGGATATATTGCACAAATGCTTACTAATATTTAAGTAAATTTTTATTTTTTCTATTAAATTTTTAAAATTAACAAATTGGTCACTAAGATATTCGACGCTAATGTCACTAAGACATTCGACGCTAATGTCACGGACCGCCAGCCCAGTCTAACCCCGTGAAACTAAAAAACCATTAACTTAGTTGATGGAAAGTTGATATGACACCTTAATTTAGTTTTTTTAAATCATTTGATCACGTGGGACTATTTTGTCCGACTCTAACTTCTTTCTCTCTTTCTTCTTCTTCTTCAATTCACCATTTTATTTTTTCCTAAATAATGTATGATTTGTTCGAGATTTAAAGAAATAAGAGAAATTGTGAGTTAAAGGAGATGTATAAAAAGAAGCTAAGGCATGTTAAAATGATCTCAAGTGGTTAAATAGTGTTATAAAAGTCATATTAACATGTTACATCAACTTTCTGTCACTTAAGTTAACGGTTGTTAATGTTGAGTGATTAATTTGTTATAAATCAATAACGTTAGTGAAAATTTTGTTACAAATAGATAACATTAGTGACTAACATGTTACTTTTGAAACTTCAATGATGAAAACAAAATTTTACTTAAACATTAGTGATCGTTCTTGTGGTTTAACCTACTAATTACAAGGTAAATTTTACCAGTGACCACCTAATTATTGCTTCTTTTCATTTTAACTATCATTTTTAAATTTTATCAATTGAGTCACTCAATTATTTAACTGCATTCAATTAATCATCTACCATTAACATTTGATGGAATTCTCACATGATAGTTAAAAAAATGTTATAATTACACAATTGGTCACTCTTACTTAAATATTTTATTAATTTAGTCTTAATTTTAATAAATTAAAATAAATTTAACTATCAAATCAAATTATTTCACGTGTCACTGATTCCAACTATCACAACACGTGTTTTATAATCTGATTGAAAGATTAAATGAGGGGAAGACGGGACTCAAAGCAGGTTCCTTGGGCAAGAATGGCAGACCTCAGCCACTAGGCCAAGTTAATTGTTTGGTTTAAAGTAGACTAAATGTAGTATATATGTTATATCTTAGTGTAATCTTAAATTCTTAATATAATATATATGTTAACATAAATTGTCATATTAAATTAAATTCGCATCTTAATATTAAAATATATATTTTATTTTTATCTTAACTTATTAAATTTATTTTATTCTTATTTTAACTAAAAATATATTCTTATCTTAACTTAAAAATATATTTTATTCTTATCTTAACTTAAAAAATATATTTTACTCTTATCTTAATTTTTAATATCTTAATTTTTAAAAATATATTTTATTTTTATCTTAACTTATTACATATATTATATTCTTAAATTAAGTTATTAAAAATATTATATTCTTATCATAACTTATTAAATATTAATTATTCTTATTTTAACTTAAAATATATATTCTTTTTAATTTTAATTTTAAAATATATATTTTATTCTCATTTAGTTTAAGAAATAAAATTTATTTTCATCTTAACTAAAAAATATATTTTATCTTAATTTTAAAATATTATAAGAATAAAATAAAAATATTTAAGTTAAGATAAAAATATATATTTTTAAATTTAAGATAAGATTAAAATATTTAAGTTAAGGTAAAAATAAAATATGTTTTTAGTTAAATTTATTTTAATTTATTAAAATTAAGACCAAATTGATAGAGTATATAAGTAAGAGTGGCCTAATCTGGAATTATATCAATTTTATTAATTGACACGTCAACACTTATGTCAAATATTAAGGGCATGTGACTTAATTGAATGCATTTAAATAGTTGAGTGACTTGATTGATAATATTTCAAAAATAGTGATCAAATTGAAAAAGTGCTATAATTAGATGGTCACTGTTATAGCACCCTTAATTATAATCTGAAGTTTTATTAAATATATATTTTTAGAATAATTTAGATAATATATTAGTTTAAAATTAAAACGTTGCTTTTTTTTTTGTAAAAATCTTAGTTTTATTAAGAAAATAAAATATCCAAAATTATAATATGGGTTTACAACCATAAGCATAAACTAAATACATAATTATGACATTTTACTATAATCGTTGATATAAAAATTAATTACTTAAGATCACACAAATATCATATAAGAAAAAGATTAAAAACCTAATAAAAACTCAAACAAAATATAGATATAAATATATCTCAACGCGTCGATAAACGAACAACAAAAATAAGATCAAACTATTAAAAAACCACAACAAATCATAAGTTAAAGTCGAAGGATATGAAAAAACTGTCCATTAACACAAATCACACATCTAAATTCAATACAATTTTCCTTTTGATTTTTCAGTTAATCTGATATTTCATATGATTTCATCAACATTTTCTTGCGTTTGAGAAAGTGTTAGTTTCTTGTTTATGTTTATCAACTCTCAAGGTTTGTGATCGAGGCAGTTATTGGCGTATTGCCATTATAGCTACGTTCATATATCGGATTTTTCAATCGATCTTTCTAAATTTGAGCTTCCTACCTATTTGTATAGCTAAAACGGTAACGCTTCTCTTTGATTGTTAGTTTTCATAACGACTTTGATTTATGGATTCTATGCTTCATATGAAGGAAGTTACTGTTATGTTGTGTTCTTATTCTGGCTGTCATTATTGGTAATAAGATATCTGCTTTGGTTACAGGGACATGCGTAACAACAGAGTTGCACTTTTTGATGGCATCGAGGAAGGTGGCATAGGGGCCTCATCTTCGTACTCGCACGAAATCGATGAGCATGAAAATGAAAGAGTAAAATGCCTTGGTTCACGACAGTATACGAGTAAAATGCCAAGGCAGCCGCAACAAGAAATCTTTAATTTACAATCTGCTTTATTCAGTGGATATGATTTACTTAACCCACTTAAAATTGGATTAATGCTACCGATTTTCAAACCTTGAAGAAGATGATATTATTAAAAAAAAAAACCATCCATGAATTTTAAACTCATACCGTAAAATAAACATGAAATTTTCATGGATATACCTAAAGCTCACGGTGAAAACATACGCTGCATGAATTAATTTATATTAAAGCTGAATTTAGCAAAAGACTGCATAAATAACTTTTTGATCTGCAGCTTTGCAGGGAGAACTAAAAAGGTTTGTGTTGTTCGTTGATTACATAATAACAATTACTCGAAGCTCAACTTCATTAAAACATGAAATAATAACAAATCTTCAGCACACACTATCAAGTTCTAGATCAAGAAAACAAGAATACGAAATAATTAAAAAAAAAGGAAAAACAAAAAAAGAACGTCTTAATTCATCTTGCCTTCCCTTGCTCCTCGAAGTATGATTTTACCAGCTATTAATACTTCATAATAATCTACAAACAACTATACATATATAAAGAAATCCTCTTAATTATATGTATATATATAATAATAATACTATGGATCATGACCTAATCGCAGCTCCAAGTCCAGTTCATATTCTTGACTACTCCCATATGTGTTGTTGTTTTCGTGATCAAATGAACCAATTCCCAATCTAAGAGTACTCCCAGGCCAATGATTCTCACGCTGTGAGTTGTCTACAAACAACTCATCACTGTTTCGGGGAAAAAGTTTTATAACTTACAGGTAATACCTAATGAAGATCCATGGAGTAATGCGGGCGATGGCTTTGGATAGGAGGATAGGGTTTAGGGTTTAGGGTTACGTTGTAGTTGTCATCACAAACAGCAACTTTGTCTGCAACTCTAGGAAGAGAACTAGGCCTGCTGCTCTTGGCTCTCTCCTGCCTATGGATGTTCATGTGCCCTCCTAAAGCTTGTGCCGTGGTGAACCCTCTCTTGCAAAACACGCACTCGTAGGACCGGCCGGTACCAATATCATTGGTGTCTTCGCTCGAGCTCCTCGAGCCTTCGAGCTGGCTGGATTCCATGGGAAGTGTTGAAGATCTAATCAAAGAGATTATTGGTTCGGTTGGAGATTATGGTGTGGTGGAAGAAGGAGATGGGGTAATATAGAGAGGAAAAGATGAGATACGTATAGCAAAAACAAGAGACAAATGAGAAACAAAGGCATTGGGTAATAGCAATTAGCTGTCTGAAAAATGTTCAGAAAAGTCTTAGATGTTTGCTGGGCGAGCTTTTCTGTTAGCCGGCTATGGTGGTTATTCCATTTCCACCTTTGGCAGACAATACTTTAATATTTTATCAATTTTTTTCCTACTATTTGTCTCCCAATTAGAATTTCTATGTTGTTCATTTCGTGAAATTTTCACCTAATTTAATTAAAATTAATTATTTTCCAATTAAGATTGTACTTCCGTTTAATTCGTACATATTAATTAAGGAGTATTTAATATTTAGAGTTAATTAAATTACAAGATCTAAACTCTAACTCTAATTTTAAATTGACCATTAAATTTTAAAATATTATATTTTAGTCATTAAATTATCAATATTACTTCATTTTTTGTCAAGGCAAAAATGCATCAGATGTCCCTATTCTTTTTTTAAAAAAAAATCAATGTGGCTCTCGTATTTTTTTCTCCCTCAATGTGCCCCCTTAACTCAGAAAACAAACCTAATATGCCCCTTTGACCAATATTTTTTCGTCGTTGACCGTTACGATGTTGAGGTAGCAATTCACGGTGATGACATGGCAGTCCATGGTGGCAGATTAAAATGGTGGATGACATTACAGATGGGCTAAATTGGTAACTCTAACATGACAGATGGACCGTCACATCAGCATCGTGAACCACAACGTCAACACCGTGAACTGGCACTCCAGTATTGTAGTGGTCAACAACGAAATACGTTGCTCAAAGGGTCACATTAGATTTATTTTCTGAGTTGGAGGCCACATTAAGAGAAAAATAATGTAAATTATTTAGAATGTTTAGAAACTTAGAGACCAATTCAAAATGGAGATGATAATTCTCATCATATGTAATTATCTCTAATATGTACCAATATGAATTAATTAACTCAACTGTCATACATACTTGTTTATAAAATTATTACATGTTAAACCTATTCACATTGAACCACTAATCTTAATATTTACGAGTCAAATACGTTAAGCCTAAGGAACTTTCAGGAATTGACGATATTTTCAAAGTTTAAAATGCAACTTTCATTAAATAAGCACGTATTATGTCCTTTCAAAAAAGACAAAGCCCTCAGCTCTCAATAGTTAAATGAAATAATTATTGTTTTGATCCTCTCTCAGTTACCAATAATTCAATTTAAACTTTTTAAAATAATTTCAAAATTTTACACCTTTATTTGAGATTGTTGCTTTAATTTGTGACTTCATGCTTGGAATGTATATCAGAAACATGTAGGAACCTTCCTGCATAACGTAAATAGGGGAAATAGTGTATTTTTTGTACCCACCATTTGTCCTCCAGTATCAACTTTTCCACCATAATTAAACCCCAAAAGTATAAATATAATTGATGACTGAAGGTTAAATCTTCTTAGTTTTAAAATTAACAAAATTTATCAGTTAAATGTTTTGATATATATATATATATATATATATATATTATCATTAATCATTATTGTATTTATTAAAATAACAATTAATCTTATTAATGTGACACTTATCATCGTACAGATGATTATAAGATAAATAAATTTGAAGTTTTTAAAAATATCAATTAGATCTCTCCACCACATCATCAGTTACACTTTATTGTTACATCATTAACAAAAACTAATATATGTTCTTATGACATGATTTTTCTATGCTCTTGTGATATTTTTTATGGCTTTTGGTAAGTTTTATGCGTACCTATGTGGTCGTGTTGGTGCTCGCATAAAGATCCTCACGACATTTATTTTCTGATTAGTTTATCGGCAGTCATATATTGTCAGATCTCTTCTATGGTAACATGTTGTTTTTCGATATTATCAAAATTGTGTTGCGAAGTAGTCTGTCAGATTACTTGGTTCGCTCACCATTATTTTATCACTACGTAAAACGTCTCGTTCGGTAGAAACAACGAATAGTACTATTCTCGAAAGAATGTTTAATTTTTCTTCTTATCTTTGAGTTTAATATTTTTATTTTAAGTGTACATTTTTTTGTTGATTAATGTCCCCGATTTTCTCTTTAGGTTTGTTGTAATTTTGATTCATACAATTACATCTATTAATGAAATCCAGTTGATATAGTTAAAATATAACAGAGTCAATGAAGGTAAACAAATACAATGAGACATTGACTTGAAAAAAATATCACGTCTTAAGTTTTACTTAATTAGATATTAATTAACGATGTTAACTTAAAGTGTTATAATAATATATAAATGAACGTTTTAGATATGAAATTAGACATTTTATTAAAATATATATATCATATTAAATATTTTATCAATACATATATATACCAACTTTGATATTACCTGTTAGTTTATAATAGGTCATGAAAAATTAAAGGATTTTTTAAAATTAATTTATATAATTCTTTAATAAATTTTAAATCTAATATTAATCTTATCTAAAAGGAGGGAAAATATAACTCTAAAATTATTCGAGTTGTATTTTACAATTTGATTTAAACTTGAAATTTTTTGAGTCGAGACGAGTTTATAAAATTGCAACTCAAATTTAATTCAAATCAAGTAAAAAAAATCAAATTTTTAAATTGAATCGAGTTTTACTCACCCATACAAAATGCAAAACAAGGCAAATATCAATCTTGAATTACGAGGAACCATGAATATATGGCCGATAGAGGTCGGTTTTGTATTGGAAGCCCGTCCAACAAGTGGGCTACAATTATCCGATGGACCTGTCAGTCCATGCCAGCTCCATTTGTATAACCAATTAGAGTTGACACAAGTGGTTGAGATTCATGAATTTAATCTTATAAGGTTAAGTTTGAATCATACAACTATCACTCTTAGTGGACAATCTGTAAATTCATATGTAAATCTTAATTGGATCTTAGATATACATTAACCCTGGACTAAGAGAGCCAAATTTAACCTAAACTTTTATGTATCCAAAAAAATGTAAAATAAAACATTAAAAAAAATTAATTTCTGTATATATAAATGATTAATTTTGGACAAATAAATCGATTTTTTAACAACTTTACTCACAAATCAACCGTCATATTAATTATATAATATGTGATTGGATTGAAGTTGAACGAGGCTCAAATTTTGTTAGAGGAACTTTATAGCCTTAAGGCACAATATGTGAGACGAGAGGCGAATAGAGTGACACACACTCGTACAATGAGCCTTGTCGAGGATCAATCTTTTTTGGTTTTATTATGACGAATCAAATTATATTAAAAATGATGTAATTCTTGATGCAATCGACATTTAAATGAAATCTATGTTACCTTTTGAGAAGAAGAAAAAAATACAGATTAGACAATTAAATCTTACAATATTACATTAAGAAATGTAAAAGGCATAGTATTTGAGTTGATAGCTATAGTGATTTCAGCTAAGAATTTGAAGTCTCAACGCCCATGAATTAAAAGCAAAAGGACTTGACTTTGCGAACAAGAAGGAAGAGAAGAGAAGAGACGAGACGAGACGAGCAGGCAGCCTTAAGAAGATGACGTGCACCGACTAGCTTTTCCTTTTTGTCCAAATACTCATCCTTTCACTAAAACATGCACTTGTTCACCTCCTGTTCTCCGGTCTTTGACCCTCCCCTAAACGTCTATTCTTTTAGCCTTTTTCTTGTTTATTTTTCACCCTTGTGGGGGGAATTCTCCTCATGTTGACCCCCTTTTTTCATCCTTCAAGAACCTGCCTTTTCACTGTTCCCCTCTTTTTAAATGCTCCGACACTGTGTGACGGTGGGCAGCAGAGTTGTTCGAGTGTTGGTTTTTTGTTTGTTTTTGGTCGTGGTTTGCTGGGATGGCGAAGGAAGCCTGGGTTTCTTGTTAAAGAAAGCCCATCATGTTCCCCCCTGACATCTTGTGGGGAACATGCAACACTTTCAGATTGTTGGGAAACACAACATCAACACTAGAGATTTGCCATTACACTACTCTTACCTTTTAATCACCCGTAATTAAAAGATTAACGACGATGTTAACATGACACCAACATAATATTAATTCATTATTGAAAAATAAGAGGGAAAAACTATTGCATCAGCTATACTATTAGTTTTTTTTAACACGGATGATAAAAAAGGAAACAAAATATAGTGTTGGGTATGATTTTTAAAAGAAAAATAGTTTGGTGGTCAAAACAAAACCGTATGAATAGCCTGTGACTAAATACATATTTTACCTTTTTTATTTAAAATAAAGAACAGGCAAAACTTTCGAGATAATGTTCTCGAATTTTTTATTTAACGATATAACGTACTCCCAAGATTAATTACTCAAATAGGGTGAAATCCACAGTGTTGGCCGTAGGTCGCCAAGCCTTCCGGGAGACCTACAAGAGATTGCATGTTCCATGCATGTCCCAACACAGTGTTGCCCTCGGATGCCCTCGCATAGCTCGTTCGGATGGCCTCGGATGCTCTCGGATGCTTTCGGATGGCCTCGGTCGGATAAACAAGAAACATGTATGACTAAATTATAATTAAACATAAATACTAAACAGTGGCTAAAATAACATGTTTACAAATTTCATGGCCAATTTCGAAAATTAAGGAAAATATATAAAACACATGAAATCAGTGATTAAAATGAAATAACTAAAAATATTATGATCAAAATGAAGCATACACAAACTTGACAGAATAAACAACTAGTGACTAAAATATAATTATTAAAATATACATGCCTGAAACAAAACATTAAAAATGTCACTAAATGATTAAACAAATAGATTACAAAGCATAGGGGACCGAAAATGCTATTATCCCCTAAATATTAAAACACACGTATGAGAGTGTAAAGTTGTGAGGACCAAATTTGCATTTAACCCAATTAATTATTGTTTGATTGTTTCTCCCATGGATCACCTGGCGACCTTCATTGGTCGCCCAGAACACCCGACGACCTTCATTCGAACTGTAGCAAACACCCTATCTCAACAATTAATTGTTGAAACACGTTATCTCGTGAATTGTTTTTTCTCACAACATTATCTCGTAAATTCAGCCATAAAGAACATGGGATACTAGGGTTATGGTTGGTGAGAGTATTGTAAGTACATTCCCCTCCGGGTGGCTTACTATCAAACAGTATACAAGTAAAGGGCTACAGTTGGACGCATGCTTTGGTGATCTTGATGGGAATTCTCATCTTTTTTGTTCCCAATTTCAACGAGTGTATAATTAATAAAGGGAAACCTTTAAAGAATAATGACGTACTCTACGTTCTGATTTCGCATCGCAAAGAATGCAAATAGAGCATTCATTAATTGATGAAGAAACATCCCATCCTCATCTGTCATATACCAAACAAACAACTTCACCTTCCAATATTATTATGTCATTTAATTAACCCTACTCGACTACGTACCCTCTTATGATCATCCTGGTTTTGACAGTTAAAGGGAAATAAATTTTCTGGGCAAAGCCCATGTCTGATACATTAAATGAAAAAAGTAAGGCAGCCTTGAACTCTTAACATCAGTATTGCTTAATATAATAACAGCATTTCATCATGGATCATAAAAAGGAAGATGGAACCGAAAATAAGTAAATGCAACCTATATGATGAGATAAGATACATAAATTTGGAAGGCGCCATTGCAGTTAAAGATGCCCGAGTCGAAGCTCCAGATCTAAAACCTCCTTTGAATCTTCAAGCTCGTAGTTCTGATGGTGCATCTTCAAATTTGCCAAATCTCCGAGTTGAGAGTTGAAGGGCTTTCTTCGGTTTTCCCCATAGGATAGAACTGAAGATGGAGTAGTAGTAGTGTTGTAGAGTGGGGAAAGCAAGGAATGATGGGGATAGGCTGATATGTTAGCTGAATGAGAGGATATTAAATTAGACGACGGTGAAGCATTAGGGTTAGGGTTAGGGTTTGGTTTGTTAGGGTTCTGGGATTCTAAAACCCATGAAGATAACAATCTTAACCTGGCTCTATCCTTCCTATGAACATTCATGTGACCCCCGAGTGCTTGAGCTGACCTGAATTCCCTTTTGCAAAAGCTGCAGCTGTAATATTTTGCAGGCCATGGTGATTTACAACATGAGTAATCTTCACCATTCAGCTCCATAAAGTCGAACCTGTTCAAGTCCCACTTTGTTCTCGAATCACTCCTCTCCATGCTTGCTTTCTATATTCTACAGACATCACAAAAAAAAGGTATTAAAAACTTCAAAACAGTGTTGGTTTGAGCAGAGAGTTCGAAGGAAAATCTTGTAGAGAAAAGGGAAGATAACGTACTGATGATCTATATGCGAGTGATGCAGTTAAGTTGACCAGAGTGAGACGAACTGGGCAAGTATTATATCTTGCTTTATAGATAGCCGCTTCTGAAATTCTATTCTCCACAAACAAAAAACAGTTTTGTTGTATTAAATTAAATGTTGCTTCTGTTTCTGGATATTAATTAATTGACTGATATAACAATCCAAAAAGGTCAATCGAAAAATAGTAAAATCAAACGTTGATCGTCATGATACTTATATGACAATTCACAAACTTACATGACAATCTACAATATTGATGTGACAGTTTATGATATTATTGTGACGGTAAACGGTGGACGATGATGTGGTAGGTAGACTTAATTGATTATTTTAGAAAGTTTAAGAAATTATTTAATTTTTTTAAAAAAATATTTAAATTAAAAATATAAAATATAAAAAATATTAAGATATTAAATACATTAAATATAAAAATGCTACAAAATTAAACTATTAACTAAAATTTTATATAAGGACTACGTTGAGTGTAAAAAAATGTTCATAGACCATGTTAATCTTTTTACAAAAGTTTGAGAGTTTTAAATACCATTAAGTTAAAAAAATATTGTTAAAATGATTTAAACATGCGTAAGGTAAGTTAAAAATCTAGATATAATGTTTCCTTATTTTTAAATTTCCAAAACAATTTTAATGAAAATACTGAGAACGTCTTTTTTATGTCTTCATATTTTCACTTATTTTTTTTTCATTTTCAAGAAATCATTTTTTCAATTTTACAACCAAACTTGTTTTGTTCAACGTTTTATATTTCCTAAAAAAATGAAAATGAAAATAATAAATATTTTTTAAAACCAAATAGACTCTTACTGTGTCGATTTATAGATATTATGAGCCCCAATCCTCCTTCAGCTATGGGTTTACAAACTGCATTCAAGCCCACTCTAACACCCTGGGCCTTTGAATCGCTTTCTTTCTCTCGATAAGAAATTGTGACCATAAGATGAAAAATATCATTATTGATTCACCATGGGTTGCAGTAGAAGGTTACAGTCAAAGTTGCTTGCAAAAAGATGTAAAAGATGTCAAGGTTCAACGCTCCTGCTTACTGTTTAGGTCTTCCTTTGCTTATATCCATGCTGCTTCTAGGAAAGCCAGAAAAGGGACTATTTTCCCAGTTTTACACCTCGTTTTCATAATCCATTTCGTGTCCAAAGGATTCGCAGATACATTGATCTAAAGACCAGTCTAGGAGCGTTGAAATCCTCAAAAGAAAACCCCAAAGTCCATGTTCCAACCCGACATGCCGATTAACACCAGTGTTTGATTCAGCAAACTGCTTGATTAAAGAAGATTTAGCTGATAATTTTACACTTACGTGACGACGTTGTCTAATTGACGTGCATCCCAGGAAACTCAGGTCAACCCATCGAGAGCGATGCGTTTCTAGTCGTCCAAGCACATATAAAAACACCAAACTTCGCTAATTATCCTCAAGTTCAGGGCTACATCGATCTTGATTAGTCTTTATTTGCTTGTTAGCTTTGTGCCATAAACGTTAAAATGGGCAATCTACGTCGTTTTCTTGTCGCTGCAACCGTGATCTTTCTTGTAAGCACTCATCCGTACGAGGGTTCCGGGCGGGTTCTAAACGGCGGAGGATATCATGATCTTGTGCTGCAGTCTGTCCACAAGGGGGAACCTATCCCTCCTTCTGAACACAACGGCTGCACCAACATTCCTGGCAGTAATGAGCCGCCTTGCATCGGCGGCAGGGCCTTTGCAGGCCATGTCATGGCTCCTCCGCGGCTACGACCTGGCCAAACGATTCCGTTTAATGCAGCAGCCTAATCTCAAATGAATCCCTTCATGTTGCAGCTGGCAACTGAGTAGTACTTCATTGGTTTAGCCGGTGAAATTGAATAATGGGAACCTTCCTGAGTCCCATTATTGTTCTCTCTTTTTTCTGTTGACATATTTCTATGTTTTTGTTCAAATTTTCGATACAAATGTAAAGCATTTGCTAAATAGAAGGTGAATTGTTAATAAAAGGTGTAATAATTACTTACGGTTTAATTATATATAATAGTTTCTGTATATAGTTATATAATAATTATCTAATTTAATTTATCAGTTAAATATTAAATCTCTAAAGAAAATTCAAATAATCATTCAATTAAACATTAAATACTCGAGCTACTCGAGATCAACTCGATCAAAGTTCGATAAATATCTAACTCAAGTTCTTAAAGAGCCGAAACAAGTTATTTGATACTCGACTCTCATGATCAGCTCGAAAATATATTATATTAAGATTTTATTTTTTTAAAAATAAATTATTAATAATATTAACATTTATGTGTTGGAAAAAATTGAGTATGAAGTATTCATTTATTTAAAGTTTAGGTTCAAGTTTGAGTTTGAGGTTTTCAATCGAGTTAAGTTTAAGATTTTTTTTTCATTTCGAACTTTTACTAGCTTCAATTCATGATTTCGAGTTCGAATCGAGATTACAAATTTTAGACTTGCGAGTTTTCGAGTCGAGCTTAGACTCTAGTTTAGAGCACAAATTGACTCAGCCGTTAAGGGTCTGACTTTTGACTAATCCGTGGTTTAGAGGTTAAAACGTGGAGTAACTGATGAGCAACACGTTTGGCATCTTCTAGCACCAAGAGTCATAGAAAGTGACTGATATGGACAATTTACGTTTATATCATCGCCAAAACAATATGGATCCGACTATGGTTTTATGAATCGATTTTCTCTCTCAACCTCCACTAATTATATACATACATAAAGACAAAATCTTACGAATTGTGATTCAGTAAAGGAACAAATTAAGCATGTTGCTTGAGCTATACAGCCTAGGTCGTATAAACTTCAAACAAAAGATCATGTTAACATTCCTCTGTTAATGTTCATTAATCAAAGACGCTGTTGACTGCTTGTGCCTTCCATTTTCTATGTCCGTGCTGCTTCTTGGAAAGGCCTATTTTCCCAGTTTACTCTCATTTTCCTTAATTGAATATCCTACGACTTTAAAGGCTTCAGAAAACCTCATAAAAGTCCATATTTCAACCCAAAACCCAAATGACACCATTGTTTGATTCAACTTACAGCTCAGTCGAACATCATTTTGCTCACTTTCTACTTACGTGTCGACACCACTACCTGACATGAATCCCATTCTTTTACTTTGAATCATATGAGGCAACTTGTAAGCCATTGTTAATTCCTAGTTATTCACGTTTTATGTGTTGACATAGACTGTATGAACTAGATAGGCATTAATAAAATTTTAGAGTAGACACCGTCGATAAATTGAACAACAAACATGTAGAAATTCAAATTTTAAGGTGTGCACGTGCCAACTCATGCATCTGCCGCCATAGGATATAGATATGCTATGTTATCAAATATTTTTTTATGATATTTATTCTTTTCATAAAAGAATTACAATAGATCTCGTTCAAGAATACCTTGCTTACTCCTCTAACCTTTAATGTGTTATCGAAGTTGTTGGTAAAAAGATTGCGGTCTAAACACACTAACCCACCCCATGTTGAACAAGTTAGTGATTTGGACCGGGTCCCGTCTTCTATTTCCATCGTTGAACTCTTTCCTCCTTTTCCCCTCCGATTCAAAACTTCGGTTTAATCCGAATGCTTAACAAAACGAACACGTTTGCAATGCATCAGATTCCACGGGCCATCCAATTTCAAACCAAGTTGGTGTTTACCGTTTACGTTTTTCCTTGTTTAGAACCCATGTTGTTTCTTGGAAATCCAGTAAAAAGACCAGAGCAAGCGTGTCTCCACCCGTCTCGAACAAGAGAGGAACGGATTCAAGATTTTATGATAGACAATAAATTTATAAAATTTCAAAAAGAATAGAATTTATTATCAATAAAAATTAAAATACATACATTTAAATTATATTAGACTTTAAAATTTTTAAGTGAAAATCGATCGGAAGTCTCCTCCGCCCACGAAAATGGTCCCCCAAGTCCTTAGTCCAATCCACATGCCAGATTGACACTAGGGTTTGATTCAGGAAGCAGAGCGGTCAAACAATATATTTCTAATTTTATAACGTCACGAGGCCACCCACAATCCCACATTGGGTCAGTCAAGTTGTCAAAAACACATATAAATTCGCGCAGCCGGCAGTCTAATTATCTTCAGATTCAGAACTACACCAATCTTACATTAAAAATGGGGAACCTGCACCATTTTCTTGTCACTGCAGCTGTGATTTTTCTTGTAAGCAACCACCCATACGTGGCTTGGGGCCGGATTCTAAACAAGGATGGTCTTGTGCTGCAGTCTGTGCAGAAGGGAATACCTACTCCTCCATCTGAACACAGTGGCTGCACCCACATTCCTGGCCGCACCGGACCGCCTTGCATCGGCCAGAGGGCTTTTGCCAGCCATGTTATGTCTCCTCCAGTGCTACAACCGGACCGAATGGTTCCATTTCATGCGTCAGCCTAATTTCAAACGAACCAATCCTTTTTCTTGAAGCTAGCTGTTGATAATATGATTATGAAATTAAATAACGGGAATATCCTCAAATCCTGATTGATGTTTTTTATTATTTTTAATGGTATTATTGTTACTCTTTGTCGTTGTTGTATGTTGACATAAATAAAACATTTGCTAATTAATAAAAGGTGAATAGTTAAGTTTTTTATAATCATCGGTAACCGATTTATTAATCGATTAATCCAGATTATATATTTGTAGAGGCGAGTGTGAATCTCCTAACTCAATTTGTTTCATTTGCAAATATCAAAAGTCGAACTTTAATCTTACTTAAGGGATCTAATATCTCATCCTACTAGACCAAGAAATAAATAGTTAATAATAAAAAAAACATAGTTTGTACTTATTTTTTAGATTAATATTTTGTCATCCATGGTTTCAACCAATAATATTCTTCCATCTTATTTTTTTTCCAAAGTAAGTCTTCACCTCTTTCTTACCTGTAAATAAGGAGTTAACAGTTATTTGAAAGTTATTTTAGAATTAATGGATGCAATTCACTGGGATCATGAATTATGTGGTGAGTTGGGTCCATGAATAATTTCTTCGTATGATAGGGAGAGGTGAGAGTAGATAAGTTTCTCTATATATCTGAAATTCTTCGAGACGTAGACAGTAAAAAAGATAATCAATTGTATATGCTACAACAAATTTATCAATTTATGATATAATTTCTATATGACGTTACGTAAACGTTACAAAATATACTATAAAAGTGACATTTTTTTTGTTTTCGTCACATTTAGTAATTAATGGTATATCTTGTATGACTATTTTAAAAATATTCATCGATTTTCGTCACTATATGTTTGACGCTAAAATTTTCCTCCAAAAAAATTGGTGGGAAACCTTTTAATGACGTTTAGATAAAATTGTGACGTTGTAAAGTCGTCTCCAATGAAACGAAAGTATTAGTGACAATTTATTATAATGACGATTCGATTTGAATTAGTGAAATTTCAAATTTGTCACCAACAAAGTTTATTTGTGACAATTTGATTCGTCATAGTTTATATGAAATAAAAGAAATATGACGTTTTATTCTTGTCACAAAATAAGCTTAACATTACAAAAGCAATTATTTGATCCTCATTGTTATATCTCTTGTTTTTTGACGATATGGAAATACATCTTATGGTTGTGTCAATTAATGTTTAGTGCCAATAATTAACATAAAAAATAGCACAAATTCTTTTAGAAACATATTGGATTTGTCAACTAATTCAAAATTTTATTGGTGAAAAAATTTAAAATGATCTTAGATTTTAGATTTATAATTTCAATAGTTCCTATTAATTCTTTCAAAGTTGTGTGCTCTATAAATATTATATATATATATATATAAGAATTTTTTTATTTATATATATTTGAAGGGTTAAAAAACCCTAACCATGTAAAATAAAATTATTTCAAAACTTAATTTTTTTTCACCCAATTAAGCCTTTGCATTAAGAAATTAAATCAATTAAGCCATCAAACTATAAAATTACATTAATTAAGATCTTTGATCAATCTTTAAGTCTTAACCTTTTTTAGGTATTTGTCATGTGGCAGCGTCAAAGGGAATTACATGTCAAATTTTAGGGAATATTTTCTAGATTTTTTAATAATTTAATTTAATTTTTTTTAAAATAAAAAATTATGGAAATATTTTAAATAATATTTTTAAAATGTAAAAAATATAAAATTATTTATTTTTATATAAATTTCAAAAAATTTTAAAAAAATAAAATACTAAATATTATTGAAATTATAATAATTTCAAAAACTAAAATTATAAAAAATATTTAATAATTATATTAAATATTAATTTATTTTTTTAAAACCTTGAAATTTATTCAAAAATAAAAATACTTTTAAAATAATAAAAAAGATTTTCTTTTTAAATATAAATTATTACATAATTACTTTAAAAATATATAAAATCTTACAATATTATTCTAAAATATTAAAAAAATATAAAAATTAAAATATATAGAAAATATAAATTTTTAAAAATTATTCAAAAACATAAGAAAAAACTCTAAAATTTCTCATACAAATGATAAAGTGACATTATACATAAATGTCACTATATGTTTAACAATATGTGACGATAAAAATATACAACATTACGCTAGACATTTAGTGACACGCATAGGGTGACGATTGTCGTGACATCGAATTTCATGTCACGGAATACAAATAGTGACATAAATATAAGTTTTAATGATAATATTTTTAATGTAAAAAATAAACAAATTTATTGTAGTGATATAATGGTGAACATTCAGGAGAAAGAAGAAAAAATAACTTCTAATTCATTTTTTTTACAAAAAAGAAAGTATTACAATCTGAACTTAAAATCTCTCTATCCAAGCTATATATGTAACCTAATTTCACACACATTTAGCATTTGTCCCTAAACTTAATTAGGGGAAAAGAGTACAACACAACTAGGTAAAGCTACAACACAACTGAAGCTCTAGGTTTCTTTCTCTTTGTTGGGTAGAGAAGCTCGTATTGAAATTAATGGGGTGGACAGTTGCCTGGTGTGGGGATGAACCCTCTCTGGTTGCAGCCAATGACTGGCGCCGATGAATGATCTTGAGGAATCATCCGAGACGCTGCAAACTGACTAGCAAAAACAAAGAGCAAAGCAATAATGAACACTTTGATACAGCTGTGGGTTATTATGTTTTTGGAAAGGTACGCCATTTTTGTTGATACAGGTTCAGGGATGAGGATGTTTAAGAATCGTTTTGCTTTCTCAAGGTTTGAATGAAAATGGGGTACGTTTAAATAGAACAACCATCCGTGCATGACTGACGGCCATGGTTATTCGCGCGAAATCACCATGCAACTTGCTGAAATAAAGGTAGCACTGTTTTATTTGTCGACTTGTTTATTTTGCTTGGACGTCAAGTTTCCATTTTTATATTTTTGTTCAGATCGGAATATTCCCCAAACTAAAACCGAGCGTAAACCGTGGCTCTAGGGCCTCATACGAGTCGACCATCGTATGCATTATAACTTTTTCTTTTATTCTTTACACATGCATTAGACATTGATGTATAAAAAAGCTTAATATATTAAAAATAAGTGTATAAATTATTTTTCTACTAATCCAGGTATTGAACATTATAAACATCACCATTTTAATTTTTAAGTGTATCGACTGTAAAAATGTTAAAAACATCGTTACGTGACATGTGTTACGTTCTGGTAATCTATAAATTTTAATGGCAATATTTTAAATGTTAAAAATAAATAAATTTGTTGTAGTGATATAATGGTGAACATTAAGGAGAGAGAATAAAAAATAACTTCTAATTCATTTTTTTTACAAAAGGAAAGTATTACAATCTGAACTTAAAATCTCTCTATCCAAGCTATATTTGTAACCTAATTTCACACACATTTTTGTTGATACAGGTTCAGGGATGAGGATGTTTAAGAATCGTTTTGCTTTCTCGGGGTTTGAATGAAAATGGGGTACGTTTAAATAGAGCAACCATCCGTGCATGACTGACGGCCATGGTTATTCGCGCGAAATCACCATGCAACTTGCTGAAATAAAGGAAGCACAGTTTTATTTGCCGACTTGTTTAGCTTGTAAGTAAAGTATGGGGTTGTTTCAGGAAAGGCGGACTAATATACGGTTCATATACGACGTTACCGGATACATTAAAAGATATTTGATAAATTCGGTTTAGCACTACCGGAAATATCGAGTAATAATAATGTAATAGGTGGAAATCATAAAGAAATATTAAAAAAATTTTGCAACCGAAAAACTTAGCTTGTCGGTTTGTGTCGATGCTTTATAAAAATATATTAATCCATAACAATATAACAGGTAAAAAAATAACAAAATCGGTCTATAAATGGCAAAACAAGTAAAGCGCTACCGGATATATTGAAAGTGTCGATACTTTATAAAAATGTATCGATCCATAACAATATAACAGGTAAAAAATGATAAATGACAAAACAGATAAAGGGCTACCTGATATATTGAAAGTGTCGATACTTTATAAAAATGTATCGATCTATAACAATATAACAGGTAAACAAATGACAAAACCGGTCTATAAATGACAAAACAGGTAAAGCGCTACCGGATATATTGAAAGTGTCGATACTTTATAACAATGTATCGATCCATAACAATATAACAGGTAAACAAATGACAAAACAGGTAAAGCGCTACCAGATATGTTGATTGTCTCGATACTTTATTATAAGTATCGACATTTTTGGAATTTAAAAGAGAAGAAGTTATAGCGCTAATAAAGTGTCGATACTTTATAAAAATGTATCGATCCATAACAATATAACAAGTAAAAATATGACAAAACCGGTCTCGAAATGACAAAATCGGTAAAGAGCTACCGGATATGTTGAAAGTGTCGATACTTTATTATAAGTATCGACACTTTTGGAATTTAAAAGAAAAGAAGTTATAGCGCCAATAAAGTGTCGATACTTTATAAAAATGTATCGATCCATAACAATATAACAGGTAAAAATATGACAAAATCGGTCTCGAAATGACAAAACCAGTAGTAAAAAAGTGTGCTTGTGTGGTCATTTTTATTTCAGAATTTTCATTTTTTTAATACAAAAAGTTGGATATTTTAAGCAAAACCTAGTAAGAAAAGAACAAAAACTTTGCAGTAACAAATGAATAACATTGAGAAACCCACCATGTTATCAGTTTTTCAAAGAACAAAAAACTGGTGCACACATAAGTATCGATGCATTTATGAAAAGTATCGATCCAAAAAACATCGAAATCAATAATTATTATGTAACATGTAAATTTACAATGTAACCGGTAAAAATATACTAGTTTATTAGCAAATAGGTTTACATTATATATCGACACTCTTTAAATATGTGTCGATATTTTTTTCCCAAAATGAAAGCACAACGAGGTGCACACATAAAATGTCGATACATTTAAAATTGTATCAATCCCAAAAACATCAAAACCGATAATTATAATGTAATAGGTAATTTTGCAATGTTACCGTTTTAAATATACCTGTTTAGTTAGAAAATAGGTCAATATAAGCGCTACTTATTACATTATATAATCGTTACTTATTACATTATATAAGCGCTACCTATTACATTATATAAGCGCTACCTAATATATTATTGTACTTGATAATATTTCTGGTTAAATGATATAACATAACCGGTTACACCATTTTTTAGACGTCGCACAGCATAAGTTCCCGTAAAGTATCCATTTTTATATTTTTTGTTGAGATCGGAATATTCCCCAAACTAAAACCGAGAGTAAACCGTGGCTCTGAGGCCTCATACGAGTCGGCCATCGTATGCCTTATAACTTTATTCTTTACACATGCATTAGACATTGATGTATAAAAAAGGCTTAATATATTAAAATAAATATCTAAATTATTTTTCAACATTATAAACATCACCATTTTAATTTTTAAGTGTCTCGATCGTAACAATGTTAAAAAAATCGTTACGTGACATGTGTCACGTTCTGGTAATTTATAAAATTTTATTTAAAATAAAATCTTTAAAAATATATTCTTTAAAAACACCCAAAATTGTCAGAAACAAAAAACACTAAAATTTGAAAACTTTTATTATAATTCCTATACACAAGCTAGTCACCATCGTTGTTGCCGTTGTCGACCAAACCTCCACTCGACCGAACCTCCACCAACGACACAACCACCATCACTCGCTAACCTTTGAAATCATTTAGTCACCGTTACCAAATACTAGTATTAGCGAAATGTAAATCGAATGAAGAAATCCATTGTTGATTAATCTTAAGTAAAATTATGAGTTTTATACCTTAACCCTTATTTATAGAAGGAAGAACTTCTATTTTCTAGGAAGGACTAAACCTCTGTAAGTAGAGGGAGATGGAGAGGGAGAGGAGTTTAAAAAAATATTTTTTCAAATATAGATTTTATTTTATAATTTTTAAATAATTTTTTTAAAATCATTAGAATACTACACATGTTATCTACCAGAATTTTTTAACAATCACTATGGTTGAGACACTTGAAATAATAACATTTATAATATTAAACAACTGAATTGATCGAAAAATAATTTAGACATCTAAATAAAAAAATGAATAATTTTGACACTTATTCTTACATTAATCTTTTAAAGAATAGTGATGTATAATACATTTTACGCAATAGTTAAAGTCACGTAGGAGTTGACGCTGAAAGCAGAGTCGAGTTTTTTCAGAGTGGACTTTCTTTCTCTGAATTTTCCGTTTTCTGTGATTGTTGTTTTTGTATTTTTTTAATATATATATTAAGCGACGACTTCGGGCATCATATTCCAGTTTAAGATTTTGACATTTTATTTATTTATTGTCAACTTAGACCTACCTTGCTTCCAAAGTAAGCATCCAATTCTTGTAACTTTCTCCCTGTCGATTCTCGCATTTTCACAAGCACCAAAGATGAACGTACATCAAAGGCATGCAGCTACGGGGAAAATCATTTTTATCATTTATATATATAATAATAATAATAATACATATTATAAAGCGTTGCTTTCATTACAATCAAGTTTATCTTATTGGCCGAACTAATTTATATCGGTGAATAAAGGAATCGTTGTTGTTCCTATAAGTCATGAGTTCGAGTATCAGCGGCTGCAGCAGGGATATTGAACATTCATTATCAAATGGTTGAGAGTATTTAGAACGTACACTGCTCTGTAATCACAAACAAGTTTTATCATAGTGATGTTTAAGTTATAAATTCATTAAATATAATTAACTATTGTCAGTTGATGGTTGCATGTACTTTCATGTATGGAATGGTGCTAGATTCCGTTTAGTTTTATTTTTTAAAAGTTAAAAGCATTTCTGAAGTCATAAATAATGTTTATAACTTGAAATAAAAATATATTTAAAAAATCAAACTAAACGGAAAAGATTAAAATTTCCATTTAAAAAATATTTTTGGAACCCAAGAAATTAAGGGGAAATTAGGCTGGCCTGCCATGCCTTCGCAAATTGTTACAACCAATGGTTTTGCTGATGAACTATGGATCCATGTGCAAGACCTATCGTATTGTGCCCATATCATATCAGCAAGCTTCTCGGGCCAAGCCTAATTACAGGAATGGATCAACATCGTCATATATGTGCTATCAGTTCTTTATATATTAATAAAAAATAAATAATTTTTTTGTTTGATTATAAATATAGAATATATCGTAATTTTTAAAATTGAAATAAAATGTATTTAAACAGTTGAGTGACCTTATTTAGAGAAATTTCAAAAATATTGGTCAAAATAAAAAGGGACAACAGTTAGGTGATCATTGGTATAGTTTACCCTTTATTTTTAATAATTTATCTTTAATTTTTTAACTAATTTATAATTATACGTTGAATTTTTTAAAATTTAAATTTTATAAATCAAATTAACGATACTTGTCCTTAGTAATATTCATCGTTACTCGCCGAAACCGTAGAATTTTTCTATTTTAAATAAATAAAGTCCAAATCTTAAGCTTCATGAAATATATCCTACACGTTGATCTGGTCGCATACGGACAATCACCTTTTACATGTAAAATATTATTTTAATATATTCATTTTTAATTTCCTGCCGACAAAATGTGAATATGCCAAGTGAGAGATTATAAAATAGGAATATTATAACTCGTTTTTATAAACATTACTATAGTTTTGTTAAGCTTTTATCATTGTCACTCGTAATTTTTTTATTCACTCATTCATACATACATCTAAAACTAATGGAACACACGTACATAAAAGAATTAAACCGTCTCGTCTGCTACAAATTCATTGTCTTGTTTAACTTTAATTCTTCAATCCTGATAAGAATTGCATAGGCTTGCTGCCAAACTCAACTTTAGGTGATGTCAGCTCAATTGCATCTTGCCTTTCCAACTATGCTACGACATTCCTTTTAAGCACATACTTATTGCAGCTTCAAGAAATTTTCAGCTTTTCCTTAGCAAGTGTTTTGCCAACACATAGAATTACAATCATGTTTGACTTCTAACGTTAATTAATCTAAGGGTGTGTTTGGTTGGGGAATGTGAGATTTCTATGAGAATGGGAATGACCCATTCTCCCGTTTGGTTGGCCGGGAATGTCATTCCCGGTAATCTTTCATTACCAATAGTGAATTTTTTGGGGTGTATTATCGGGAATGTCATTACCTCCCTTTCCTTAGGTATTGTTGGATTACCGACGTTTCGGACTAAAATGACCTTAAATTGTTTTTCAAAAATATTCTTATTTTGTCATTGAATAATAAAAATTCTACGAAGGTTAAATTACAAATTTATCTTTAAACTATTTTAGATTTACAAAAAAAAATCTATAATTAAAATTTTATATGAAGTTCAGGGGTTAAAATAAAATTTTACCCTTTCATTAAATCTTTTTATATTTTTAATTTTGTAAAAAAAAATTATATAAATTTTATGAATTCAATTTTTTAAAGAAAATATATAAATATTTTTCAACTTGTTAAAAAATAAATATATAATAAGGACAATTTGGTCAAATATGCATTCTAATAATCTTTTATTTTTTTAATCAAACACGGTAATCTTACATTCCTGCTAAATCAATCAAACACAAAATACAACATTCTCAGTAATCTTATTCCCTGGTAATTTTTTATTCCCACTGGTAATCTTACATTCCGTGAACCAAACGACCCTAATGGTTAAGGATACTAACGTGTTACCATCTTTTATTGGTTCGAATCTTGATACGTCTCAAGAATGTAAACGAGTCTCTATTTAATAAAAAATGATGACATGCCAAAATAATAATTTTATCACATTTTAAACGTGACCTGTCTAGAGTGATTACAGGCATATATTAAATTTATTAAATAATTATTAACTGGAGAGACAACATCAAATCTAATCTTAAAAATGTGATATATTAATGAAAAATCATCAACTATTTTCATATAAAAAAGAGTGAAATTAATTAAACAAAAATAAAAAAATAACTCAAAGAGAAAATTAAAGAAAGAAATAAAAAATAAAAATTTGACGATTGACTGTTAATCTAAAATTAATGTCATTGCTAATGGTAAAGAGAATATAATGTAAGCGAATGAAAATATTATATATTGAAAATATATTAATAAATCATTTTAAATATATATATATATATATATATATATTTAAGAACATATTTGAAAATTAAAAAAAGATAATATTTAAAATTCGAATAAACTTTAAAGATGTATTTTTTTTATATAATAAAAAGTTTATATCATAAGTGACTCTCCCAACTTAGGATCAGAATATATCTAAAACTCAATTGAAATTGTATAAGAATTTACAGATTATTTACAAAAAGTGATAATATGACTCGAACTTGATCTTATAAATTTAAATTTTTAAATCCAAACCACTTTACCACACTCATCAACAACTTTATGGATGGAATAACCTCCTTGTAGCTTAACCTATAACTTGCATATTAGGTAAGTGTCGTAACCGGTTTTCGTCCGGGTACGAAATTTTTATTTTGGCGGGAAAAGTGATGTGAATAAATGGTTTTTTTAAAATAATTTGAGAGTCGCCATCGACCTTTTGGGTCAGGTAGGTCGAATACCTAAAAATCATCCTTTAAAAGAGTTTTTAAGAAAACATCAGTTAAAAGATAAACTAATATGCGTTTAACCAAAAATTCGTTCTTTTTAATAATAAAAATGGATTCGTGGTCGGTTACGTTTAGGGAAGGATTAGCACCCCTACAACGCCCAAAATTGGTACTTTATTAATTATAAATTGTCTCTATTAAAAATTCAAATATATTTAATTTATAATTCTATTATTTCAAAGTTATAATTATATAAAAAATATATTTATATATAAAATATAAATAAAATATTTATTTATTTAGAAATATCAGAAAAGGACTTCTAGGTGCCTTAAGACAGCTCTTTTCTTCGATATTAATAAATAAACAATTAATAATTTTAAAACAATATGATATTTATTTATTTAAAAATATCAGAAAATGGATATCCAGTTATTTTAATACTGCCATTTCTTAATAATAAATAAATATATATTAAAACATAATTATTAAAAGTAATTTATGAAATATAGGATTTTAAATAAAAATAAATATATAATTTATTATTATATATATATATATATATATATATATTTATAAATAATAATAATAATGAAATAATAATTAAAACAATAAAAAAATAATAATAATAAAATAAATAATGATTAAAATAAAAGGAAATAAAAATATAGTATTAAAATTTAAAATATTAAAAATCATAGTAAAAAAATAAAAACTAATGAAATTAATGATTAAAATGTAAGATTATAAAACTAAAGTTCTAATTCGAAATATTATAAAACTTGAGTGCTAACAGTGTGATTTAACCATAATTCATAATACGGGATTAAAATAAAAATTACTAAACTATGAGGGACTAAATTTGATATTTACCTTAAATATATATGCTGATAAGGACTAAATTAAAATAAAATTAAATTAAAAGACTAAATTAAAATAATCAGAAATTAATTTCAGTGACTAAATTGTAATGATCACAAACTATAATGACTGCGAACAGGGTTTACCCCTAATAGAAATTACACGCACACCCCTCCCCTTAAACGACGTCGTATGGGGAAGGGGTTATAAACCCTAAACGGCTGGCCCTACGGGCCAGCATCTTCATTCGCTTCTTTCATCTTCTCTCTCTATCTGAGAGAGAAGAAAAACTCTCTCGCCTCTCTCTTCCTTCTTCCCGCCGGAGGCTGGCCGACCAGCGACCGGCAGCCTTACTCTACCATCGACCACCACTACCGGCCACCGTGAACGGTGGCCGGAGTTAGGAAAATTAGCCCAAACCGTATATCTCTACATCCTAAGGTCGAATACGGCCTCTATTTGTCCTAAAAATCCTTAGAAATTCCTAGATCTAGGATTTTACCTTCGAAATCCGAAGGTTTCCGGTGATGTTTCGAGTGCCTCCGATGACAAAGTAAGTTCTCTCTTCTCTTCTCTTCTATTTTCCTTTTTTTTATATTGGTTCGTCGTTGATTGAGATCGTTGGTAGTTTTTCTTCTCGTGGTGTCTCGTTTATATTTGATGTGCTCTCTTTTCGTTTCTGTCTGTGTTTTCCCTTCTGTTGTCGTGGCTGTCTTCTTCTTCTCTTTGCAGGTGTGGTGGCTTTTATAGCCACCACCGAGGCTCTCGTCGGACTGGTCCTAGAGATGATTTCTAGTGAGTCACCGAATCTGTGGTGACTCACCGAAGAACGGGATGCGTGGACGGCTGGAATGACTCCTCTGGGAGCTTCGATGGGTGTCGTGGCAGTAAGGTAGCGACGTGGGGCGGCTGACCGTCGGCAGTGGCTGATTGAAGCACTTGGCAGCAGGGGGATAAGGCAATGGTAGAGGCGGCGCCGCGTGGCAGCTGGGAGCTTCTGGAAGCAGCGGCGGCTGGGGCTAGGGTTAGAAAACCCTAGCTGATATGTTATAAACCCTAAAGGGTTTGTGTCATCTATTTTGGGCCATTTCTGATCTGGCCTGGTTGTAATCGGGCCTCATTTTTGGGTTTGTAATATTTATTAAATAATAATAATATATATATTAATATTAATAATAAATAATAATAATTATTATAATAATAATAATTTTAATAATAATAATAAATTTAAATGAAAAAATTGATATCTACAGCTGCCCCTCTTTGCTCATCCTTGTGTTAACAAGAATAGAGCAAAGACGAAAAAGACAATAATTTTTTCATTTGGCTTCTTTTGAGCAGGATGAAAATGTTGAAAACATCATGCACTGAAGGGCTTACAGATGACCCGAAGGTTTTTTAAAACATCAAAAAGCTCCCGAAGGCTTTTTGGAAACATCATGCACTGTAGGACTTACAGATGACCCGAAGGTTTGAAAACATCAAAAAGCTCCCAAAGGCTTTTTGGAAACATCATGCACTGAAGGACTTACAGATGACCCTAAGGCTTTGAAAACATCAAAAAGCTCCCGAAGGCTTTTTGGAAACATCATGCACTGAAGGACTTATAGATGACCCTAAGGCTTTGAAAACATTAAAAAGCTCCCGAAGGCTTTTTGGAAACATCATGCACTGAAGGACTTACAGATGATCCTAAGGTTTTGAAAACATCAAAAAGCTCCCGAAGGCTTTTTGGAAACATCATGCACTGAAGGACTTACAGATGACCCTAAGGCTTTGAAAACATCAAAAAGCTCCCGAAGGCTTTTTGGAAACATCATGCACTGAAGGACTTACAGATGACCCTAAGGCTTTGAAAACATCAAAAAGCTCTCGAAGGCTTTTTGGAACAATCATGCACTGAGGGACTTACAGATGTGGGAAATAGTTTACTAAGTAAAAAAACTAAGGAAATCGTTTTCTTACTTTTCAACAATTTCATTTTTAGAAAAGATTGAATGAGAAACTATGGAAATCGTTTTCTCATTTTTTTCAAAATAACATGTTGATTGGGTAACATGCCCCAATCTCAAGATAATGCTCATTTTTGTGGATTGCGTCCATTTCTTCTTCAGATGTTTGTATGATTCTTGTATTTGTGGTTTTGAATACCTTCTTCATGTAAGGTATTTTTTACCCTGAATCTTCTTTTTCTTCCGAAGATCTATAAAACTTCATGTTTGAATGCACTCAGATGTATCAATGTAATGCATTGTCTATTGTGTAAATGATATTTTTATGAATGAATGAATGTTGATGCAATCTTCATTTGACTTCAAAGTGGTGAACTTGGTCTTCCTTCAATTCATCATTTATTGCCAGGGTTACCTCTGGATATCAGTGTAGAAACTTATGCTGTCAAGCTTGCATTTCTACAGAATCATCTGATCAACTTGAATCTTGGCGTCTTCTTTGTTTCATGAAAATCTCAGAAGAAATGTTTCATTTGTGGAACTCTTGTCGTAGTCAAAATTATGACCCTGATGCCCCATTTTGTCTTGGATAAAACCAAATTTCTTTGCTTGGACTTGTGTAAAAATCCAATAAAGCTTTCATCTTTGAAAAGAGAATCTATCATCTTTAAAAAAAAGAATCTATCATATTTGAAGAGTGTAGATGTAGATATGCCTGACTCAGCAGGGATTAATTAGGAGAGTAGAGTCTGTTCTAATTTAACTCTTGAAACATCACAAGGAAGATTTATTCCAATTCCTTTCATGTCTCCACATATAATCAGATCTCGAATAAGGTAACTTGGACCAATATCATGTCGAGATGCTTAACAACAACCTGTAGTTCAACCTTAGTTGACCCCATTAGTTTCTTGTTTAAAATTTCAGCTCTCCTTGGAAAGAAATCTTCATTATATCTCACTTCTAATCTTGGGGTTGAAGAAGACAAACTTCATCTTGGATCAATAAATGGAAACCATATGATTGCAACATTGGTTCAGCACCATAATCACTGGTTCGTAAAACATTTGACAATACATTCATCTTTTCCTGTGGTTTCTGCTCGGATTATTGGTCAAGGAAGCATTTGACAACACATTCATCCTTTTCTGTGGCTTCTGCCAAGATTTCTCAATCATTGAAGCTCTTTGCCTAGTGTTCAAAGCTTTTGTATGATGTCACAAGACCATTTGAGAATAAAACTCAATGGGGATATAAGTGATATGTTGGTATGACCAAAAAGTTGGTCAAATTCACAAAATGTGCTGGTGTTGAATTGAATAGGAAATACCAACTGATCTTGATATCATCTCTGGCAAAGGCAAATGTAATACTGATTATGTTTTCTTCTATAACTGAGTGTTATAGAAAGTAGAAACACTTCAGCTATAGGATCCATATACAGAACTATATCTGTAGAATTCTTGCTGCTGGTGATGAAACGCACATGATAAAACCCCAAAATAAATAAAAATTCAGTTCAGCCTGGCTTGGAAATGATAACCCTAGTAACAGCGGGAATGGGTAATATGTGTAAGTCGAGCTTCTCTCTTCAATGTCATCAAGTAAACAAAAAATGATGTGAAAAACAACTTCGTAATCTCAACAGTATGGTTGAAACTAACTGCTAGGATTCTCAAAGAAATATTTTCAATCATCACTGATACAGAGAATGTAAAATTCAAAGCTGAGATCTTGAGGAACTGAACCCTGGATTGAGTAGTCCCCTAGGGATCATTTTTATTCATGCAACTGTGATGTAGCTTAACAAAGATCGCGCTATCATGTGACACGTGGTTTTAAGAAGATTGGTATTTGAAACCATACTTGCTGAATAAATATTTGTTCAATAACAGGACCCTAATGCAACTGCCTGATGAACGAAGCAATTATGTGTAGTCAGCTCAACTATCACTGTTTCATCATTTTCATTCTTCATATCTTTATGTCTCATTAGAAATATTTGTTCAAGTCAATGATCTCGACACAGGATGATATGAGCCTTCAGCATGCCCCAACATTGGCTAATACAAGTGTCCAAAATGCACCAACAGTCCTGATTCTGATTGAAAGGGGCTTCCAGCATGCCCCAGCATTTTACTGATATAAATATTCAGAATACTTCAATATTCCTGATTCTGATTGAAAGGGGTTTTTAGCATGCCACAACATTCGCTTCTTGTTAATTTTAGCCTTTAAAATGCCCCACATGGATCTGTCTAAAAGAACCTTTAAAATGCCTCAACATTTGCTGATACAGATGTTAAAAGTGTGCTCAACATTACTTCTTGTTGAGATGAGCCTCCAAGAATGCCCAAATATTCATATTGTTGTGAGCCTTCAAAATGCCCCAATATTCTATTTCTGTTTGAAATGGGCTTTCAAGATGCCTCAATATTCTGCTTCTGATTCACTCTCAATGTCTGTTTAACTGAAATGTCATGATCCCCACGAGGTTCAATTTTAACAATGAACTATTATAGGTACTTGTGGCTTTATTCATGCCCCAAATCTGTTTATGTTGAATACTCTCATTCTGGTGTCACTAAACAGTAATATTATCAAGTAACTGGAGAAATTCTCTTCATATTGTCACAAACTTAAGAAGTACTCAATCATTATGACAGAAACGTCTAAAATATGTGTCTTCTGAATGAGGTGACCATTTTCTGTATCTGGAGGGATTTAGTCGGACAGATCAGTAAAAATAGCTTGGTAATCCGTTCCAGGCTGACACAGTGGCTTATCATCTTTCAGTGAAAGCCATCTCTGAAATATACTTTTCTGTGGGAGAGAAACCAATTTACGCGAACAGTAATCTGATGCAATAGCAAGACTACATATACCGTGGTACAGGCTCATAAAAAATCCACACTCATGCAACATGTTGATTCTGATAACAACTCATCTGATTATGAAGCGATCTTTCAGGATGATTTCACAGATATTGATAGTTTTTCTGATATCGAGGAAATCCTGAATTCTTATTCTGATGAGGATAATAAACTGTTATACTTGACAAAAACAGGATATTCAGAGGTTGAGGCTTCAATAGCCATAAAGAAATGTGGTTCAGATTCATCAATTGCAGAATTGACATATTTTATATGTGCTGATCAACTGGTTAAGGCTACTGACACACTTCTTCCGGTAGAAGATAGGAAGCCATTATACAATGATCCCAATTACAAGCAAATGCGAAACTTGGGCTATGATTTGTGGAAAAGGAAGAAGCAGAGGAAGCTTGAAAAGAAGCTTCTTAATGAAGATGATCATGCAGTTCATCTTTCAATTTCAATGATTGGTTATGAGATTCCTACCGAACCAGATCCGATAACTCAAAGAACACTTCCAGAAGATGCTATTGGGTCTTCTTATTTCTACTATGAACAAATTCATCTTTCAAATCTAATGATTGGTTTTGGGGTTCATACCAAACCAGATCAGATAACTCAAAGAACACTTCCAGAAGATGCTATTGGGTCTTCTTATTTCTACTATGAACACATGGCACTTGCTCCAGTTAATGTTTGGACTGGAATATCATAGTACTTATTTGATGTAGAGCCAGAATTTGTAGATTCGAAGCATTTTCATGTTGTTACACTGAAAATAGGCTATATTCATAATCTGCCAATTGAGAATAGATTTCCTCTTATCTTGTTTTCTCCACGCACTATATATGATATTTTTCCATTGACAAAGAAATGATGGCCTTCCTGAGATCCAAGAACAAAGTTGAACTATTTATAAAACATGTACAGGAAGTGCCAAATTGACAGAAAGGATCTGTAAGGCTCTTGAAGCTTATGACGATGAGCCACCTTTGAGTGTCCAGAAGTATGTTCTTGATGAGTACTGAAAATGGAATCTGGTATGGTTTGGAAGGAATAAAGTTACTCCACTTGAACCTGATGAGGTGGAAATGCTTCTAGGTTTACCTAAAAACCATACATGAGGAGCTGTTAGAGACATGTTCTCTGGTGATATCAATGTCCTGTCTTTTTTTTGGGATCAGTGATGCAGAGGTCGCCTTCTACTGTCTTAGCATATCTTTGAAAACAGATGTACAAGAACTGAATGATGTTCGGTTGGAGCAATTGATGAGTAGATTTGTCGAATTCGACCTTGTTGTCAGTGGCATCCAGCGTAACAACCTTACTGGAAGAAATAAACATCATCAGGATGAACTAGAAGATTTTTGTTGGTGCATTTTCTTGTAATGACTGCTACAACGACTGTCTCTTTTGCTACTCCAAGATATATCATACTCTTACTGAACCATGGAAAAGTTTAATTGACGATAAAACTGATTATCTTCAACTTTTGGAATTCTGTAACCAATGTTACCCTATATAAAAGGCCTATAAGGATAGATTCTGTTCCAATGTCTTGTTATGTGCCATAAATCCTCAAATTCAAATTCAACAATCTTCTGAATAACATAATGGATATAATCTTGTCAAGAAAATGATTGGCATAGAAGAAATAGCAATGATGTATCAAGACTTGAGCTAGCATCACGGTATAACCAGAGTGCAGGTAGTGACTTGTTCATGGCTCTATGATGTAATCTTCTAGAGAACATGAATTGATGGTTGGGGAAAATAATATGTCTGGTGATGCTTATCGCCCTCAGCATGAGATAAACGATAATCTTTCTTGATGAGCTGATAATAATGTCATAGGGGAGTGTCACAAGTTCAATTCTCCAGACTTTCTGGCTTCTTGGACCACTTGCCTTTAAAAATGTGAAGTGCTTCATTATTCTGGCCTCGTTCATTCTTTTTCTACAACAGAGGTAGAATAAGCAACAATTGCTTCAAGGACCTTCCTCATTTGAGACTGTCATGTTTGAAAATGTTTTTCTCCTTTCTTTATTGAAGAATGAAAGAATTTTGTAAAGTATTATCCCTTTCAGGTTCACAATATAATCGAATCATAAACCTTGAGTTTAATGAATATCAAATAAATCAACTACACTTTTAAATCATTCAAAAATCATAGTCCTATGGCAAGTGTCAAAATTATTAACTGATTTGAGGTGTAGGTTAGTTCTGGTAAAGTAGGTTTTTTCAAGTTGGTTCAGTATGTCTCTTCGGGCTTCCACTAACTTGAAGAAATGATTGTTATGCTCATCTTGATTCTAGAATCTCAGGAACGTCTTTGGGATGTGCGGTGCTTCTTTTAAGAGCTTAAAATTGTCTCTTATGTCGTTGTTGCACTATTCAATATTCGAGCCGCCTTTTCAGGTTTTCAACACGAATCCTCCTTTGGTTTCAAAATGTTATTTAAAAATTTACATCTTGAACCCCCTTTTATCATTTTTTTATATCATGCATTAAAGATTTTAAAAACCAATTTTCGCAAATAAAAAATAATCTTGAGAGGCGGAATGAAATCTGAAGATATTCTCTCTTAATTTAGAAATCCATGTATGATTAAAATGGACTTTTCAGGTACGTAACGTAGGCCATGGCTTATGGTTACGAAAGAAAGTGACAAAAAGGCCCAAATAAGTGTTTAAGGGTAATCAAACCAAGGATCAATTCATTCTGATGCCATCAATCTTGCCTTGCTTAACTTGGATCTACTTTGTTGGAGATTTTTCCATCATCTGGATCCCTCTAGACTGCCAAATTTTGGATTCATTTCCATTTTCTCATATCTCCAGCATTTCTTGCTCTTCTTGTTTGTACTTGATCAACCTTGTAACTTGAGGCTCAATAAGTCATCCATCTTGATTCAATTTTTTTCTTTTTCTTTTTTCTTTTTTCTTTTTTTCTTTCTATTTCTTTCATTTTTTTCATTTTTTTCTTTTTTCCCTTTTTTCCTCTTTTTTCTTTTTTCCTTTCTGCTGGATTTTTCTTTTTTTCTTTCTTTGCTGGATGAGTATAATACTTCAATTGCTTTGAGCACCTCCTTTTCATTTTGCATTTTGGAGGTTTTCCATTATTCTTGATTGGATTGATCTTCAAGTACTCTGTATTTGAAATACTTTGTAGTTCAAAACTTTCATGACTTCATGGAAACTTGTCTTCGTAATAAAAATGTATTGACAATCTTTATTCTTGTGAGCAAATATCCTTCACCTTACCCCCTAAAATGGAGGGTGATCCTTGGTTAGGGTTGAATCAGAAGACAAATCATTCATGCTCAAGTGGGGACAACAAAGGATATATATATATATATATATTAAAGGATAAATGAAACAATGCCGTTCATCATCTCATACACAGAAACCTTTGTAAAAATATGTATCTCCAGGGGGATGAATATTCTAGATTAATTTTACTTACATGAAAAATGTAATTAATGCATGATATATTTATTTCAATCAATCACTTTCCCCTTCTTCTTTGAGTATGCCCTAATCACTCGAAATTATCATCAATGAGTTGGTCCATGATGCCTCATCTCGTCTCTTCTTGCAGTAAAATTCACGGATAATTGAGAGTTTGGTTCTTTTGAGGTCTTTTGGTTTATGATGGTTTTGTGTTTGGAAGGATAAATGTGTGACTCTTAAAGTCATGTATATGGTGGAAGGTAATATCATCAATAAACTCTATCCAAAAAGGTAAACATCTGGAGTAGGTGTCATAAAAACAGGTGGAGACATTACTTCAGAGTCTCAGATAAATTTAGTGTAAGGATTTGGTTTTGGTAAGGGTCGAGTAATTGGCATTGGATGGAAGGTATAACTTTATCACTTGCCAAAGATCTATAACTTTTGAAAAATTAAAAGAATATTTAATCTACTTGATACTCAATAATCTCAAGGTTAAAACTTGATTCCTTGCTCATAACCATAAAAGCAACACACATTTATTTATTGCACAAAAGGTGTAGAAAGGAACAAAAAATAAGTTCAAACAAGATGCTGAAAATAGAAAGTACTACAGTGGTAGATAACACTTCCACTTGTTTATACATCATGCCTCATTATTATAATGTTGGGTATGTAATAGGATCAGGGTTCTTTTCTTCATTTGCCCCCATTTCTTGATCATTTCTTGTGTCAAAACCCTTTTGTCAACGAGCATCTCAATTTCTTTTAACAGTGGCCTACAATTGCCTGTAGAATGCCCCTTTACCCCCAAGTGGAAATTACAAACACTATCTTGATCATAGCTATGAGCAGAAGGGTTTGATGTCACTTTAGTTGGTCTTGGTGTGATGTATTGACCTTTAACCAAATGAGGATACAAGTCTGAAATGGAAGTTTGGAACACTTCCAAAGTTTTTCTTGATCGCATGACTTTCTTTGGTCGATCCAAACAACTATTTGCTCCTTTTCTTTTGCAGTTACGGGGATTCTGGATGCGACATATATTTACATCATCAGCTTTTGTTTTCTGATCAGTCGGGCTCTTGGATGTGACTTTTGAGTTTTCTTCATTGATTACATTCTCAATTAAATCTCCACTTGTCACAAGATTCTCGAATTCGTTTGTCGGATTTGCCTGCATTAACTCGAAGAAAGGCGCTGGAAGGGAATCACGAAACATACGTGATATTTCTTCTTCTAACATGGGAGGTTGAACTTGTGCTGCCACTCCTCTCCATCTTAGGGCATATTCTTGAAATCTTTCATTGGTTTTCTTCTTTACTCTTCGAAGATCCATACGTGTTGGAACTAAGCCTTTAACATATCGATATTGTCCCAAAAATGCATCAGCTAGATCTACCCATCTCTTGATCTGTTCTTGGGTCAACTGATTGTACCAGACTACTGTTGGGCCAACAAGACTATCATGGAAAGAGTGAATTAATAGATCATCCGAACTCAAATATCCTTCCATTTTTCTGCAAAACATTCTCAAATGGATTAAGGGACAACTGGTGTCATCATATTTCTCAAAATCAGGCATTTTGAATTCATGGGGAATAATCAAATCTGGAACCAAGCTGAGCTTTCTTGCTTCTAATTCTTTGTGGTGGGCACTAACATCTTTCATGTTTCTGATTGTTTTCTCTGTCCTCTTGACTCTCTCCTCATATTGTGAATAATTAATGAGGCTATTCTTTGGGTTTGAGTGGGATCCTCCAGGGTATGTTATTTTTCTCGATTCTTCAATCTGATAGCACGATTTCTTTTTAGCAGTTATCTTTTCTTTATCAGATTCCATTCCCTGAATAATTTGATCTGATTCATATGGTACTGAATCTGACGCTTCTTTCCTTGTATCCCGAGATAACCCTGTCAATTGTTCTGGCCACTGGTCTTATAGTCCCTTATAAGATTGCTCCATTGTTTTCATGATGATAGTAAAGTAATATGAATGAATGACCTTGGTTTTACTGTTACAAAACCTTTCATTAATTATTAACATGTTTTTATAATTAAAGTACATAACAGTACTTAAATAAAAATGTGAAAAATGCATAAATGGAAAAATAAGAATGCAAAATGTGCAATTCAAAGATATAAAAAGTAAAAATACAAAATGAAAATGCACAGATACAAAATGTAAATGCATGTATGAAAAGGTGTTACTTAAGAATGATCATCTTAGAACAAATTTCATTGAACACAAAAGCTTCAGTACATCAAACAAAACTTTTACATGTAGGGGACAACTTTCAGTCCTAACTTCAACAAAACTTTACATATAGGGAATAACTTTCCCATTTTCTTCTCTAAAACCAAGTTAGTTTATCAGCTTATGGGCCATATTGCTTATCTGGACTGCAGCTTCTTCCATGACATTCTGGTGTTCTTTCATCTCCTATGTCAATTCTCGGAGTTGATCATTTTCCTTTGTGAGAAAACATTTGTGTTCAAAAAGTTTTTGGACAAGATCTTCATGTATGTTACAACTCTTTTTCAGTTTGGTGACCCCTGCTATCCACTCTTCTGGGGTGTTTCCTATACCAGCATTTTGAAAGGCTTGACTGACCTTCTGGAAGTCTTCATGTATGGTTTCCATTTTGGTGCTCAATTTATCGTTTTTAATCTTCAAATGACGTATTTGAGCTTCAAACCTCAGCAAATCTTTTTCTCTCTGGGCGCCCCTACTGATATTCTTACCTTTGAAGACTTTTGGTATTAATCTATCAGGACCCTCGGTTACCAAACTAGGTCGATCATTTACCATAAATTGCAAGGTTCCATGATCCAAAAGACTTTGGACTCGACGTTTGAAGGCAAGACAATTCTCGATGGTATGTCCTTGAGCTCCGGCATGATATTCACAATGAACATTGATGTCATACCAATTTGGATACGGAGGTTGGAATGGTTTTATGTAATATGGAGCCACTTCTCGTGCTTCAAGTAACTTTTCATACAACTCTTTATATGATATAGGTATAGCATCAATATGAGAACCGCCTTTTATCTTGGATTGAACCTGAGTTTTAGATGTCGGGAGCAGACCAAACTTTGATGATTTCTGATTACATGATTTCTTCTCTTCTCTGGGAGCTTGTACAGTCGTCACCATTTCTTTGGTATCTCCAGACGATTTGTGAATACGAATGATGACTTTCTGTAATTTCTCAAATTGGTTAAGAATCGAAGTCCCTTGTGTATCTGAAACTGCAGGGTTAGGTTCATTGAGCTCTCTCTCTTTCTGTGCTGGAATCTCTTTTCCTTTGGCCAAAACAGATATTCTATCCATCATCTTGGTCATCTGCTCTCTTATTTCTCGTATCTCCTTTTGCTCTTCAATGGTCATACGATCTTTGGGTGCATAGCTTGCATCTATCCTCAGAGTTTCCTCAGGATGTCTTTCTTTGGCCGCATCATATTTTGTTTGATCATAAAACTTTTTGTCCATTTACAATTTCTTTCCAATATGATGAACAGTCTTTCAAGCAAACACCTTTTGGTTATGATATGATCATGCAATGCAAACAAAAGAAATGAGAAAAAATAAAATAGTTAGTACCAACTAATGAAAAAAATCTATCTATCAATGTATAAATCTTAACCTCATGCTTTCTAGTTCCATGCTTTGTTTGGAAAATTTAACCTAACCGCATGATTTTTAGTTCGCAGGCATTTATTCAGGAAAATAATAAATTAAAAAATTAAAAGCTAAAGCTTATTTCTCCTCAGTGTACACCTAAGGACAGAGGTTCAGTACTGTCTTAGATCAGGAGAAGTTCTAAGGTTTATTACAAGTAGGGTTTTAGTTCTAGGAGTAAAGGTACTCGAATTGTCCTTGTTAGTGTCCCCTTGGGTTGTCAACCCTCAATCCTAGTCCATTACAGATTTAAGTGGATCGAGTTCAATTCGAGGGGATACATTTCTCTATACCTGACACGGAGAATAAATTCTCACGAAGACATAGAGCATATGAACCCCGAAAGTTACTTGCTAGGTCTGACACGGAGAATAAATTCTCACGAAGACGTCGCTTTCACTCCCACTTAAAAGGGACAAACTCAATTATAGAGCTTTATGTTATGCAATGCAAGTGTTATGTGTGAGGAGAAATGTTCAAACCTCTAACAGATAAATAAAATAATTAATTCTTGAATAAAATAAATAAATAAAATAAAAAATAATAAGTAATAAAAAATTTGAAAGAAAAGAATTAAAAATTAAATATATGAATTTTAAATTTCCAACTGATAGAGACAATTTACAATTGATTTTAAAGTTTGACAGTCCCCAGCGGAGTCGCCAAGCTGTCGTAACCGGTTTTCGTCCGGGCACGAAATTTTTATTTTGGCGGGAAAAGTGATGTGAATAAATGGTTTTTTTAAAATAATTTGGGAGTCACCATCGGCCTTTTGGGTTAGGTAGGTCGAATACCTAAAAATCATCCTTTAAAAGAGTTTTTAAGAAAACATCAGTTAAAAGATAAACTGATCTGCGTTTAACCAAAAATTCGTTCTTTTTAATAATAAAAATGGATTCGTGGTCGGTTACGTTTAGGGAAGGATTAGCACCCCTACAACGCCCAAAATTGGTAATTTATTAATTATAAATTGTCTCTATTAAAAATTCAAATATATTTAATTTATAATTCTATTATTTCAAAGTTATAATTATATAAAAAATATATTTATATATAAAATATAAATAAAATATTTATTTATTTAGAAATATCAGAAAATGACTTCTAGGTGCCTTAAGACAGCTCTTTTCTTCGATATTAATAAATAAACAATTAATAATTTTAAAACAATAGGATATTTATTTATTTAAAAATATCAGAAAATGGATATCCAGTTATTTTAATACTGCCATTTCTTAATAATAAATAAATATATATTAAAACATAATTATTAAAAGTAATTTATGAAATATAGGATTTTAAATAAAAATAAATATATTATTATATATATATATATATATTTATAAATAATAATAATGAAATAATAATTAAAACAATAAAAAAAATAATAATAATAAAATAAATAATGATTAAAATAAAAGGAAATAAAAATATAGTATTAAAATTTAAAATATTAAAAATCATAGTAAAAAAAATAAAAACTAATGAAATTAATGATTAAAATGTAAGATTATAAAACTAAAGTTCTAATTCGAAATATTATAAAACTTGAGTGCTAACAGTGTGATTTAACCATAATTCATAATACGGGATTAAAATAAAAATTACTAAACTATGAGGGACTAAATTTGATATTTACCTTAAATATATATGCTGATAAGGACTAAATTAAAATAAAATTAAATTAAAAGACTAGATTAAAATAATCAGAAATTAATTTCAGTGACTAAATTGTAATGATCACAAACTATAATGACTGCGAACAGGGTTTACCCCTAATAGAAATTACACGCACACCCCTCCCCCTAAACGACGTCGTATGGGGGAGGGGTTATAAACCCTAAACGACTGGCCCTACGGGCCAGCATCTTCATTCGCTTCTTTCCTCTTCCCTCTCTATCTGAGAGAGAAAAAAAACTCTCTCGCCTCTCTCTTCCTTCTTCCCGCCGGAGGCTGGCCGACCAGCGACCGGCAGCCTTACTCTACCATCGACCACCACTACCGGCCACCGTTCACGGTGGCCGGAGTTAGGAAAATTAGCCCAAACCGTAGATCTCTACATCTTAAGGTCGAATACGGCCTCTATTTGTCCTAAAAATCCTTAGAAATTCCTAGATCTAGGATTTTACCTTCGAAATCCGAAGGTTTCGGGTGATGTTTCGAGTGCCTCCGATGACAAAGTAAGCTCTCTCTTCTCTTTTCTTCTATTTTCCTTTTTTTATATATTGGTTCGTCGTTGACTGAGATCGTTGGTAGTTTTTCTTCTCGTGGTGTCTCGTTTATATTTGTTGTGCTCTCTTTTCGTTTCTGTCTGTGTTTTCCCTTCTGTTGTCGTGGCTGTCTTCTTCTTCTCTTTGCAGGTGTGGTGGCTTTTATAGCCACCACCGAGGCTCTCGTCGGACTGGTCCTAGAGATGATTTCTAGTGAGTCACCGAATCTGTGGTGACTCACCGAAGAACGGGATGCGTGGACGGCTGGAATGACTCCTCTGGGAGCTTCGATGGGTGTCGTGGCAGTAAGGTAGCGACATGGGGCGGCTGACCGTCGGCAGTGGCTGATTGGAGCACTTGGCAGCAGGGGGATGAGGCAATGGTAGAGGCGGCGCCGCGTGGCAACTTGGAGCTTCTGGAAGCAGCGGCGGCTGGGGCTAGGGTTAGAAAACCCTAGCTGATATGTTACAAACCCTAAAGGGTTTGGGTCATCTATTTTGGGCCATTTCTGATCTGGCCTGGTTGTAATCGGGCCTCATTTTTGGGTTTGTAATATTTATTAAATAATAATAATATATATATATTAATATTAATAATAAATAATAATAATAATTTTAATAATAATAATTTTAATAATAATAATAAATTTAAATGAAAAAATTGATATCTACAGTAAGAATCTGGAGCCCAACACAATATAGAATATGATTATGATCCATAATTGTAATTATTTAAGTACTAGTTCTGATTGTTACATTCTTGCCTTGGTTTAATTTATAAGTGGCAGTTGAACAGGAGGAACATAAAAACAAAATGATAAAAATAAATAAATTCACTGGCAAGTGAATAACGACACAATATTATCTAATCTAGATTTACTCTGACCTCAGCCCTGACAGGGAATCCGCCTTTCATTTTCGACGTCAGGAAAGCAATAAACGAAGGCTGAAACCCATCCTCCACCGCCGGCACCACCTTGAACCGCCTTAGAACGCCAGCCACCACCCTTTTCATCTGCAGAAACGCCATCTCTTTCCCCAGACAAATCCTGGGTCCCGCCTGGAACACCGGATAAGTATAAGGATCTCTCCCCACAAAGCTCCATTTTCCTTCCTCGTCTCTCTGCAACCATCGCTCCGGCTTGAATTCCGCCCAATCCGATCCCCATATAATCTCCATCCTCCCCATCGCATAAGGATGATACGTCACAGTTGATTCTTTCTTCACCACAGTTCCGTCCGGAAAAACATCGTCGTCCACCGCCCTCTTGCCGTCCACCGGAACCGGAGGATACAGTCTCATGGTCTCGCAGAGACAAGCATGTGTGTAAACCATGTCCTTAACTTCCTCAAACACCGGCATATCGGATTTCCCTTTGATTTCTTTGAGAATCTCTTTTTCAACCTCAGGGTTCTGGGATAATAACCAGAAAAACCATGTCAGAGCCGCCGACGTCGTGTCGCGGCCGGCGAGTATGAAGCTGATGACAATATCCGTAGCGAAATTCTCGTCCGTGTGACCCGAACTCAAAAACCTCGATAAAAGATCAACAGATTCCAAAGACGATTTATCGGCCAGTTCCTGTTTCTTTTCCCTTACAAGCTTCATCGCAAAGTCACGGACTCGGTCGACCGCAGTCCTCAGTCTTTTCTCCGATCCCACATCGAAAAACCGCTTGATTTTCCAAGATAAACAAGAAAGAGCACGGAACCTTCTGCTACTTATATTAGTAGCATCTTCAAACGCTTCGGCAAACTCCGCCGACGGTAACAACGGCGAAAGACATGCTGGGTCAAACCCGAAGGCGATTTTACAAACGTTGTCAAAAGCGAATCTCTGAAGAATCTCTTGCAAGTCAAGCACGGTCTTATCAACAGTAGCATCAAAAAACATCGGAATCAGACGGTCGTTAAGCTCGGTATCAACAACGGTTTGGATAAATTTACGAAGAGACTTGGTGTTGAACTCGTGGCTTGCAACTTGTCTCTGAAACTTCCAGGACTCACCGTCGACGTTGAAGATTCCGTTGCCGAGAAAGTCGAAGAGAACGCTGTAAGAGAAAGGGCCTTTCTGGTAGTTGGGGAAGTGAGTCTTCAGCATGTGCTGGACATTAGCGGGGTTCGCCGTGAAGATGTGACGTCTACCGAATAAAAGGTCGAAGGTGAAAGTTCCGGAGGGAGATCTCTGGAGGATTTGCGTAGTCCATTGCACCCGATCTTCTCGATGGGATTTGATGGCCAAGGAAGAACCGATTATTGGATAAGATTTTGGGAAAATTGAAGGTGGAGTTGATTTTCTGGATTTCGATGATTTAGTGATGATCTTGAAGATAAAAAAAGGGAAAATGACGATAAACAATAATGCAAGTAGCTGAATCAACATCTTTGGTGGGTTTGTCTGATATGATTCCCAGAATGATATGCTTTATTTATAGGCCAAAACTTTTGTCTTCCTTCGACAGGAAAAACTTTCTAGAATGCTTTCTTTTTTCACAAATATATAATTAAAATGTTAGATTAATGTTTCACAAATTATAGAATTGCATGTTGTCTGAATGCAAAAAAATAACAAGAACTTGAAGGATCTGAAAAGAGTTTATGAACGTGGGAGAAAGAAATCAATTTTGTAATCGTACTTTGTTTTGTTCATGCGAACGTGCATGATCTGGAAGGCCTTCATGTTTTGAATAAAATTTCGTCATGAATTATGGATTTTTATATATATTTTATCATATAGACCTAAATTAGAGTGCATAACAACTACAGAGTCTTCAAGATGTTGACTATAAGTTCCCGTGGGGTGGGGAAACAACCTTGCGGCTAAACACAAGTGGGAACAAATAAAGAACGAAATCAAGGCGGTCAACAGGTGTTATAAAGAACGGGATTCGATCCCAACACATTATGACTCACCCAATTCTATTAGATCGCGTTTTAAAAAATTGAGTTCGGATTGGGTCATGGTTATACTCGAGTTGGATTTAATTTGAATTTAATATATTAAGGTCAGAATTTTGAAGTTTTTTATTATTGGGATAATCGGTGACGAATGGGTAATTTCTTTTAAATCCAATGGAACTCGTTACACTTGTGTGACGAGTTCCAACGATTATTTTCAATTCAAAAAAGCTAGTCGTTTATAGCAGTTTGATAGAGTAGTATAAATAAAAGTTTTTGTTGGATTGATTTTTCATTTGAAATCAAACATTCTATTGATAATAAAAAAAAATTTGTTGAAAATTTTGTGTTTAAATTGCCTCAAGAGAAGAAATGTTACGTCTTGACGATGTTTATATTTCGTCGACCGAGTTGACTACGGTAAATTTAATTTGTTTTTATTTTATTTAACTTTTGAAAAAATTATAGTATTAATAATAATTATTTATATAATTTTATTAATTAATTTATTTTTAAATTGTAGCAAGAAGAACGAGGCATTCGTCATCGAAAAATGATGAATGAAGAACCACATCAGCGGATTGTGATATATCTTCAATAATTCGGATTGTATCCAGCGACGTTTCTTCGTGATTTTAAGGTGTTGTCGGCACTGATATCGACGTTGATTTAGCGTTGGAGGCCCGAAACACATGTGTTTTATTTTCCTTCTGGTGAAGAGACGATAACATTGGAATATGCCACGTATCAACTTAGTGTTTCGATTAATGGTATGCCATTGGTGTTTCACAACAATTATGCGCGAGATGCAATTATTTATAAGTTATTGGGAAATGAGGCTCCAGTCGATGTCAATGATGGGATGCGAATGCGGATACGGATGACGTGGATGGAAAGAGAATTTAGAGTAGATGGACAATCAACGGAGCAAGAGGTGAAATATGCAGCCCGAACATATCTTATGACGTTGATTGGAGGGACTTGCTACCGGATAAATCGAATAATTTGGTGCACACCCAATATCTTCTGGTATTGGAGGATTTTCTTGTATGCCGCCAATATAGTTGGGGTTATGCAATTTTAGCTTTTTTTGTATCGTGAACTGTATAAGGCGACCATAGTGGTTATAGGAAAAACCAGATGTAGCGGGTTGTTTAGTTTTGCTCCAATTATGGGTGTGGTATCGTCTCCCGTTTTTTACGTCTATTACATCCGCTCTTATAGAGTTTCCTCTCGTCACAAGTTAAATTCCTATATTTTAAAATATTTATTGAAATATTTTTAAAATGATAATAAATAATGTAGTTGTTTTTTTTTGTTTAGATGGCGACACAGAATAACCGATACAAAATTGTCTGGTGCAACCAAAGTAGATATCCGAATGAGGATCGATATCGCCAGTAAATATGCAGTAAATATTAATAATTTTTGCATTAACATTGAAATTTGTAATATTAATTCTTTAATTATACTAACATAATAATTTTGACAGTTTAATTGGTTGTCGTATTGTGCGTCGGAGATCCAAAGGTGTCTACCGCCATTTTTCTTTGAAGAAGCGGAGACATGGTGTGCCATAACACCATTGCTCCATTTTGCAATTGTTGAGATCTATACCGCCAATAAAGTTTTGCAACAATTTGAGTTTCACCAACCGATGGAAATGTTCATATATAACATGAACGAGTTCCATAAAATAGATGCGCGCGAAAAGTATATGGAAGATTGGCCGAGGAAGCATGCTATATTCATACAACAATGTCATGAGAGGCATTTACATTTGCTTAATCGTTCTGATGTTCAACCCAAAGATTTTGATTTCACATTTTCTCTCTACTTCCAAAATTATGAAACAAATAGGAAACCATATTTGACAACGCCGGATGATCGGTCAAAATGGGAGGAAATTAAGGCAAAATATGCAAAAAAATCATCATCTTCATCAACATCTTCATCTTATGCTTCCGTCGATTATTATCCATCTCAAGAAAGTTATGGTGGATATGCTCCATATCAAGCATTGATGGAGAGTTGAGCGGTGTGGGTAGGAAGTTCCTAGGATCAAGTGCTACCTTCACAACAATTTTTGGTAGAAAAAACGGGAGCAACTGGTCTATGGGATGATCATCTTCAATACGGTCAATCTCGTGGTGATTTCGGTGTGGTTGATGACGCCAATGATGGCATCAAATACATTGAATACTACATCGTTTTCACCCGAATGTGGAAATCAAAGTGGTGGAGTAATGTTTAGTACATCAGAATCGCAAGAAGACAAAAATGACAAAGGTGGACGACCACGACGAAATCGACGAGCATGACGTCATTACTATTCTACAACTCATCGACATCGGCAAGAATTGCACAAATATATGTAATATATTTGTTTATTTAAGTAATATTTTTGTACTCGACATTTAATTGTATAAAGAAATTATATCAATAATATATATGTGTTCACCCTTAAAATGGTTAGAAAATTGTCATTAATTAACTTTTAATCAAAAATAACTTTGAAAAATATATAAACAAATATGTAAATAAATATGAAAATTCTATATCATTTTAAAACTAAAGTTAACCATTATTAATTTTGTTTTATTTTGGTAGAATAGTGTAGATTCTCTTACTCTCTAAAAGTTTTAAGTTTATTTGAGTTGATGTGAAATGTCAATGCAAAGCAAAGGACGTGAATAATATAGATTCTCAAATTTTTTTCACTTCGCATACATCAAAACATTTCATTAAACCCCTATTTATACTAAAATCATCTCTCAAAATAATCGTTGGAACTCGTTACACCAGCGTGACGAGTTTCATTGGATTTAAAAAAATTACCCGTTCGCCAATGGTCACACCAACGATTGAAAACTTCAAATTTTCGATCCTTTGAAACTCGTCAAGTCGGGGTGAAGAATTCCTTATCCATTAAAATAATATATTTTTTACGATATTTTTTAAAATTCCAAAAAAATATTTTTAATTGAAGACTACCTGAAAATATATTAAATATATTCGACCTAAGAAACCACTTTTCACTACCCATTAAAAAATATATTTCACGAAATTCGTCATGACTAATCTCAATTACAATGTAACTTTTTCGTAAATCCCAAAATAAAAGTAAAATTAACCTATTGGACTAAATAATCGGCCGGTATCAATATTTCACTAATTCTGCCGCGAAAAGCAATATAAAAAAAGGATGGGATGAAGCTCTCTGCCCTGTTTTCCCCTTTTAACCCTAAACCCCCCACCATCTCTCTCTCTCTCTCTCTCTCTCTCTCTAACTCCTCAATTTACATGTAAACCCCAATCTCTCTGTTACTTTCTTCTTCTTCTCTTCTGGTTTACTCTTGATTGATTTATTGAAACGTTTGAGTTTTTGTTGTGTTTGATAAAAGACCAAACCGAAAGCAAGTTGCTTTCTTTTTGTTCTTTTATTTGTTTGCCCAGAAAAAACTACGTTTCGGTTTCTCTTATGTCATTTTCTTTCTACTTTATCAATGAGTTTTTTTTTTAAAGAAAAAAAAACTCTTGTCGCTTGGGACATCTTGCAATGAATTTTGAGGGACAAAATTAGCTGTAGAGTGAATTTGTTGTAATTTTCAATAGAATAGGTACTTGATTTTTCGATTAAAGAGCAATTTAAGGTTTTTTTTAATGTTGTTATTTGTATCGATTCTATAGCCTCTGGCTTCCCATAAATTTATGGCTTTATATCATGTTTAGATTGAAACACTAATGAAAGTTCCTTTTTTCTGTAAGGTAATTGTTTGCTTACTAATATTATTACATCAACAGGTTCTGTTTGAGACCAAACCAGTGTCAGAATAGAGCTTCCTCTCTGGTTGTTGGTTGCTGATTTGCTAAGAAGTGTAAAGGGTGGGGTATCAGTTGCTTAACTTATGGCAAACCGCGACTTGTCGATCGCGAAAAATCAAGATTTTTCGTTGCGGCAGAATCAGTATTTGGGAAATAGGGCATAATGCCAACTTTGTTCATGGCCGTAATCATGATTTACTACGTACAGAGCCGATCCGTGATGTTGATTTGGAAATTAGACCAACTCATGATCATGATCATAAACTAGCAACTTCTCGGACACACACAGATGATGTAACTCTATCCCATGATAATGTTCATAACTTTTTTGAGAATGGGTTCGATATGGATCAGATAGACTACCCCGGTGCGGAGGAAGATCATGCTGGTGTTGAGAAACATGATGATCAATTAGCTGATGTTGTTGAGCATCATGAATTTGGTTTTGCATGATGGTACTGAGTTGACCCTTGTGAAGAACCAGCATCTTTAGGATATGCAGCTAAATCAGGAAATGAGTATGGAACCATTATCAAGCTTTAAAAGAATAAATACAATTTGTTTTCAAGTAATAAATCATTGGGATGTTTGGTGTAATGGCTGGGGCGTTGTTATCCATTCATTTGGACCTAGGTTTAATTTAACCCAAGAGCAAATTTCATCCCTTTATTTTGTATCCAATCGGGTGGTGACACTTGTCACCTCATGGTTGGATAAAAAATTATTTAATTAAATAAATTTAAATTAATAAATAAATATCCTCCAATCATGTATTGACACTTGTCACTAACGAAACGTGTCATGTTCTTATGCTGACACATGTCATATCTTGATTGAATGATTAACTTATTAAATTAAATTTAAATTATGACTAAATTGAGAGGATATACAAATATTAAGGACTAAATGTAAAAATATACAAATTTTTTTAACTTTCAAGCCAGCATTTTCGTCAAATATTAACGGCTAGTGATGTGATTGAACAAAATAAATAGTTAAGTGGTGTGATTGACAAAATTGAAAGATCGGTGACAAAAGTAAAAGGTTTAAATAGTTAAGTGGTCAACTGAGTAGTTTACCCTATATTAAAGCTTCGATGGATCGTATTAAGCGAAAGAGAAAATCGCCTCAATGACCAAAAATGCCTTATAATATACGATTTTAACCAACTTTTTTGGATTTGCCAAGATGACCAACAAAATCGCAATGCGAAATAAAAATCGCAATGCGAAATAAAAATCGCAATGCGATAGTACAAATTCGCATTGCGATTTTCCAGAATCACAACGCGAATATGAAAATCGCAACGCGAATATATAAATCGCAACGCGATTCTTACTATCGCAACGAGTATCCGTAAAAATCGCAACGCGTATCCGTAAATCGCAACGCGATTTTTAAAGCGACATTAGAATCGCTACGCGTATTTTATTTTCAAATTCCAAACACGAATATTAAGAGAAAATCCCGTAATCGCAACTCATAACCTAAAATCACAACTCAGTCACATCTCCATCTCTCACTCTCTACGGCAAAATCCGTCCCCATCTCCGAAGATTTCCGTCCCCATCTCCGAAGATTTCCGTCCCCATTTCCGGCAAAATCCCTCACAACCATTCACGGTCATAAATCCCTCACAATCATTCAGAAATGGAAAATCAACCTCCGAGGGTTAGTTTTTTTAATTATTTTTATTTTGAAATTTTTGCATTATTTTAGGTTTTTCATATTGAAACTGATGATAAGTTTACTGGTAATTTCAATAATAGATTAACCATCTCGCGTTGCGATTTTCATTTCGCGTTGCGATTCTCTCGTTGCGATTTTCATTTCAACCAAAAGACAAAACAGTATTGCAAATTTTAGTTTCAAGAATATACTACTATTTATGTTTATTGTTTTTGGTATATCTTCACAGTGTAGTTTTTGGTATATCTAACTTGGTATGTTTATTGTTTTTGTAGAAATTTTTTTCGGCTTAATTGACATTAAAGAATAAAGTTAGCCTAGCCACTACAATTGCTTCGAAGCTTTCACCTGCACAAAGAAAATTGTTTGAGGAAACCTGCTTCGGGTCATGGCTGAGAGTACAGCATCCGGGTGGAGATGCTAATTTGACCCATTTGTGGCTTCAGACCATGACTAGCGATCTACCCGACAGTATACAACGTGGTGAGGAAGAGATATGGTTTCATTTTCTACCGGCGTATACTTGTTTTGGGCGGAAGGAGTTCTGCTTAATCACTGGTCTACGATTCGGACACGATGATGTAGGCCGGTACACTCGTCATATCGCCCGCCCATCATGGTTAGCCCGGGTTTTTCCTGATGAGTCAATGGAGAAGCCGAACCTACACGTCGACGACCTGAAGAAATTGTTTAATAAGAAAGATGGTTTCACTCGGATGGATGACGTCGATGTTGTCCGAGTATGCCTTCTAGTACTTTTGTATGCCGGCTTTTTAGGCAGATAGGCCAGACAACCTATTCCTCAGGAGCTAATATTATTGGTAGAGGACCTGAATGCATGGAATCTGTTTCCGTGGGGTTCGTATATATGGAAAGCTACCTGGACTAAGTTGTCGTCTGCCTTTAATGACCGCAAAAGTTTGCGTGGCGATGGGTCGAAATACACTTTGTCAGGCTTTGTTTGGGCCTTTAAGGTAAGAATTTCTATATAATGTTTCCAAAATTATAATTAATTATTTTAACAATTACTAATGTTTGTTATTATATTGTTTGTAGATTTGGATATTCGAGGCTTTCCCCAGCATGCGGACATATGCAATAAAAACGTCAAATGATATTCCCAGGGCTATTTCCTGGAAGAGGAAAAGTCTGTTGGATTGGGAAGACTTAATACCATATGCGACAATAAATAATGTAAGTTAACACAAATAATTTCATATATAAACAAGTTATTAATAGTAGACGTTTAATTTTGTTTGAGTTTTTATATTGTTAGGAGACCAACACTCCATTACAAAGACTGACACCTACGGAGGATAAGCTTGCCACTGATTGGTGGCAAGCTAGTCAGCGTTTTTTTGATGGCACGGATGATGAGCAACATCCACTTCCTCCACTTCGAGAGCCATCACCTCACCCAGAGCCATCACCTATCCTGTCACATCATCGAGCCTCTTCTCCACCATCACCTCATGATAGGCGACCGGCAAAGATGCCACGACTTCTATCTCCCTGTTCTCCACCTCCACCTCCACGGGATGAGTCAAGGGAGTTACGTGATGAGGTCAATGCCTTGCGTGAGGAGATCGGTACTCTACGCGATAACGATGGTGGAGGTGGAGGTGGAGGTGTCTACTTTACGTGGTGAGGTTGCCGCTCTACGTGAGATGGTAGTATCGTTGCAGAATGAGGTTCATACTCTACGCAACGAGGTAAGTTTAAGATTTTCCATATTTAACTTGATGATAAATTTACTCGTAATTTCACTTAGATTAACCATTTCACTTAGATTGCTTAGTAAATTTATTCGGTTGCTGCCAATACTGCTAAACTGTTTATTCTTTAACACTGTGAAGTTAGTATTTGTCTTTTGCTTTGTCTTTTGGTTGAAGTAAATTTATTCGGTTGCTGTCAATTCTGCTAAACTGTGTATTCTTTAACACTGTGAAATAGTATTTGTCTTTGTTTTGTCTTTTGGTTGAACTAAACTGTGTATTCTTTAATACTCTGAAGTTAGTATCTGTCTTTGTTTTGTCTTTTGGTTGAAGTAATGCAATCCATTCAAGTTTCAATTTGCAGAAGAAGAAATAGTTTACTTTCGCAACACGAAACTTAAAATCGCAACGCGAAATGAAAATCGCAACGAGAGAATCGCAACGAGAAATGAAAATCGCAACGATAGAATCGCAACGACAAAATCGTAACGCGAAACCAAAATCGCAACGCGAAACTATAATCGCGTTGCGATTTTGGTTTCGCGTTGCGATTTTCATTTCTCGTTGCGATTCTCTCGTTGCGATTTTCATTTCGCGTTGCGATAGTCATTTTTCACGTTGCGATTTTAAGTTTCGTGTTGCGAAAGTAAACTATTTCTTCTTCTGCAAATTGAAACTTGAATGGATTGCATTACTTCAACCAATAGACAAAGACAAATACTATGATAGAAACATATTTGTCTTTGTTATCTGATGCATTTTGTGAACTATGATAGAATAATGACTTGGGTGAATACAATGCAAGTTTGAAACATATTTGTCTTTGTTTTCACTGTTTAAATATCATGTATGTTTATTTACTGATTTTTGTATTTAATTATTTAGCGGCCTGATAAGGTGGATGCTTTACGTCGGGTTTTGCTTGCACGAAGGAGTTCACGCATCAGACGGCGTGCACGTGCTATTAAGTCTCCGTACACCCTAATAGTGCGAAGACACCGCAAGAAGAAGCCCGACTCGCCTGTCATCCCTAAAGAGTCCACTCCTATCGTTGAAGAGGCCCCTATCATTCCTCGAGAGTCCCCTCCCACCGTTCAAGAGGCCACTGTCATCATTGAAGAGGTCCCTCCCACCATTCAAGAGCCCGATTCACATGGCGTCATATGTAAGCTTCTTGAGAAACCCTCTGATGTACCGGACATGATGGATGAGAGTTGGCTCTCGTATAAGTTATTGGCCAGTACCATTCCGGTATCTGAAGTGGAGAGGAGACAACTACTGGACACAATTCTGGATAACACCCTTTAGGCTAAGACCGCAGTTGATTTTTTATCTACATGAGCGGAGCCAGGGGTGTTTCACTGACATATGCAAGCTCACCGATGATATCTATTTGTTGCTTGATCGGTCTTGGTGGGGCATATTATTAGGGGTCGAAGACAATGGCTATTTCGATGGGGGTAAGTCTTATATTTTTCTTATATTTCAATTTGATTAATTTTTTTTTAAATTTATGTAAGTCACTAATATATGTCTTTTTTTGTAAAACAGCATATCGATGCGTGGGTGACATGTCTTCTAATAATTAGGAAACTTAAGAAAAATAAAAGAAATACACGATATACAATTATGCCGACGTCTTTTAACGCCGTTCACTTGAAGAATCAACGAGATGAATCATTTGCGTTGGGCAATGGACAAGCTAAATTTTATCCTGCATGGTGGGAGGTCGATAAGGTTAGTATTTATTTTAGATTGAGTTTAAAGGTATTCATAAATAAGTGCGCAAATGAATGAATTATTACTTATGATTGCAGGTGTTTATCCCTGTTTTGGAACGTAAACATTGGATTCTCGTCGAGCTTCAGCTCCCATCCCTTAAGACAATAGTATATGACAGCATGATAAATTACATATTATTGGCTGATTTAAGAGATATTATTAAGGGATGGAGCTCTCATTTGGCTAAATTCTTGGATGCGATAAATTATTAGACTCGTTCTGGAATCAAGAAGCCAAAGAAGCTCAATATTACAGTTATCAGAGACGAGACCGCGCCACAACAAACGGAAGGAGCCAGAGGGGATTGTGGTCCTCTCGTATGCTTCGCGTTGGAGCGTTTGACGACAGGAAGTATAAAGTATCTACCTCCCACCGATAGAGATAGAGCTGCGGTAGACTTGTGGTTTCGGCATTATATGGCTAAATCGATATATACGAGACGCTGCCTACCTGCATCCGCGTTATAAAAATGTCCATAAACAATTGGTAAGTTTATAGGCTTTTGGTTTGAAAATGTTTGGTTAAGTACCTAGAATTCAATAATTTGTTATTTGTAGGTTTTATATGTGTAGAAAGTGTTGTTTGAGCAAATGTTTGGTTTCTGCAGGTTAATCTCAGAAGTGAGCTGCGTGAAAATGATGTATGGCTACAAAAGTTGATTCAATAGTAGATGAGGAAATAGAATTATTGCTTATTTTTTGATTGTTTAATTCATTGTAAAAGATGATTTGTAAAAGTCGATTCAATAGTAGATGAGGAAATAAGAATTATTGCTTATTTTTTGATTGTTTAATTGATTTGTAAAAGATGATTTGTACAAGTTGATTTGTTTAATTGATGTGAACATAATTCTTATTTGTGCTTGTTTAATTGATTGAAATGTAATGGTTGATTTTGTTTATTTCAATCTGCATTATGTTGAAGGCAAAAATGACTATCGCAATGCGAAATGAAAATCGCAACGAGTGCGATTCTTTCGTTGCGATTTTCATTTCGCATTGCGATTTTCTCGTTGCGATTTTCATTTTGCATTGCGATTCTCTCGTTGCGATTTTCATTTCGCATTGCGATTCTCTCGTTGCGATTTTCATTTCGCATTGCGATAGTCATTTCCGCGTTGCGATATTCATATTCGCGTTGCGATTTTCAAGTTGCGATTTTCATTTCGCATTGCGATTCTCTCGTTGTGATTGTAATTTCCGCATTGCGATAGTCAAATGAATGCCTAATAAGTGATAACAACTGAATAACAAGTAAGAGTTGGTTAAGTCAAAATGGTTGGCCTGAGTCATTAATTCAACTGAAAATGTTAAAAGTTCACACATAAAATCCACATAATACAACGTTTGCATTTAAAAATCACCTAAGTTAACAGTCCCAAAAGGTGAAGCCAGTTGTGATTGGGATTTTAAAGATGATTGCCTTTTCCTTGACACCATATGAGCTTTGGATTTTGATGAGGATCCATATTTTGGTAGAGGAAAATATGATTGTGATGGCACTGGTGATCCACATGTCAACCTTGTATGAGCACTTTCCTTGCACCGACTACATGTCGATCTCTTCTTCTCTTCACCCTTAGACAGTATACGATCGTGACTTTTTGGTCGGCCAGGTAGCCTTCTGTCCATGGCTGGTGGCAAAATTGTTTGTAAGTCATCTGGTATGTCCCACTCAGAAGGATGTGGAATAGGGTAGACAATCTCGGCATAAGTCTGTCGATAAACTTCTGTAGTGTAGCAATCCATAGCGTATGCGCTTGAATCATCTTGGTTTAGATGAAGAGCAACTTTTATAACATGGCCACACGGATAACCAGATGTTTGCCATTTCATACAACTACACGTCTTTGCATTTAGATCGACCAACCCATTTAAGTTATTATCCAGTACTTGAAACAAAGTGTTTGAACATGGTTCAACTCTCCATGACATTGACTTCACAACACGTTTCGTTATCTTTTTTCAGTCCATGGTGTAACACGATGTTCCAATGTTCCTGTAAATTTAAATAAACAATACTTAGTAAAATATATGATAAGTTATGATTTTAAAGAAATAATTACCTGCATGGTTTCTTTTCTTGTAGTATCACTGTTGAATAGAGGCTCGAAAAAACTCCATTAACATAGTAATAGGTAATTTCCGGGAATGACGACTTAGAGCGTTGATTGATTCTGCACTATTAGACGTCATGAAACCATATCTTGCTCCAAGTTGATGTACTCTTGACCATCTTTCAAACCCGATATCTTCTAGTGTTTGAGCACACTGAGGCAAAACACGTCTTAAACAGTTTATATGCTTATTAAAATCCACTTCCCGATAAGCTTTTACAGCCTTCTAGTATGTCCATTTGTGCTTTTTTATACCAGCAGACCTTGATTTTAGATTTCTATACAAATGAACACCACAAAGTCCATGAAAAGCATCTGGGAAACACCTTCTAACAGCGTTGTCAATTGAGTTTGCCCTATCGGATATGATTGTCAGATTGCTAATAGGACCTATGCAATCCCTAAGATGCCCCATAAACCATGTCCATGAATCAGAGGTTTCAGATTTGCCAACCCTGTAAGCTATTGGAAATATCCCATTGTTAGCATCCATTGTTACTACTAATAAGTTTACTCCAAGGTATCGACCTTTCAAATGTGCTCCATCAACTATAATAACTGGGCGCATGCAAGTAATAAACGAACGAATCTACAAAATAATATACACAAGAAATATAATCATTTAAATGTGAAATGCATGTAACTAACAAAAATGAGTCAACAAAATTATATTGATTTACTAACCGTAGCACTAATGGCGATAAACAGCAACTCAAAGCGTCCATCTCTATCTGTTTTGATATGAGTTACCGACCCAGGATTTTCAGCTTTAAATTGTGACAATAAGCCGGCAGTTGGGCAAACGATGCTTCTGGCGACCCCCTCAACAATTCCAAGGCATAACATTTGGCTCTCCAAGCTTGAGAATATGATATACTAATCTTGAACCGAGCATTCATGTCAGTCATAATTTCATGTCCCCGATATACCCTGCCATTCAAAAACATTAACTCAGCCAGAAAACCACCCAACACCTTTTTGTTTGCCTGTCTATGGTTAGGAAAAACTTGGGTTCTTGAACATGTATGTTTATCAATAAAAGTCCTAACTTGAAACACTTCGCAATCTTTTATCCTCTTTGCAATCATACGCCACGTACAGTTTTTGTCAATCATACACCTTGTTTCGAAACGATCTTTGCTTGATTTGTTAACTTTTAGTTTATAGCCATCTTCCACACATTTCGTATACAAAGCTATCTTCAAGTCTTCTTTTGTATCAAAACAATCATCTTTCTTGATACGAATAACTTTTGTGTAACAATCAACTACGTTATTTACCAACTCTTCTTCCGGTATCTGAAGTAATTCTGGCATATTCCAGTTATACTCCCGTGGCATTTTCTTCTTTTTCTTTTCTTCGGGGAATTCTTCTCCTTCTGTTTCTTCTTCAGGGTTATATGAATTACAGAATGGATGTTCAACATGTTCATTCACATTCGTAACTTCCTGCTCATTATCATCAACAACATCTTCTTCGGCAACGCCTGTTTCATCATCAAAATTCGGATATTGACCAATATCAAAATCATTACACGCCGGGTTTGATTCTTCTTCTGAAACATCATCAAAATCCGAGTATTGACCAAGATCAAAGTCCGGGTATTGATCAAGATCAAATTTCGAATACTGACTAGTACTCACAATTTTTTCTGTTGGCTCATCATCGTCTAACTGGTCAATACGAAAACCGAAATTTGGTGCTGAAAGTTTATTGGGATTTGGATTAGGGAAAGGTTGTAGGTTTTGAGATTGTGTTTGATATTGTGTTTGGTATTGGAAATGTGGTGAAACAAAAATTTCTTGGTCATGAAATTGTGGTGGAACCATTAAATTTTGAGATTGATAACAACGTTGTACATTGTGAGCACCATAAACTGAGGCTGAAGAACTTAGTTGATTACTACCCGCTACTGACCCAACTTCACTACTTCTAGGTTCAACAACATACAATGTAACATCATCTTGCGAAACTCTAATGTAAGCAATGAATCGTTCAACATCTTCATTGTCGGATAACAAATAAACTTTACCTTTTCTCTGATAAGATAACCTAAATCCACTTAGGGGCTCTAAATTCAATTTCTTTGAAACACGTAACATTAGAGTTTCATAAGTTAACTTTTGTAAAGACAGTTTTAGTTGAAGATTCATAGGTAAAGGCATATATTGTAAAACACCATGAACATTCTCCCATGACCCTCCAAAACACAAATCTATCCAAACATGATCAACATTAGATGATTTCATGGTTGTAAATTAATTTACTAAACAGACGAGCTGCGAAACTAAAACATATTGCCGGATGGGGAAGGATATCGTTGGATATAGGAACGGATGTCGTCGGAGAGAGTGATAGATGGAGATGGAATGAGTTACGATTTAGGGATTTAGTTTATGATTTGCTGTTGTTGCGTAGTTATATACCCAAAATTTAAGTGTTGCGATTTATAGATTCTCGTTGCGATTTACGGATTATCGTTGCGATTTACGGATTATCGTTGCGATTTACAGATTCTCGTTGCGATTAACGTATTCTGGTTGCGATAATCAGAATCGCGTTGCGATTTTACGTATTCTCGTTGCGATTTACGGATACGCGTTGCGATTTTACGTATTCTCGTTGCGATTTACGGATACGCGTTGCGATTTTTACGAATACTCGTTGCGATATATATGTTCGCGTTGCGATTTTCATATTCGCGTTGCGATTCTGGAAAATCGCAATGCGAATTTGTACTATCGCATTGCGATTTTCCAGAATCGCAACGCGATTCTGGAAACTGATTTGCGATTCTGGGGATCGCGTTGCGATTTTTATTTTGCATTGCGATTTTGTTGGTCATTTTGGCAAATCCAAAAAAGTTGGTTAAAATCGTATATTATAAGGCATTTTTTGTCACTGAGGCGATTTCCTCTAAGCGAAATTATCTAATGTAATATAAATAGAAAAAGGAGGTTGAGATTTGAGAATACGGGAAATGAATGCCTTTAGGGCGGAGCAAGAAATCAACAGATTATTACATGTGTCAGTGCTTGATCTTCACCATCTCAACGAACACATATAAAGGATTAAAATTTGCAGCTGCAACCTAGAGTAATGGCAATTTTGTTTCTCGCATCGGGGTTCTCTTCAAACCCCGAAGAAAATTCTGGTTTTTGTCATTCTCAAAACATGCATAAAGGTAAATTCTCATTCAAACGATTAATGCATCTATGAATATATATATATATGTGTGTGTATGTGTGTGTGTACATGTGAATGTTCATTCCATAGCCTTTTGCGTTTGTGTTCTTCAGATCATGAACATGATAGCAGCCCACCCACTTTCACACAGATCATGATTGCCACTTCCATCAGCATCATCATTGCAGTTTCATCTTCGGAAGCTAAGGGATCAAAAGATCATCCCGAAGCTACGGTCGTGGGACAAAGGCGGTCGTCACATAGATAAAGTGAACGCTTCGCTCACTACGTAGGTAAATAATATCTTTGTCTATTTATATGAACCTCTATGGATCATTCTGTGTCCCTCACGTTTTTCTTTCATACATCTCTAGCCCCCGACCCTTGATTTTGTTTCATATTTCAGCCAGGCAGATGGGATTCAATGATAGAAGATAATGCCCTTTGCTCTGCAAGTTGGCAGCGGAACACATCAGGAAATTAGAAGGTTGTGAGGAGGGTATATATACATTCTTCTCCAGCGAACTTGATGTCGATTCGCTTTTTGTTAAGCTCGTGGAGGAATTCGAGAGATGCATTCTTAGTTATTTTGCATTCCATTGGGGGCATGCAGATCTTATGATTGCCTAGGTAATGATCAAAATGAATACATATGTGTTTGTCTAAATTGTAAATGTGAGAACAAGTAAGAAAAATGAATTGCTTTCTGATTCATTGTTTCAGGTATTAAGTTCTGATGCTGAACCCAAGAGAAAGTTCAAGCAGATTTTTCATGGCAGCAACTAGGTTGGACATTAAATTATTACATTACCTATTTTCATGGCAGGGGAGAATAAATCATGCCTTTTCTAATATAGGGAACAGAGATTTGAGAGGGTGACAAAGAATCTGAAAGTGGCCAGAGTTTTCACTACATTGGTGAAAGAAATGAAAGCGATGGGGCTTACGTCGACCGACGACTCTCAATGTACAGAAGTGATGGCTCCGGTGGCTCATAGCGATAGAAGTCCGGAGCTGCTTCTCATGGGAGGTGGGATGGGAGCTGGGAAGAGCACTGTGCTTAAAGACATCCTCAAAGAGTAAGCCCTTTTCCATGTATTTCTGTTAAGTAGATGTTCATATTTTCGTTTGAAATGAAGTGGGAAATATGACCGGAAACTAAAACATATGAGCAGACCGTTCTGGGCAGGAGCAGCAGGGAATGCAGTCATGATCGAAGCCGATGCATTCAAAGAGTCAGATGTTATCTATAGAGCCCTCAGCAAACGAGGTCATTCGGACATGGTCCATACAGCTGAATTGGTACGATCCAATATCGGCACTAGCATTTTTTTTATCGAATCATTGTAATGATTTATTGGCACTATCCGAACAGGTGCACCAATCATCTACAGATGCAGCATCGTCCCTTCTACTGACATCGCTCAATGAAGGGCGGGATGTAATTATGGATGGAACATTGTCCTGGATACCATTTGTTTTGCAGACAATAACCATGGCCCGATGTGTGCATCGTCGCAGATATCGCATGGGTGCCGGTTACAAGAAAAACCCTGATGGGACCATAATCGAGAACTATTGGGAACAACTCGAAGAAGAACAAGTTCTGGAAGGAGGCAAAAGGAGGAAACCATACAGAATAGAGCTGGTTGGAGTTGTTTGTGAAGCTTATTTAGCAGTTATAACAGGCATAAGGTACGATACACAGCAGTAGAAAACTTTTTTCCCCTTTCACCATGAGATATACTGATTCCGAAATCGTATCCGATACATACAGGAGAGCTATAATGTGTAAACGAGCCGTAAGGGTGAATTCACAATTGAAATCCCACGAGAGATTTGCAAATGCATTTCCAACATGTTGCCAACCGGTTCAATTTGGAAAGACATTGTACTATCACCCTCAAGATTAAACATTCAGCTGGAGCTGAAGTATACCATCCAGAGAGTGGAAATGATGACTGATGCAAACTCATGAATGCGTGTAAACTCGCAGGAATTGCTGGCTGAGAATCATGTCTAAAATCTCATGCCTTCTGCTATATAAGATTTGTACGACCAAGAAATTTTTGCCTTGCATGAAAGATGTTACTTTATTGTTACTAGCTTAGCCAAGTTTAGATTATGAAACTTCCCATTGACTGTTTAAAATAATCAGTGCTAGAATCAGCAGGTGTGGCTTCTTGGAACTCTGGAAGGGAATTTAAAAGTTTATAATAGAAGAAAAGAGCAATTAGAGCTGTAATTTGGAGAGAAAACTTTCCCAAGTTTAATGCAGACTAATTGAAACTTGATTTAATGGTAGAAACTTAAAATGGAGCCAAATACGAATTCTATATTTTTTAACTATTTCTGGTTCGATTCATGGATATAAGATAACTGGAAATACGGAATGCGAGAATCAAGAGAATTCTCATAATACAGTCGACTGAAAATTACATCTAAATCTGTTCCAACAATCCCCAGCGAAATCAGAAACTTGGACTAAAAAAATGAGGGTTTTAAAAAAAAGATTGCGATCCACTTAACTGCACTAATTTACAACGCCACCCCTACCGACTCTGATCTCATTTCTTTCCCCTAGCCGACGGGGCTCTCCTCGAGCTGGCTTTCTTCGCCGGTGATTTAACGCTCTTTGGCTTTACACTCTTCGCCGGAGATTTTTTAGGTGCGGCGGCCTTCTTTGGAGCAGCAGCCTTCTTCCCTGGAGACGTCCTTGTTGAAGTTCTAGAAGCTTTGGCTGGCTTCTCCGCAGGCTTGGGCTTAGACTTGCTCGCAGCTTTCGACTTGGCAGCTGCAGTAGCCTTCGGCTTCGCTGCCGCAGCAACCTTTGTCTTTGTGGTAGTAGATTTAGCCTTAACGGGAGCCTTCGGTTTAGCCGCCACTTTGGCCTTCGGCTTCGAAACAATTTTAGTCTTTGCCGGAGCTTTAGAAGCCGGTTTAGCACTCTTCGCGGACTTCGCAGCAGGTTTCGACTTAGCCTTAGTGGCTGCCGGTTTCTTCTTCGCCGGAGCAGAAGCAGTTGTCTCCGTCTTCGAAGACCTCGGCGACGGAAGCTTAAATGAACTCTTAACCTTAACCAATTTCCCTGCAGCAACGAGCTTCTTCAAATGGATGAGCAAAAGCTTCCTGAAATTTCCAGGAAGATTCTTCTGTTTCTCTTCAATGAATTTAGTAATAGCGTACTGACTTGAACCGGTCCTCTCTTTCAAACTAACGATCGCATCTTTAATCATCTGCGTCAAATCAATCAGATATCAACACACGAACAGATCTAAAACAACAAGCAATACAAGATCAAACAAACAATAAACAAAGCTTTTGAAATTCGAATCACACAAATACCTCTTCATAAGAAGGATGAGCAGGAGGAGCTCGAGGCTTCTTAGGGGCTGGTGCTTTCTTGGCTTTAGGTTCTTTGGCTTTCTTCGCCTTGACCGGTTTCGATTTGCTCTCAGCTGGCTTGTCTTCCGCCGGTTCTTCAGTTACCTCAACCACGACGGTTGCTTCTTCTTCAGTGGCCATCGAAGCAGAAAGGACGCGCAATTAGGGTTTCGAATAGTGGGAAATTTCTTTGGATCTAATCTCAATGGACCTGAAATTCCGTGTTATGAGGAAGTTAACGGAAATGAAGGGGTTTAAATAGTCAGGTGTAAGAGAGACGGTATCCGTACGGTGAAATATGATTGGTCGCGATAACTAGCACGCGGATCACCATCTTTCATAGAATTTAAATAAAGGCCGTTGGATTAAGGCCTTTATCCACGGTTGAAGACATGAAGAACTGAAGGAAAGGGGAAGAAATTGATGTTTTGAGTAGCTGATCTGTTTTTGGTCTCAATTGATTTTAGCATAACTTGAGCTATAGTTTATGGAATTTGATGAGGTTTTTACCATTGTGTAGGTTATTCTATAAGCTTTCTAAGGAATATTTGTTTGAATATTTTTGATTAATCATTTTGGGAGAAATTTGATTTTGAATCTAAATTGATCAAAATCAGAGTTTACAATGATGTTATTGTAGTTTCGGACGATCTCAGGAGAATGTTCGATGCGAATCCAAATTTTTTTTATCACATTTGAAAATAGATTAACTAAGGAGTCTGATGGTTGAAAAAATTTAAAAATCGGACTAGAGTTTGATGGAAAAATATTGCTTGGAATGATGCCGAACTTGAACATGTCCTATTGATGTTCATGTGTGTTATAACTTACTTAACATGTAACCTAGTCCATGGAATGAATTTGAAGGGTGTAATAAAAAAAAATCTTGTGTAATACTCTATGAATACATTATACATATTAATCACGAACATAAAATGAATCGAATCGAATCAAAATCATCAATCATTAATCAATGTATAAACATGCTAAATCATCATATTCCATGATTATCAAGCTAAAACAGCATGTTAGGGATAAATTGTTTGACTTAGTATATCATTCATTCTTTGGTTGTACCATGGCGTCTAATCAAATCAAAATGGTCTAAAATGTTTCATTGAGCATGACATCTATCTCAACTAATTTGTATACGACTCTTAATCCTTATATGCTCTGTATGACATGGGATGCAAATATGCAAGAATATGCAAATATGACAAATGGGCAGGCATGTCCATATTCTCCTTTCTTTATAATCATACTCACTTAATATTTTTTATTTATCACCTACTCATCACTCACTACTGTAAAATTTTCAAATCTACTCCTACATCGGTATATTCTCAAATTCAACACCACACCTACTATCTAACTAGATACCCACCACTATCCCATCTCTGTCTTTACCCACCCATACCTACAATTTGAGATAGGATAAATCATGGTTTTCAATTCTAAAAATGTTTATACCCTAACATTTAGTTAAATTACAAGTCACGTATGTCCTATAAAATCTTAAGATTTACATAATAATTTATGAAATTATAATTAAATTCATAATGGTCCAAAATTTACATAGTAGGTAGTTAATGGACTGGCGGATACGAGACGGATAATGTCTCAAACCCATCACCTACTCATACTCACGCCCACTAAACTTATATCAATCTCCACCCCAATTGGAGCGGGTACCGTGCGAAATTCATAAAATTGTACCCGTATGCCATCCTGTTAATGTCATTCGGTGTTTCATCATTTTCTGGATCATTTCCCAAACACTTTCATAGCATTAATGGCACTTTTTCCATGTTGTGTTCTCATTCTTGTTTAGGCAGACGTGGATGCTGATGTTGTTGCATCAGGGTACCAAAGAAGAGAACGTTCAAGAAGTTCAGTTTCAGAGGTGTCGATCTCGATGCTCTCTTGGATATGTCCACTGATGAACTCGTCAAGCTCTTTCCTGCTCATGTTCGCCGAAGGTTACCTCTCGTTATTTTCTCTATTTGATTTTCTTCTTCTTCAATGGATGTTAATTTTGAAATTTAGATATTTCATTTCTGCTATTTTAGGTTTCAGAGGTTTGAAGAGGAAGCCAATAGTTCTAATCAAGAAATTACGCAAGGCTTTGAGTATTCTTCTATTTTCCTTCTTTTTTTCAACTATATGATGAATTAACTGATACTTTAGAGTTTATGTGTGTTTGCTTAATGCGTGGATCTGCATATGTTTAGTGTTGAGAGTAAAAACTTAAAATGCCTAAGATTTTGGATTAATCTCTCATAATGTTTTTCATAGTATTGTGGTTGGTTGTGTATTTGCTTTCATATGTTAGAGTAGACATAGATAAATTGCATTAATGAACATCTACGGTTTCAAAATGCTTTCTAGATTCAATACCTAGTCGTCTATTGTTCGTAGTGGTTTTCGATATCCACTTTGTTTATAGTGCACATCGGGTGATCTGATTTTCTGTAACTCCCTTTCGTAACGGATTACCATATAGTTCTACATTGCAGTTGTTGTTCCCTCTTGCTTGGTTCTCACATAATATAGTTTCCTGTTTCACAAGCAACCTTGTGGGAAGCTTATGATGCCGGGGCTCATGGCTGTAGTAGCTTGCTATCATTTTCTGTTATATCACGGTACATAAAACTATCATTTCATGACTATCTTTCTTTCCCCTTTGCCCTTATTTTAGCTAATGTAGTGTCATTTTAGCATGTCTCTGTTGCATGAGATTTGTGGATGCTGTTGCAAATTTTGCCAGTGAAGTAGGTAACTGATTTCTTGACTTGTAATAATAAGTTTCACTTGAACTGCTTTTATTTTATTCCTCGCAAATGATGATCAAAGCAATTATTGGTAGCGACGAATATCGAGAATGTTATTCTGCTGTCTTGAAATAGAAACGGGAGGCTCCACCTGGTGAGAAACCCGAGACGATTAGGACGCACCTCCGCAACATGATTATAGTTCCTGAAATGATCGGTAGTATCATTGGTGTTTATAATGGAAAGACCTTCAATCAAGTGGAAATTAAGCTGAATTCTCGATCTCATACAAGCCAGTGAAGCACGGAAGGCCTGATACTGGTGCCACCCATTCATCCAGGTTTATTCCACTCAAGTGAATGTCTTCACTTGATCATAATCATAAAAACTTCAAATCTTGTCACCAAGGTCACAGTTATAGTCGGGAAATGAAAATTTTGCATACCTAATTTTTTAATAATATAATATTCTAGTTGTACTATACGCTAATGGGATTGTCTCCGGAAAGGCGGACTAATATACGGCTAATATACGGCGTTACCGGATATATTAAAATATATTTGACAAATTCGGTTTAGCGCTACTGGAAATATCGAATAATAATAATGTAATAGGTGGAAATCATGAAAAAATATTAAAAAATTTGGTAACCGGCAAACTTAGCTTGTCGGTTTGTGTCGATACTTTATAAAAATATATTGATCCATAACAATATAACAAGTAAAAAAAATGACAAAACTGGTCTATAAATGACAAAACAGGTAAAGCGCTATCGGATATATTGAAAGTGTCAATACTTTATAAAAATGTATTTATCCATAATAATATAACAGGTAAAAAAAATGACAAAACCGGTCTATAAATGACAAAACAGGTAAAGCGCTACTGGATATATTGAAAGTGTCGATACTTTATAAAAATGTATCGATCCATAATAATATAACAGGTAAAAAAATGACAAAACCGGTCTATAAATGACAAAACAGGTAAAGCGCTACCGGATATGTTGATAGTGTCGATACTTTATAAAAATATATCGATCTATAACAATAAAACAGGTAATAAAAATGACAAAACCAGTCTATAAATGACAAAACAGGTAAAGCGCTACCATATATGTTGATAGTGTCGATACTTTATTATAAGTATCGACACTTTTGGAATTTAAAAGAGAAGAAATTATAGCGCTAATAAAGTGTCGATACTTTATAAAAATGTATCGATCCATAACAATATGACAGGTAAAAATATGACAAAACCGGTCTTGAAATGATAAAACCGGTAAAGAGCTACCGGATATGTTGATAGTGTCGATATTTTATTATAAGTATCGACACTTTTGAAATTTAAAAGAAAAGAAGTTATAGCACCAATAAAGTGTCGATACTTTATAAAAATGTATCGATCCATAACAATATAACAGGTAAAAATATGACAAAATCGATCTCGAAATGACAAAACCGATAGTAAAAAAATGTGCTCGTGTGGTCATTTTTATTTCAGAATTTTTATTTTTTAATACAAAAAGTTGGATATTTTAAACAAAACCCAGTAAGAAAATAACAAAAACTTTGCAGTAACAAAAGAATAACATTAGGAAACCCACCATGTTATCAGTTTCTCAAAGAACAAAAACCCAGAAACAGACATCTCTCAACGCAAACTATTACATTATAATATAATAGGTGAATTTACAATGTTACCGGTTTAAATATACATATTTAGTTAGAAAATATGTCAATATAAATGCTACCTATTACATTATGTAAGCGCTACCTAATATATTATTGTACTTGATAATATTTCCGATTAAATGATATAACATAACAGGTCTAAATTTTAACCGGTTACTTATTTAACAGGTCATTTTAACCGTTTTTTAAGCGTAGCACAGCAGAATTACCCTTCGCTAATACGCAAGAAAATTTCACCATTATCCCACAGCTTTACTTATAACTATTCAAGCAAGCTTAAGACTTCAAGGTCGGGGAAAATGGCAGCCTTTTTGGCAATGGAAGAGGGGAATGGAATTGAAATGTGTTGTCAAGCCATGTTAGTTTACGAAGTTCACATGCCTTGTTGTTGCGAGGCTCATACATTCTAAATAATTGGGGGGTGATAACTCAGCTTGCCAGTTTCGTGTGCTCTGGCTGGTTATGTCATATTCACAAGTTTCCAGCTGTATGTACAAAAATGCATAACCTGTTGAATCCTTGAAGGTTCACAGAAACTAACAAATATAACCTAAAATGTGAAAACAAGCATAAAAAAACGATGGCCCAAACTTGGTAGTTGGGAGAAAATTTCGACAGTTTTAGTTTGGTTCCAAAAATCATCACTCCTATGCATGCAGAGCCGGCAGCAGCAGCCCAACTCCCAACTCATGACATGTTGCACATAAAAGAAAATGCAACCCCACAACCTTTTTTTCTGAAAAAATACACCATAGATAACACCAATGGCATCTCATTTAATTCAAAAGGTTCAACCCTTTTTTCATTGCCATGGAAGATGAAATAGTTCTTTACACTTTAAACCCACTTTTGGTTCAGCATTAAGCTTGATGCCTGCTTCTAAATTGTTAAAAAGGCTTCCCAGTCCAACTCTCCAATCCCCACCCCAAATAAAAGGGAGGGAAAAAACTGTTCAGATATGCAAAAAAAATGTACATGACTGAGTCGAGCCGACCTTAGTTGATTGAAGGTTGAAGACATGTCTTTACCAGAGTTTCCACCATAGTTGATTGAACATTGAAGACATGAAGAATTCTTTAGCAGAGTTTCCACCGAGATTAGGTCATCGTTTGCGATGGTAACTTTGGGTGGTTATGCTCACCTTCATAGGTAACAATAAGCGTCGACGGCTCCTCCAAGCACCTCTCCACATGCTTCCTTGCTGGGCAACCTCTCATACTGCTGCATTTATAATATCCCCTGGCACCAAATAAAAAGAAAAAGCGTCTGAGTCGGTATTTTGCAATGGATTCCACTAACCTCACACAACAAATTAGCAAGCTTCCCATAAACACTTTAAAATTGCAATGGAAACTAGCAATACCATTAATCAACAACTTAAAACATAAAAAATTAAAGAATTTCAAGTCCCCTATGGAAGTGACAATCAGATATCACAGATGCTACGATCATAGAGTTCGTTAGTTCCATAACTTTTCTGTTTCAGTCTAAAAGTGCATGTATCTGTATGCACTAAAATTTGTAATGTCAAAAGCAAAACCAAGGTGGCAACACCAAAATTTGTATTGACAATGTATCAAATATCAGTATGTTATATAATGATAATGATTACCTAGGGTGAGGAGAACCCTTAATCGGCTTCTGTCCGTATTTCCTCCACGAATAATCATCAGTAGGAATATCAGCAAGCTTGTTACTGATAGCAGGCACCTTGATTGATCTCTTTATTCTATGCTTCCTGTCAAAACGATGCAACGAATCAATTGTGAGAAACTAATGTCAAAAGCATAATTCTGTAATGATCCAAAATTGCAAAAAAAAAAAAAAAGTAAATGGAGAGAATCGAACCTCTTTTTCGAGCAATGGCATTTACCACTACTGCCACATTTGATTCTCCCATCATCTCCCTTGCCCGAGCACTTCTTCTTGTGTTGAGAACCCTGATCCGAGGCTCGAGGTGCCCCGATCAAATGGAAGGCGTTCCCTTTGTGGAAATTAGCTACACTTCCATCAATACTAAGGGAAGAGATGAAAGACCTAGTCGAGGACATGGTAGGCGTGCAGCTAGAGCTATCAAAGTTCAAGTTAATCCCGCTGTTACTCTTCCTTAACAACATCTCAGCTTGAAGCTTCATTTGATGTTGCCGTTGGAGCTGTAACCTTTGTTGCAACTGTTGCTGTTGTTGTTGTTGGAGGAAATTATAGTGGCCGGGTGGTGCCTGTTGGGCGAGATGAAAAGGGGTTTCCCCATTTGAACTCAGTTCCAAAGATGGGTTTCCAGAATACAGAGAACTCTTGGCATGTGAACTCACTTCCTGAACTGAGTTTTCATGAAAACCGAGTTGCAAATCCTTGGATGGACAATCTGGTGGCTTGTGGCGTTGATTGTCCAAAAGGATGCTATGAGGAAAAGGGGTTTGTAATTTCCTCTGCTTCCTCACTCTTGCATGTCCCAAACCAGAATTTAAAAGAGAAACTACTCTTTTGAACCTAAAAACAGCTTCCCCAGTTTCAGCCATTAAATTCCTGTAATGAACTTGATCTTGAGGCTGAGACAAAATACTCAAAACTCTATGGCAGTTCTCTACTGCTGCCTTGTTAGCTTCTTCAACCTCGTCCATATTACCACCAAAAAATAATTCCCCAAGCTCAAATTAGATCTTTTTAAACACTAAAAAGAAGACCCACCACCCAAAACTCAATCTTCAAGTCACCCAAAGACTCAAACAAGGATTGCGTTCTACTTTCCTGAACAGAGAAGTACCAAGAAACGAGTATAAGATTCAACAGGGGCAGTAAAAGAAAGCTAATAAAAAATGAGAGAAACCAAAACAAGGATCAAAGCAGAAACCAAATATCTCTCACCCCACCCCCAAAAAAAACAGACCTTGTTGGACTTGGTGTTCTCAAGCCCTAAATTCTTCAGCACCCACGTTTTATTTTTAAAATTATTCTGAGACTGAAAGGTGTGAAAGAGAAGACTTTGTCACCGAGAGAATTTCACAAACGGCCATAAGCCCATAACGCAAACAAAAAGCTACCATCTTTTTTACTATATTATATTACTAAAGAAATGAATTCGAGACAGCGAAAGAAATTCAATGGAAGGGAGATTTATAAATAAGGGGGGTAGGGGAAGAGATGAAGCAATGAAACTGCCGTCTCCATCACAGATTTGACGGTGGGACCCAAGCAAAAGACCTTGGTTTCATTATCTATTTTTTCTTATTATTTATTCTCCTGCCATTTATGGGTCTTTAATTACTGCTTAAGCCTGCCATTTCAGTTTCAGAATTTTTTTTATCGTCACTTGTTCCGGAACCAGACAAGCTTTGAGGGTTCCTTACAGTTTGTCTTGTACTGCCGTAAATTGCAGAGTTATTGAGAAACTGGCCAAGGGTTGGGCACACTGGAGATTCACCCTTCAATTCTCCTCTTTTGCTCCTTTTACTTTTTACATTATGTTTTAATTATTTTACATACCATAATCACATTGAGTACCGATTTAATTTAGAGTCAGTCGGCACGAAATAAACAATTTTAATAATTAAGAGATTATTATTATCTCTTAAGATTTTATATTTGAGCACGTAAACAGGAATACGTTAAGTGATTGAAAGAATTTGAATATGTATTACCTTATATTCAATCAAAATTATTATAAAGTCGAGTAATGTTAAAATAATTTTTTAAATTAAAAATACATTTTTAGTGATAGTTTTTCAATTTATAATAGGGTAAAGTATAGATTTAGTAACTGAATTTTACTATTTTTATTTAACTTGTTGTATTTTAAATTTTTTCAATTTACTCTCTGAACATGATACATTGGGTTTTTTGGTCACTCAATCGTTTTCTCACTAACGACGTTATGACGTGGCTTTTTTACCCAAAAAGTCAATGCATAAAGTTCAGTGATTAAATTAAAAAAATTAAAAGTATAGTAAATGAAATAGGAGAGAGGGAGGGTAAAGTACCTAATTATAATTCTAATAAACATGTATAAACTAAACTGACTCGTTGGTTACTATCTTTGAGATGTTGGGATTGGGAACCAACGATTGCAGAGTATTAGTATTCGATGTTAGAAGGTTAAGAGTCTTTAGAGCATATACTATCACTTATAATTACCCGATATTAATAAAAAAAAAGTTATCTTCTAAATATTAGGGAATTTATTATAGTTATTTGATTATTTTTCATTGAAATATTTGTGAATGAAAATGCAACCATAATATTTATTAAGGCTGAGCATATACTTGTCAATGAAAATGCATGAATGCAACCATCGACGTCTAATAATTAAAAAATGTACACCGTTGTATTAAACACACTCTCCAAACTTAATTAATTTAAATGTGCTTTTAATAAGATTAGCGTTTGATTGAATCGAGTTTAAAACTTTTGAGTTAGTTCTATTTTATAACTCCAATTTTATTTTATTTTTTTTCAAGGCGAGTCAAGTTATTCGTGTTTTTGTTTAAATTTAATTATAGATATTTATAATATTATTGTGGTTAAATAATTTTCTATAAATATATATAATACATATATTTTTTCACATTTTTTCATATGTGATATAATATATTGTACAAAATTGAGATGCTCTATCAATATTCTAATTACTAAAAAAGTCAAGGGTAAACTACACCAATAGTCACTAATGTTTAAGTAAGGTTCAGTTTTTCCCACTGAAGTTTCAAAAGTAACAAATTGGTCACTAATGTTATCGATTTGTAACAAAATGATCACTAACGTTATCGATTTGTAAAAAAAAATGGTCACTCCACCGTTATATCTATTAAATTGATGATGTGGCAATGTTAATAAAAAGGTTAATATTTAGTTTTACCCTTAAACTACTGTTAAAACATCAAATAAGTCCTTAAACAATGATTTTATATATAATTTATCCCAAAAGTCTTATAATTTATAGTTTTTTTTAAACATCCCACCACCACAACTATATTCGAACCACCTTCCTTACAAAATTAAATTTCCAAGTTGATTCAAGTTTATAAAATTCGAGCTGAGTCGAATCGAATTTTTGAGTTTTTGTTTAAATCTAATTGTGAATGTTTTATAATATTATGATATTATTCGTTCCAATTTCAATGGTTTTTTTTATAATCATATACAATACATATACATTTCTTCATATTTTTCATATATGATATACATGTATTATATAAAGTTGAGGAACTCGACTCAAACTTGAAAAACAATCAACTAATTACTAAAAATTCCAAGTTATTGAAGGTGTATTTACAACTCGATTTGAACTTGAAATTTTCTTGAGTCGAGTTTATGAAATTAGAACTCGAGTTGATTCAAGTTGAGTTTTTTGGAATCGAGTCGATTCGAAAAGATCGATTTTTCGAGTCAAGTTTTGCTCACCCCTACAAACTAACAAGTGAGAGTTTGTTTAAGTGTGCTTTTTGCTTTGTAAGGAAAGTGGTTAGAATATAATTGAGATGGTGGGATGTTAGAAAAAATTGGAAATTAGAAAGCTTTTGGGACAAATTAGATATAAAATCAATGTTTAAGGACCTATTTGATGTTTTAACAATAGTTTAGGGGTAAAACTAAAGAATGATCTTTTTTATTAACGATACCACATCATCAATTTAACCGAGATAATGATGAAGTGACCATTTTGCTACAAATCGATAACGTCAGTGACCATTTTGTCACAAACCGATAACGTTAGTGACTAATTTGTTACTGTTGAAACTTCAGTAGAGAAAACGAAAACTTATTCAAACATTAATGACCATTGGTGTAGTTTACCCGAAAATCAAACTGTTCGAACTACTATTCAAGTTATTCGAGCTATATTTTACGATCAAATTCAATTTATTTTTTTAAACCGAGTAGAGCCAATTCAAATCGAAACTATCTATTTTTAAGTCGAATTTTGTTTATCCCCTACTCGTAGTTTTCATTTGAGGATCTGTTCTTAAACAACACAAAACAGAAGCCTTGAACATAGGCAGAGCCCACATGCGGAAGGGATCACAAAGTAGAGTAGTACATCACTATATTGAAATCTTAATACTCAATTCTTATACTTTAAATTGAAATCTTAATTTGATAAATCATTAAAATAAATATTAATGTATAAATTTTACACGTCATATATATCAAATTATTTTTCATACAAATAATAAAATTCATAGGATTTGTTCAAATCCTTTTAAATATTATATTCATTGTAGACATGCATTGAACTTTTAGTGAAAATGTCAAATTTCAAATTTTAGTATTTTATTGAATAAATTAATAATCCCACTTAATGGCAAATTTGACCCAATAAGGTATATGAGTTTTTTTATTTAGTCCATTAGGACAAGTTAAGTCAAAATTTATTTTGAGATCTATGGTCTTTTTTATAGTGACAAAGGTGACGAGTTCCAATAAAAAATATTTTTTATTCTAACTTTTTATTTCGACATGATAAATTTTAATAAAAAAATATATTTTATTCGAACTCGTCACGTCGGTGATGAGTTTGAATAAAAAAATATTTTTTTATTGAAACTCGTCACCTAAACGTGACGAATTCTAATAACACTATAAAAAATAACGTAAATCGCAAAATATATTATGACTTGCCCGCTAAATAAAAAACTCATTATCAGCCCCACTTAATACCATAATAAATTAACAATAATAGACGGATTGACACGTGAGGGTTCCTTGTGAAATTTAAAAGAAAAATAAATATTTAAAATAGGGTAAATTATACAAATGGTCTCCCAATTATAAGATATTAAACTTTTAACTCCTTCAACTATTAAAAATTACAAAATAATCATTTAATTCATATGTTCTAAACTAGTTGTTTTCTATTAAAAGATGACGATTATCTGAACTGGATGTTAACTTGGTGACTGAAATATGATAAAATTATATTTTAATGATGCATGCTAGTATTATCGCTACTTTTAAGAGCTGACTCAGTGACATGAAATTTCAATCATTGACATGACGATATAATATAAATAAAGAGTTAAACCACAAAATACAATTCAAATGATTAGAAGATCAAATTTTATCATATCTCGGTCAACATGTTAAAGTCAAGATCAAACAATCGTCAGTTTTTTTCATGCAAAATGATGAATATAGAACATATGAATAGTCACATGACCATTTTGTAACATTTAATAGTTGGGTGACTCAAAAAATAGTGCTCTATAATTTAGGGATCATTTGTATTTTTTGATAATTTGGGATCGATGACCGCATCGTGCTTACGGTTGTTGCCCTAGTTTTGACCGACGTTGGCTCAACGTGTTGGTTTCCGTTTTGGTTGGGGCTTTTATCGTGACACTACACGCTGCGTTTAGGGAACGGAAGATTTGTACACCGATGAACCTGACGATTCAGAGGGCGGGCTGTTTTCGGTTGGAGGCAGCCCCACCGGAGCTGGGTACACCCGCGTTTAAATCCAAATTGTTAACGCTGATAAATTGATCACTTTCAGAATTTTCTTCTTCTTCATTGGTTCTTTTAATTTTGTACGTAATGCTTTGAAAAAGAATAGGGATTCAAGCCTTCATCTAAAACTGAAGATAAATACCAAAAATTAAGTCATAAACGTATACTTCTGTTAAGCTCTGTGTGATGATAATTTTCTTCCCCTCTCTCTGGGTTTGGATCTATCGTTTATTGCTTGAAACAGGGGTCACTGCAAGAACAATATTGATCCTTGTGAATGGACAATGTAAGAGCCAGTTGAGTTGCCAATGAAAGACTAGTCACAAAGATCTCGATAACGAATCGATGTTCGATAGCCACAAAGATCTCGATTATATTATATGAACCAAGTCTCGTTTAATACATAGCTTATGTAGAAGAACATACATGCCGGATCAAAATGTCCTAACTCTTATCAACAATGAAACTCCAATATATAAAGAGATTTATTGATTGTGGTGGGGAAAAGAATGAGATACAGAGAGCGTTATTACTCATCTTGAACTTTTCGTGAATATGCCAACACCATGACGAATTCCTTTGCGGATGAACCGAGGGTTGCCGGTACCCGCTGTGATGTTGCTGTTGTTTGTAGCCACAGATCGACTAAATTATACAACTGCAATGTGGGAACTACAGGTTGTCCCATGCATTTGATCTCAACCTGCCAAGAAATATAACCCAAAAATGTAATAAAAACCATGCACCTTGTTTACCAAAGAATGCAATAGAATGGCTTGAGCTACCTCATCTGATTGCCGAAATTTTCCTATATTTTCTTCAGTGGTTTTCAGAAAATTTCCGCAGAATGAATGCGATGTAGCTAAATAAGTTGAAATTATTAAAGAGGATTGAAACTAAGATAGAGGATTCCATGCATAATACGGGTTGGTTATACATGCATACGGCTTATCCCATATGGATGAAGTGGAGAACAAAGCATCTCTATAACATTTTAGAAATGAGCTCCATGGAAAGATAAACATTGAAAACCAAAATGGAAGCCATAATCTTTATGATAACATTTCTTCTTCATGTATTGTTACAGAACAATATTCAAGAAGAGATTAACTCACCTCAGCTTCATCAGTGAGGTTCAGTTTCTTCTTCAGATATTTTTTAATAAAAGAAACAGGCATATTTCCGTCCCTGTCACAGAATAAAAGAAGTATGATAATTACCTCCGGTAATGAAAGAAATTTTTAATCATTCTACCATTTGAGAAGTCAGTGATAAGTTCAACTTCATGCTTTTGTAGCAGCAACACATGATGAGCAGAACATTTTCACCAAATTTGTCATGGAACACTAACAAATAACTATCGTTGATTTAGAACCTTTTGATTTAGTTTAACAAAAATCACTAACCAGATAAAAAAAATGTAAACTTGCCATGAAATTTGATGTATGGAGAGGAAAAAGCATAACAACAGGCAGGAGAAAGCACTTAACAATTTGACAGTGGTGGTTTAGCTAGTGATGACAGATCGAACCACTTGAAAGAAACAAAGTTTAAGTTAAAATGTTTGGTCGTTCCTAAGTTTCTCTATGTATTGGGAGGGTCCTTGAAGGTCATATCCCCATATCCATGTGTCAGACATAAGTGATGGGCACAGGTACTTCAAGAAAAATGAAGAGTCCAAGCAACATAGAACCAAAAAACATATTATTTCTTTTATTTCCTTTTCAGCATTCATCACGCAATACAAACAGGCCATTCAGGAGATAACTATTACCTGTCCGTAATCATTTAAGCTAAGCTTTAAGCAACCGTGCTCAGAAGGCATTCCAATATGATTAAGATTAAAGTAGGATAACGAATGCCATAATGTCATCAATGTTCCACAATGCAAAATTAACACCTTCCAAGGGAACATAACATGGGAAAAAAGATACATTCATGATAAGTTGATAGGAGCTGAATTAACAGTAGGAAGTGACTAGAGACATCTTCATATAAAACAATATAAAACTGAAGTACTTCCTGATCAAAGTAATATTTTACTACACCTTTACGTGCATTTTTGCTGTTTACTTTAAGCTTACCAGATCTTTATATAACATTACCAAAGACTGCCAGGATATTAGTACCATTGCCTTCGCCCATATCCTTCTACTCTCAGTCCATTAACATTCGCTATGTAACTTGAGTTATCTATGACTTCACTGACTCCACCAGGATAATATTTATTTACTTCCTCTGTGAAATTGGTAAAGACTATGTGTCTGTTCCCTTTTCCATATTCCTAGTGAAATACTAGAGGAGATTGTGGTACAGAAAACAATATAGCTGACATGTCAGAATCATGGTGTTAACAAGCAACAGATAAAATTTATGATCTTCAACTAAAAGGAAGAAGAATATACAGTGAGCAATTGTAAGACAAGGAAAATAAACTGGACAAAGGAACTTACTTTATCCTCAGGTAATTTGCAGAAATTTGCGGGAGGCGTGCATCTCCTTCCCTGAAAGCATCGACATCTGAATCAGTTTATAACCCAAGACAATAATCTTAAGAAAACTGTCTTCAATAAACTCTGAAGGCTCAAATAAACTCTTACTGGTCCTCAGAGGCCACTAATGAGAACCAAACAGGACCAATTCTTCTTTCATGCTTTGGACCAGCAGCATCTAGCACTGCCTGAGGAGAAATGCCAGAATCCATATCCAGAAGCCCTTTTTCGATTGATCCTGCGCAGCTTCTTAGGTGTAACAGATTCTGAAGTTGCTGGACCAGCATTTGACTTTTCATCCTCAACTTTTGTTTTGCATTTGTCTTCTCTATGTTTGCTTTTGCACATTTGAGCTTCAATGTTGGGGACACGAGTAGGTTCTAATTTAGAATCAGAGCCTTGAGAATTGGACTTGAAGGACTTGGTCCGATTGGCAACCTCCACCAAACAAGTCAAAGGTTTCCAGAGGTCCAGTTTCCCATCCCATGCTTCACCTCCATTCTCTGCTTCTTTATTCATGTGTTGGATATGTTCAGCAGAAGAAGTACACTGTGTAGTTCAATTTTATAACACGACAGGTATTATCAGTTTAAGGTAAAACAGCAGTAATTTCAAGTAGAATGGTGTTTGAGAACAAATATTAGGCCCCATGAGAATAAAAGTTCTAGCCTAAAAGAATGTCTTCAATTTACCTGTCTTTTATTCTGAGTGAATTTATTTAGCGTTTCAGGTGAGCTCGCACTCTCCTGGTTATCCTCCATAGAGTCTTCATCTTTTTTAACAGGCTTCTCAATCGAAAAGGTGGAATGTCGTAAAGCACCAGCCTTTCTAGTAAAAGCTTTTGTTCTCCTTCCAGTCATGGCCGTATGTGACAACACTTTGGGGGCATTAACCACCAATGAAGAGAGTGATCTCTCCTTTCTTCTAGCTGGCATTGTAACTGGGGGCACAACTTCAGGTGTCTTAACTTTTCTTCTTTTAAGAGGGAAGATTTTAGCCCTCACATCTTGCAAATTATGGTCTGGTCTGATTATTACAAGCACACAAATTTCAATACACAATAAACTTTCCATCATGTTAATTGACCAATATAGTTCATAGTGTGCGGATGCTCAACCCAGACTCGAAAGGATTGATTATACAGGAAAGCCAAAGGCTGCAACTATAAGGTCATTTTTCCGGTTCAACAGTTTTCACCTTGAATTTTGGCATTGAGAGACGCACAATAGAATTCTAACATTTGCATAACAGAGCTAAACTATGACTAGATATTTCCAGTTCAATATTTAGTAGCCCTAATTTGTAAAAAAAAAAAAAAAACTAATGATCCTAAGGCATTCAGAAGAAATCAGTAAACTATGCTAGAACCACTTGAAACAAGTAAATAATATTTTTGGAGTATTTGACAAAATTAAAACTATGGGTTCCTTAAATTAAAAAAAAGTGTCATTGAGGACTTACAGATTGGTAGAGGTGAATAACAGGTCAATGAAGGGTACCTTAATTTCTCCAGAGGAACACAACCCAAATCGATGTTGCATATTGGACAGCATTCTAGTTCTTCCTCTTCTATCTTATCATATATGCACTTTCTGCAAACTAAACAAATTCAAAAGACAAATCTATCATAGATTTCTATTAATTTTCTCAACAGACTTCATTGGCGCTTAAATAAAGACCACACGCATCAATCCTAGAAAATGTTTCAATGAAGAAAGCAAAATAAATATGGCAATTGAAACTCTTATTTAACTTGGAAAAAGGCTGGTTCCATTCCATTTCAAAAACTGGGAAACCATCTTAAAATTTGAATCTTATTAAGGATTTACAAAACAGAAAAGGAAATCTCCAATGTTGGAAAGGACCCTTGAATTGGAAATGAAGAAAATGATATTGGAAAGCCTCAGCTTAATGTGGAAAACAACTGAGTGCAAAAAATACCGATTTACAGTCAAATAAACAGAAGCCATGAATGAATTCTATTGGAAATCAACTTTCTCGAACAACAAACTGTATTGTTAAAAGCAGACACTAGACATCAACAAAGAAACATGATGTTACTAGTTTATTAAACTAATCAGCAACGAGTATTCTCGTATTAATTTTGCTATTGTACCATAATGCCTTAGCATCAAGAAATACGAAACAGAAGGAAACAGAAGGAAAACAGCAATACCGTAAGTTTATCAAGGCATGGTATATTAGTACTAGAATTAGACGAACAGGTCAACACTGAGGATAAGAAGCAAAACCGAGAAAAACAAGAGCAAACCAGATCAGAAGAAAAAACAGAAAGCAAAGGAATGAAGAAAAAAATAGAAAAATCGAAGAATCAAGAACAAATGAGCTTAAAAAAGAACAAAATTTGAAATCTGAAAGAAGAGAAGGAGATAGACTCACATGTATGAAGACATTCAGATATGGTGGTGGCATCTCTAAGAAGCTTATTGCAAAGAGGGCAAGTCATGCATGCCGCAATCGCTTCTCTCTTCACTTTGACGACCTGATTCGCCATCTCTCTTTCTCTTTTTTCCTCCTTGGATTCCCACCCTTCTCTTCGTTTTCCAATTTCAACTCAATAACCCCGTACACGTATCCTTCTCACTGCATGTCAATCAAACACAAGCAAAGCAAATTCCACGTACACATCTTCACAAAAAACCTGCATTAGAACCGATAACAGAAGAACTAACTAGAAAGAAGGGTTGTAAACAGAGAGAGCTCGATAATGAACGAGAAGTGAAAGCAAAAGAGATTTGGGTGCACGAGCAAGATGGGATTAATTTTGTTTTGTTCTGAAACGAAACAAAAAAAAAGAGGGGATTGATATTAAAGAAGAGAAGAAAGGGAGAAACTATAATTAAGATCAAAGAAGAAGATGGAGGAATAGGGTTGTTGAGAAAATGAAGGCAACGATGATCTGAATCTAACAAAAAACAAATAGAAAGAAAAAGGGCAAAAATTGTTCCTCGAAAGAAGCATGAACCGAGAGTTTCCTTTTGTTTTTATTATTATGTATTTTTCCTTTTTATTTTTGTATTTTTTTTTTAAATTAAGACAAGTTCAACGGACGCTCCCATTACAAGATTCGGGATTTTAGGGTCGGTGGTGACTGTCCCTAGGGAAAACGGGTAACCCTAGGGCTGCGGTTTATTATACGACGTCGTTTTTGGGCTGTAACTATTTAGTTTATAAATAATAATTGTCAGTAAATAACAAAATATTTATTATGCAAAAAAATATAACAATAACAATAGGTATGATAGATAAAGAAAAAATTATGCATTATGAAGCATATATAACTTTAATTTTGATAGACAAAAGTTTTGATATAAAGTTTTATTAGAGTATCTAGAATACACGATTATATTCTAGAATATACAAAGTGTGCATGTGCTCCTAATATGGGCATTGTGTGTGTGAGTTGTTATGGCTGTTAAGGAATGTTGGAGTCTGTTATGAATTTGTTATAGAGGTAGAGTAAGCTTGAAGGCACATATTATATATATAAGTTGGTTGTAATGCAATTTAAGAGTATCCGAATGAAAATTACAAAACGTTATCTTTAAGTTTTCTCCTCCTTCATTTGTTACCCTTGTCCACCGGCTTACATCACTCTCAGCCTCCATGGCAGCATTCTCACAAGTTTTAATCCTAATGGGCATTCATGCTTAAGATATTTATCTCGTTAGAATCTTATTAAGATAATTTAATAGGAAAAAATATCGATTAAAAAAGTATAAATAGTATTTACTATTCCTTGTGACAACAACACAAACTATTTGGATCTTTACAATTCAAACCACAAATCTTAAAACGATCTTTTAAATTTATCACTGGAATGGTTTCATTGAATATCAATATTAACATTTTTCTAAAGATCACGATGGAGAACAAATTTGAGAAATTTTTCGTTTTATCTCTTTGATGTATCATCCTTTTAATTTAGTTATACATTATCTTCATACATTATAGTTTTTATATTATTATGTCGAAACAAATCACATGTCCTTTTGGATATGTTAAGTCAATAATCTTAACCAAACATATTATCAGTGTATCCCGTGCATGGCTATTATTTTAAAATGATTTGAAAATATCGACTATTTTAAAATTTAAACGTGATGATCTTATAACACATAGGTAATACCTCTAGACTAATTAAGATGTTTATATAATTTACCAAAATCATGTACTTTTGATATTTTAAGTTTTTCATAAATAAATTTCATTCATCCAAATTATTGGAGGCATATAATTTTTTTAATTAATAAAATAATTACATTCATCATAAAGTAATTTTTTTTATAATTCGAATCATATTTTATATGTCCCGATTATTTATTGTACTCTACTTACAATACACCTTTAGGGGGTGTTTGGTTCAAGGAATGTGAGATTCCCATGAATCCTACATTCTCATGTTTGGTTGGCCGAAAATCTCATTCCCGGTAATGTTTTATTACCAATAGTATTTTTTGGGTTATATTACCGGGAATGTCATTACCTTCATTTCCTTAGGTATTGTTGGATTACCGGTGTTTTGGACTAAAATGCCCTTAATTTTTTTTTCTTTCAAAAATATACTTCTTCTGTCATTGAATAATAAAAATTCTACGAAGGTTAAATTATAAATTTATCCTTAAACTATTTTAGATTTACAAAAAAAATCTATAATTAAAATTTTATATGAAGTTCAGGAGTTAAAAAAAATTGTACCCTTTCATTAAACCTTTTTATATTTTCAATGTGTAAAAAAATTATATAAATTTTATAAATTTAATTTTTTTAAAGAAAATATATAAATATTTTTCAACTTGTTAAAAAATATATAATAAGGACAATTTGGTCAAATATACATTCAATAATCTTTATTCTTTAACCAAACATGGTAATCTTACATCCCCGTTAAGCCAACCAAACACAAAATACAACATTCCCAGTAATTATTCCCTGGTAATCTTTATTCCACTGGTAATCTTACATTCCGTGAACCAAACGCACCCTTAGTTGTTCGAGTTATTAGTCTAAAATTTTGAATAACGTCTTTTTATATTGTAGTAAATCGTTTTAATATTTATACTGTTTAATATATTTAAATTCAACGTTTTTATTTTATTTTTAAAAAGGTATTATATTCAAAATTATTGTTGATAACTTTTCTTTTTATTTTGGTAAATTTTTTTCCTGACTTTAATAATAAAAAAAACATTTTAGCAATGGTGCCAAATGAGCAAGGCTTAGCTTTTATTTTTGTAAGTTAAAGACAAAAGAATATGTTTCTCCTGGTTTTATTATAAATAAGGGGAAAAAAGTGAAACCGAACTTACATGAGATGGTGGTTATACTCGATGGTAAACTATTTATTTAGTACTTAAACTATTAGTTTTGGTCTATTTTAATATTTAAACTTTTAAATTTTTTTTAAATCATATCTAACGTTTGGTTTTCATTTTAGTTTAATACCCACCATTAAAAATTTAACGCGTTTAATACACAAACTATCAATTTTGGCCCGTTTTAGTACATAAACTTTCAATCTTTTCAAAACTTAACGTTAAATTTTGAAAGTTGTACCAAAATGAAACAAAAGCTGAAGTTTTTTAACGGCGGTGTACTAAAATGAAACAAAAACTAAACTTTAGGTATTATTTTAAAAAATTAAAAGTTTAGGTATAAAACGAACCAAAACTGATAGTTTAGATACTAAATACGTAATTCACCTTATATTCTAATGGCTTAAATGCCCATTGTCCCTTGAACTATACCATTTGTACCGAGTTGCTTCATAAAGTATTTTTCGATACATTTTACCTCCTGAAGTTTAAATCGCTACCTCATTTGCCCCGAATCGTTAACTCTGTTAAATATAGCATGGTAAATTACATATTTAGTCACTCAATTATTTTCACAGTTCTGTTTCTGTCACTCAGTTATTTTTTCTTTAAAATAATCACTAAACTTAAGTCTTTGTTTTATTTTAGTCATCTAATTTGATTCAATTTATCCTTTTAAATTTGTAAAATATAATATTTCATTTATATTACATATTTTTTTACTCGACATGTACATTTAATATATAATGATAAATAATATTATAATGTAAATAATAAACAACATATTAAGTTGTTTGTGCTTGAAATTTTAATAAAATAAATAAATATTAAATTAAAATATCATAAATATTTTAAGAATAAAAATATGAATGAGTCATTATTAATTTGTAAATATATATTTTTAATAAACTTTAATTCTCGTATTTTAAATAAGTATAAAATATATTCTCGACGTTTGTGTGTTTAGCAGGTGTGGAAATGAACCGGATTCAGAACAGGAAAGATCAGAGTATTGAGAAATTTTCCGTTAACTGCTGAAGCTGCCTTATATTCTTTTTGGAAATAATATGTGATATAAATATATTTTATATTTATTTAAAACTAGTCCGATTCAAAATATGAGATTTAAATTTTATTAAAAACATATATATTTATAAATGAATAATGATCTGTTCATATTTTTATTTCTTAAAATATTTATGATATTTTAATTTAACATTTGTTTTATTAAAATTTCAAGCAAAAACAACTTAATATGTTGTTTATTATTTACGTTATAATATTATTTATCATTATAAATTAGATGTATATGTCGAGTGAAAAAATATTTGATATAAATGAATTAATATATTTTACAAATTTAAAAAGATAAATTGAATCGAATTAGGTGACTACAATATAACAAAAAATTAAATTTAGTGATTATTTTGAAAAAAAAATAACTTAGTGACAGAAACAGAACCATGAAAATAGTTGAGTAACTAAATATATAATTTACCTATTCTATTTTTAATATGATTAACCGATTAAAATAAATGAGATAACGATTTAAATTTAGGGATAAAGAAATTACTTTATAAAGTAACTCATTACAAAAGGTATATTTTAAGGGCGGCGGGTCATTTAAGCCTGTTGTAATCTGTGAACTTAACATGCAAGACATGGGCAAAAAGGTTGAGGAAAGATGCACGGCATAAATGGTACGAGGCAAAGCTACTTGGGAAATGATGCGCTAAAAACGAGGTTAAAGCAGATGACGGTTAGAGGGCTTTGTTTGTTTGCAGTGCCAGAAACCTCCACCCTACTTTGGTCGGTAGGTATAATTATAAATATTCCGATTAAAAACCCTAAATTTACTCGACAAAAATCCATGAAATCACTATTTTTCAAGTATCTTACGGGATTATACTCGGATACGAGCATGATACAACAGTCATTAAGTGGCCTGCCTGGCTACCTACCAAATAGAAAATGGCATAAACCAAAGGACACCCCCAAAAATAACCCAATTAGTATCAAACAATGTGTGAAGTAGCGGATCTAAAAATTTAGAAATGAGATTCTAAAATTTTTAATACTATTTTTTAATATAAAGTAAACAAAATTTCTTTTTCCCTTTTTTCATTTACTATTTTTAATATTTAATCTAAAATAAAATGTATGCATTTGATCCCTTATGAGGTCATATGCATCCGCCCCAATTATAACGTGGCTTATGGACCGTATTATCCGTAAAGCATGATCAATTGATAATATTGCAGCATGCAGTGGTTCACCTGACATTGGCATAACCTGAAGCTTTTCTGGCTGCACTAAGATATGGTAAGGCTCGAGCTTTATCCCGAGAGCCGCCAATATGGATACAAATAGTTGGTGAGGATGGATATGATGTTTTTTTTTTTGGCAAAATATCCCAACAAAGAGGAGGGGAAATTATTTTGTTATAAATAGAATCCTCATCCTCCTTAGTTAAGCATCCAAAAAATATAAGCTTTTTTCTATATTAAAGGCTATTTGTATTATTTCTTTCTCTTTGTAATATTTCATCTACTAGTGAAATATTATTTTAGTGGTGTTCGAGGAAGTAAGCATAATTTTGGCCTAACCTCGTTAAATTTTGGTGTTCTCTTTATGTCTATTTAATAGCTATTGTCGGGTATAGTTGTTGTTAATTATTGTCCTATTACAATTACTTGTCTTGGTAGTTCTGTCTAAGGAAAATGGGTTTTAAGAGGGACCATTGTGACCCCTCCTCTTTCCTGGGAATCTACCTTGGTGTGATTTTTAGTACAATCGTTTTCACACTAGTCACCTAGATAATAGTTTTCAAGGTGAATTTGTTATTATTGGTGAAAATTAACCCGAATTCCACAACAATTAGTATCAACGCTCTTGGTTTATTTAATATGTTTTGTGGTTGCGGCTTAGGCTGATCTTCCACATCAGAAAAAATTTATTGGGGTCTAAGGAAAGTGGGTTTTAAGAGGGACCATTGTGACCCCTCCTCTTTCCTGGGAATCTACCTTGGTGTGATTTTTAGTACAATCATTTTCACACTAGTCACCTAGATAATAGTTTTCAAGGTGAATTTGTTATTATTGGTGGAAATTAACCTGAATTCCACAACAATTGGTATCAACGCTCTTGGTTTATTTTAGTATGCTCTGTGGTTGCAGCTTAGGCTGATCTTCCACATCAGAAAAAATTTCTTGGGATAATTGGCATTTCGCATTGATAGTTATTAAATAGAATTTGCAGCAGAAATGGCAGACGCAACAAAAACATCCACATCGTCGTCAACAGCTGTGACAAATGTTAGATTTGCAGTGGAGATTTTGATAGCACCGGTCATTTCGACATGTGGCAAAGTGAGGTTCTAGATGCCCTATTTCAGCAGGGTCTAGACATTGCTATTGAATGAAAGAAACCAGATGATGTTGAGGAGAAAGAATGGAATAGGATCAATAGATTGGCATGTGGTACTATTCGATCGTGTCTTTTTAGAGAGCAGAAGTATGCATTTTCTAAGGAAACTTGCATTTTCTAAGGAAACTTCTGCAAGTAAATTGTGGAATGCACTGGAGGAGAAATTTTTGAAGAAAAGCAGTCAGAACAAGCTCTACATGAAAATAGATTGTTCCGCTTCAACTATGTACCAGGTACCACTATGAATGATCACATTACTAGCTTTAATCAGCCGGTGACTGATCTGATGAATATGGACGTGACTTTTGAAGATGAAGATCTGGCTCTGATGTTGATGGGATCACTTCCTGATGAGTTTGAGTATCTTGAAACTACTCTACTTCATGGGAAAGTTGATGTCTCTCAGTGAAGTAACTGATGCCTATATAGTTATGAATTGAGAAAGAAAGACAAACAAGAAAACACAAGTGTCGAAGCAGAAGCTTTTTTGTTAGAGGCCGTTTGAAGAGTCAGAATAAAGGAAGGAGAGGGAGATCGAAGTCAAAGTCCAGATTGAGCAAAGATGAATGTGCTTTTTGGTCGAGAAAAAGGCACTGGAAGAAAGAATGTCCCAGGCTAAAGAACAAAGGCAAACCTGAAAGGGGAAAAGCTGTCTCAGAATCAAATGTGGATCGAGTATGATGATGCAGATTCAGATTTCGCATTCGCTGCTACGCCATCAACCAGCTGTTCCAGTTCATGGTTGTTAGATTCACTTGTAGCCACCCTATGACCCCCAATAGAGAATGGTTCTTTGATTTTAAAGAACTAAAAGGTGGAATTGTCTATACAACAAACAATTCCCCTCTTGACACACTTGGGTGGTTCAATTCGCTTGAGGAATCAGGATGGATCAATCAGAACCTTAACAGGTGTCCATTATGTACCAGATTTAATGAGAAATCTCATCTCTGTGGGAACCTTAGAGTCGAAAAGGTTTAGAGTGAGGGCAAAAGATAGGATTATGAGGATTATCTCTGGTGCACTGGTGATAATGAAGGGAATCCGGAAAAGAAAAAATGTGTATTACTTTCTGGGTAGTACAATTGTTGGGACAACAACAGTGGCAGCTTCTACTGATGAATAGAGTCAGAGCAACCAGGTTATGACATATGCGCTTGGGGCATGTTGGTGAAAAAATCCTTGAAATTGCTAATAGATCAAGGATTATTGAAGGATGCTCGGGCTTGCAAATTAGCTTTTGTGAGCATTGCATCAAAGGAAAGAATACGAGGGTAATTTGGAACACAATCCATAATACTAAAGGTATTTTGGATTATGTTCATTCAGATGTATGGGGGCCTTCCAAGACAACTTCATTGGGAGGAACACACTATTATGTCACATTTGTTGATGATTTTTCCCGGAGAGTTTGTGTGTATACAATGAAGACAAAGGATGAGGTGCTAGAATTTTTCCTTAAATGGAAAAAGATGGTGGAGACTCAAGCAGGCAGAAAAATCAAACGTCTCCGTACAGACAATGGTGAAGAGTACAAAAATGATCTATTTCTGAAAGTCTGTGAAGAAGAAGGTATTGTCAGGCACTTCATTGTCAGAAGTACACCATAACAGAATGGGGTAGCAGAGCGTATGAATCGAACATTAGTGGAGAAGGTTCGGTGTATGTTGTCTAATATGGGTTAGGCAAAGAATTTTGGCTGAGGCTTTGGTCTATGCTTGTCATATTGTCAACCGCTTACCATCGACTGCCATTGGTGGTAAAACACCATTAGAGAAATGGTTTGGAGTACTACTGCTCAGATTATGATGCCTTACATGTGTTTGGTTCCACTACATACTATCGTGTTAAGGAGTTAAAGCTGGATCCAAGAGCAAAGAAGGTGACTTCAGAAACAAAGAAAATAATCTTTAGCATGGATGTTACCTTTGATGAATCTACCATGTTGAGAAAGGTGACTTCAGAAAAATTGGAACAGACAGATGGAATCCCAAACAGGTGGAGTTTGAAGGAAGCATAATTGACCCAGCCAGTAATGAAACTGATGTTGACTTCCTATGGTAGAAGAAGAGTCAGATGAAGAAGAGGTTCAGACCCAAGAACCTCCACACAACATGAATCAATTGCACTCAGAAAGGGAAAGAGGACCATTAGACAACCTACTCGTTATGCTGATATGGTCTCTTTTGCATCACCAATTGTAATTGATGACGATCCTGCCACTTTTAATGAGCAGTCCAAAGTTCAGAACATAAAAAGTGGAGGATCGCCATGAATGAAGAATGCGATCCCTTCAAAAGAATCAGATGAAAACTAGCTAGTCTTCGAGGGAAAGAAGGCAATTGAGTGCAAGTGGGTATATGCAAAGAAAGATGGATTTCTTGACAAGAATAACATCCGCTACAAAGCAAGATTGGTGGCTAAAGGCTACGCTCAAACGGAGGGAGTTGATTATAATGAAGTATTTTCTCCAGTTGTAAACATTCCTCCATCAGAATTTTGTTCGCTTTGGTAGCAGTTGGATTTTGGAACTAGTTCAGATGGATGTAAAAACTGCATTTTTACATGGAGACTTGGATGAGAAAATCTACATGACACAACCAGATGGATTCAAAGTTGCTGAAAAAGAAGAGATGGTGTGCAAATTAGAAAAATCACTATACGGATTGAAGCAATCTCCAAGGCAGTGGTACAAGATTTGACAAGTTTATGATAGGGAAGAAGTACACAGAAGTAAATATGCATTGTGTGTATTTACGCAAGCTACAAGATGGATCCTATATATATCTTCTTCTTTATGTTGATGATATGTTGATAGCTTCGAGGAGTCAGGCAGAAATTGTGAAACTAAAGACTCATTGAATAGGAAGTTTGAGATGAAGGATGGTGAAGCAAAGAAGATTCTAGGCTTGGAGATATCAAGGGATAAGAAATTGGGGAGGCTTTGTTTGTCTCAGAAAGAATATCTGAGGAAGGTACTAAAACGTTTTGGCTGAATGAGAAGTCAAACCAGTTAGTACACCTCTTGCTCCTCATT